>NC_092335.1:348367500-348725000 GCF_046630445.1 Rutidosis leptorrhynchoides | reverse complement strand
GTGATGCTTCATTAAATGGGCTCGGGTGTCTTCTAATGCAAAGAGGTAAAGTCATCGCTTACGCCTCTCGACAATTAAAGGAACACGAAACGAGATATCCGACTCACGATTTTGAATTGGCGGCGGTGGTTCATGCGTAGAAAATTTGGCGCCAGTACTTGTATGGTGTCAAGTGTACGATCTATTTGGATCACAAGAGTTTGAAACATCTTTTTGATCAACGAGATTTGAATTATCGTCAACGTAGATGGATGGATGTGGTAAAAGATTATGATTGTGAATTACTTTATCATCTGGGCAAGGCGAATGTAGTCGCGAATGCGTTAAGTCAAAAGAGTCAACATCCGGCGATACGAGTAGGATTGTTACGCTTGATTATTACTAACGATTTTCTTGTAAAGCTTGGTGAGATTCAAATTGAAGCTTTTGTTAACAACAAACATGAGGAACGAATTGTGGGCCAAACTGAGTTTATTACCTTAGGCCCGCATGGTTTGTTATCCTTTCAAGGATGAGTGTGGGGGCCTAAAATGGGTGATTATCGACGAGTGCTACTTGAGGAAGCACATAAGTCAAAGTATTCCATTTATCCGTGCGCGACGAAAATGTATCTTGATTTGCGGAAAGAGATTGGTGGCCGGGCATGAAACGTGATGCTGTTAAGTATGTTGAACAATGCATCACGTGTTTGCAAGTTAAAGCCGAAAACCAAAAGCCGTATGGTATGTTACAAATATTGGAAAATTCCAAAATGGAAATGGGAGCACATTACCATGGATTTCATCACAAAGTTACCAAAAATGGCGAGAACCCAATTCGATACGATTTGGGTGATAGTTGATCATTTGACAAAGAGTGCTTTGTTTCTTCCCATTCGAGAAGCGATATCGTCGGAGACTTTGTCTAAGTTGTTTATCAAGGAGGTGATATCGAGACACGGGGTTCCTATATCTATTATTTCGGATCGAGATACCCGTTTCACATCTCGGTTTTGGGAAAAGTTTCATGAAGATATGGGTACACAATTGAAATTGAGCACGGCGTACCATCCTCAAACGGACGGTCAAACTGAACGTACGAATCAAACATTGGAGGATATGTTACGGGCGTGTATTATTGATTTCAGAGGTAGTTGGGATGAGCACTTACCATAGGTGGAATTCTCGTACAATAATAGTTAACATACTATTATCGGGATGCCACCTTACGAGATGATTTATGGGCGTAGGTGTCGAACCCCGATTTGTTGGGGTGAAGTAGGTCAAAGAGAAATCGGGAGTACCGATTTGGTTTTAGAGACGAATAGCAAGATTGATATGATTCGTGCTCATTTGAAAAAGGCTCAAGATAGACAAAAGTCGTATGCCGACAAACGAAGGCGACCGATTGAGTTTCAAGAAGGCGACATGGTGATGCTTAAAGTTTCATCATGGAAAGGTGTTATTCGGTTTCGAAAATGGGGAAAGTTAGCTCCTCGGTTTATTGATCCTTTTAAAAATTTAGCTCGTGTTGGTGAAGTTGCGTATCGTTTGGAATTACCCGAAGAGCTTGCGGAGATCCATAATACGTTTCATGTTTCCCATCTCCGTAAGTGTCTTGCGGATGATTCATCATGGGTGCCTTTAGACGAGATTGAGCTAAACAATAAGTTAGAGTATATTGAGGAGCCGATTGCTATACTCGATGAAAAAGTCAAAAGATTGAGGAATAAAGAGGTAAGAACTTTTAAAGTTCAATGGCATCGTAGTAAGGGTTCCGAGTTCACATGGGAGTCCGAAGAGTTTGTTTTGGTTTATCTTCCCTCTTGTCATGCAGCTTAGATCGCGAGGACACGCTCCGATTCAAGTGGGGGAGAGTTGTAAGACCCGGATATTTATTGTAAAGATGTATAAATAGAGTACATGAAGTGTGGATAGCATTGTGTATTTAAACAGAACACAGAAGCTGTCCAGACCATGGTGCGCGCAGCGCACAGTTATGGGTGCGCGTGGCCCACTAGCCCTGTGCACAGTTTTCTACTTTTTAAATTAAAGTTTATAAGGGGCATTCTTGTCTTTTCACATGAGAATGAGTTTGAGACTGTAAATGGCCAGTTGTGTGGTGGATGAAACATTTCAACATTTCCACCAACCACTTCATCTCTCCAATTAAAGATTCTAGAGTGAGAAACACTTTGAGAGAGAGAAAGCTCAAATCAAAGAGGAAGAAGTTGATTTCGGGCCAAAGCTCGTGTGTTAAAGTTGTTCATCTAATCACTAGCTACGTTGTGATTGTGGTAGTATGCTCTAATCTTGATTTCCTTATTTTAATTTGTTTAAGGGTTAGGGTTAGGGTTTGGGTTAGTGATGAACATAAAACCCATATTTGGTGATTTTGGGTGTTCTTGGGTAAGACTGGGTCATAAGGACCCAAGGATGACTAACCTAGGGTTTTGGAAATGATAAATAAACTTATGAGTCATAATTGGTTAGTTAATTACTAGCGCACCTAGTTATTAAGTAAATGGGTGTTATTTGGGTTAGTGGATGACCCGAAATGGGTGTGTGACTTTAAAATGGTCAAATGGGTAATAATTGATCTAGTTGGGAAAGATGGGTAAGAAATACCCTAATTGTGTATTATTTAGTGTTGTTGGACCTTAATCACTAGCTTTTGGTGATTTGGGATGGTCTTGACCTTAAATGGACGGTTTTGGTGAAAATGGGGCATTTAATGCATTTAATTCATTAAATGCATATGAGTGAATTGTTGGTGTTTAGTCCAACTAGTTTGTGTGTTGATTGAGTACTTATTGTATTAGGTACTTTGCTTTGAAGCTTGCGGAAGTATAAAACCGTCACCGAATCGTTAAGGTGAGTGGAGTAATTATATGCGTAGGTATATAATGTATTTATTTGTGTAGTAAGATGTGAAGTGTCGATGTGCTAAGACACCACGTTCACGTAGCGAGTGAAGTGTCGATGTGTTAAGACACCACTCTGGGTGAAGCATCGACGTGTTAAGATGCCACCCTAAGTAAGAGGAAGAGTGAAGTGTCGACGTGTTAAGACACCACTCGGAGTGAAGTATCGACGTGTTAAGATGCCACTCCAAGAACTATCACGGGTGAAGTGTCGACGTGTTAAGACGCCACCTGGGGTGAAGCATCGACGTGTTAAGATGCCACCCGTGGGATTAGTGTACGATGTGTTAAGTACTCTAATGGTTATTATGAACACCGATGGGAAATTTGAGTACCATTCCTTGTACGATTGGTTAACCATGGTTATGTGTTGTTGTATAGCATTATATATTGTTCGTGTTATATGCTATCGTTTTTGCTAGCTCGTGATATTGGGGATTTATCGTTGTACTTGAGATGGTATGCTAATTTAAAATGCTAGCGTGTATGAGGTATTTGTGTAAGTGATTGCATGTAAGTAGGTTATATATGTACGTGTATAATTATTGCATTCACTAACCGTTTTGCTTACCCTCTCGTTGTTTACCTTTTTATAGGCTCCAGCGTGGACAAGGGTAAGGGCGTTCGTTTGGATTAGTGATCCCGCTTTGTTATGTTAAGAGAAGCTTTTGGATGTGTTAGCTTTTGAAGTTTGACCAAGATTTGAGTAGTTTAACCCCCAAACATCATGCTCTAGTGTCGTTTGAAATTTAAACTAATGTGGTCGAAACTTACATTTTGTATGAATCTCGTAATTTGGGTCGATGTGGGCCCGGTGTCGTAAAACATGTTTTATTATTGAATCGTGTGAGTTTTACATATTATAATGTGTTGTGAAAAGCGTTTCGTCTAAATATGTCGGGAAGTGGGAGATCTTTAATTGAAAAATGGCAAAACCGGACAGAAGCTGAAGCAGCTTATGCGCGCCGCGCACAAGGAGTGTTGCGCACCGCGTACCCCTCTCTAAAAAAAAATATTCTTCGCGTATTCGATTGTATATTGGGTTGGGTTGTTTTACCCAAATTAACTAAGTAGTGTTCACTTACTTAATCCTCTCTATGCTTGGATTGACCCGTTTTACCCAAATTGATATTGCACTAGTTGTTGAACTATTAAATGTTTAGCATCACTACCAAACCTTAAATCCAATAACACTCCGCGAATTCACATAAGCATTGTATTCTAAGATCAAGTTAAGCATGATTTGGTCATTAAGATTAAGCTTAGGTTTAAATAACTTAAAACCCTCCAATTATCGAAATCACTTAAGATAATCGGCACTACTATGTTGACTAAAGGCCAATTGAAAACCAACCTAGATCAAGAACACAATCACTTGCAATTCCTAAGCTAGTTGTCTAGATCACCTAAGGTGTTGAAGCACACATTGATTCACTTCTCAAATCACTTAGACAGCTACTCAACATATGTAATCAAAGTTAAGCCTAAAACAAACTCATGGCAATGAATCCTTAGCTAACTCAACAACACATGATCATGTAATTCATTTAAACAACATTATTCAATTTATTTTGGGGCAAACACTTGCATTAGAGATTCATAGATAAGAAAACATAAGAGATTTAGCTAAGCATGGCTAAGATTACACTAGTAATAAGTATAGAAACACAAATAAACATCATCTTGAGTGATTACAAGTAATTAGTTCAAAGCTAGATAAAGTAAAGTGAAGATTACAACCCAAAAAGATAAAGAGAAGAAGATCTAAGATATAATTATAAGATAAACAAGAACAAAATCAATTAAAACTAAAACATTCATCATTGCAAGCAGAGAAAATAAGAACAAGTGCTAAAATGGAAAAGGAAATTACAAAATGGAGAATGGATGATGTAGATCTAGCATCTAGCTTCACTAATCTTTGACTTGGATCATCAATTGAGCTTTGATCTTGATAGAATGATGAAATGGACCCTTTTAGGGTTCCATTTCGGACCCTAATCGCAGCTCTCTCACTCAAAAACCCCAAATATGCTTTTATAGGTCGGCTGAATTTTTAGGCTGAATCAGCGCGTGGAGCGGCGCTTTTGAAACAAGAACGGCGCTTTTGGAAGGACATGAGAGGCGTTTTTGGGTAGGAGCGGCGCTTTTGGCACATAAGAGCGGCACTTTTGTACTGGAGCGGCGCTTTTGGCTGCTGATCTTCTTAACACACGTTTTAGCAGATAGGAGTGCTACTTTTGACCTTAGGAGTGAAGCGACCCGACCTAATCCATAAGGAAGAATACAAAAACATATGGTTACATTTCGAGGTATTTGACCTCTATATGATACGTTTTACAAACGTTGCATTCGTTTCAAAAAGACAAACATTCATTACATCGAAAGTTGACAGGCATGCATACCATTTCATAATATCCGAACTATAAATGATCTAATCTGTCATTTACTTAATAATAATCTTTATTGAACTCAACGACTTGAATGCAATGTCTTTTGAAATATGCCATGAATGACTCCAAGTAATATCTTTAAAGTGAGCAAATGCACAGCAGAAGATTTCTTTCAAACCTGAGAGTAAACATGCTTAAAAGTGTCAACCAAAAGGTTGGTGACTTCATTAGTTTATCATAATCATTCATTTCCATCATTTTAATAGACCACAAGATTTCAGATATAATTGTACACGTAACCCGAGTACAAAATAGTACGCATAACCTGCTAATTAAAAATCATTCATATGGTGAACGCTTGATAACCGAACTAACAAGATCCATATAGAATATCCCCATCATTCTGGGACTCTCATCGGATATGATAATCGAAGTACTAAAGCATTCGTATCCTGAATGGGACTTGTCAAAGTCCATAGATCTATCTTTAGGATTCGGGTCAATTGGTGGCAATTATAATAAACACCAATTCTTAAGCTACCAAGCTAAAAAGGGGCATATTCGATTCGATAATCCAACCATAGAATGTAGTTTCGATTACTTGTGTCTATTTTGTAAAACATTTATAAAAACAGCACATGTATTCTCAGTCTCAAAAATATATATTGCAAAAGCATTTAAAAAGGGAGTAATGAAACTCACGATACTGTATTTCGTAGCAATTATGCATATGACAGCACTGAACAAGTGCATGGTTGGCCTCAGATTCACGAACCTATATTAAGTATATATATTTATATGTTGGTAAATATCTGTCTAACAATTTAGGTCAGGTCATAGTGTATCACAATCTTAATGCTCGAGATTAACATGCAAGAGTCAACAAAAGTTAACTTGACCCAAAATGACTTCCAAAATCTATACATGTTTATTATATAGCTTAAATATAGTCATTTTATATATTTAAATATATTTATCAGATTTTATTAGAGTAAATAATACAAGTCATTTATTAATAAATAAAATTTATATTAAAATTTATATATGATAAAAATATACTTTTATATATCTCAAGTAATAAAATTTATAAAGTTCACTTGATTTCATAAAAATATAGTGGTATGTATTATTAATGTAATTATATTACGTGTGGTAAAAATATCTTTGTATCACATATTTATTTGATAAAATAATATTGATAATAATAATAATGAACAAAAGTTGCATTATTTTATATTAATAATAATATTAATTATTTTAATAATAATAATAATAATAATAATAATAATAATAATAATAATAATAACAGTATTTATGTTTCTTAATGATAATAATAATTTTAATAATAAATAATATTATTTTAATCATGTTAATGATAATAACAGTGATAATAATATTGTTGTTATTAATAATACTAATAATATTCATAAAATGATAATTTTAATGAATACATTTTTTAACAAATATGATAATCTTAATAATAACAATACTTTTTAATATTATCGATGATAATAATAATAAATATTATTTTAATAATGATACAAAAATGATAATAATAATGATATTTTATAATAACAATGATATTTCTATTAAACACGATAATTTAAAAAAAAATGATAGTTTTAATATAAATGATATTTTTAATAATAATAATAATGATAAAAATAATGAAATCGATATTTTTCTCTTAAATCAATATCTTACAATATTTTAATTTTATCATAATACTCATACTCATTATTTCCTAATCGATTTATTTAATAGCTTTTAGTCCTCTTTTATATTGCATTCATAATAATGATGATAATATTAATCATAATAATTAGATGATACTAATATTAATTTTTATGATAATGATACTAATAATATTAAATATTATAATAATACTAATGATAATACTAGTAATTATTATAATGATAATAATATTTTATTAATAATAATAATAATTATAATAATAGTAATAATAATAATTATAATATTAATAATAACCTTAATGATAATAACGATAGTAATAATAATAATACTAAAATTAATGATAATTTAGTTGACTATATCTTTTAATTCGTTCATCGAAACCACACGATTTCTAAATGAAAAATTATTAATTTTTCGCCAGCTTTCCAATGACATGCATATCATATACCTTATCTCAGTAGCATGTGTATCAAATTCGTGATTTATCATAAACTATATAACGACGAAATTTTAGCATACAAGCATGCTTAATCATATATACTCTAGCACTAGTCAGGGATACACTATTAACATATAAAAGATAAGATATGAATGCTCACGTATCAATATTGTGATTCAATATTGCAGGAAAGTATGTAGACGTGACGGAGATGATAAACACTAGTTTGACCTCACGAGCTATACCCCCGAACCATACCCATAACCTCCATAGCTATAACCCATAATTTTCTTAGCTCTATCCCGCTCGAAAACCCGTTTGAAATAATATGCCCATGACCTCGTCGTAGTATTTTATGTATAATACTAATAATAATAATAAGATTAATAATAATATTAATCTTAATCTTTATAATAATAATAATTATTATTATATTACACAGAATATATATATATATATATATATATATATATATATATATATATATATATATTGAGAGAGATTGAGATCGAGAGAATGATGGATACAAACTGACCCAAAAATCGTTCGAGCTTTATAGAGTTTTGCCACCAACCCCCACTATGCAATCACATGGTTTTCATGGGCAATGGCCATGCGATCGCATGTCCCTTCTGTCCCACACTCAATCGTTACAAAAAAACGTGGGCTGCTATGGTTTTGATATATATATATATATATATATATATATATATAATATTTAATTTATATAATTAATTATATATTATATTATATTTACGTGCATAGTAAATTTGTAAATTTAGTTCCAATGACTCGTACGTTGTTGCTCGGCTTATGTCTCGGTTCCGGTTCATCGAACGTTACATCGTACGCTTTAATAGTTTGCATTTTACGTTTCGTGACTCGTACCCTTATCTAATTATAAACTTAAATTATCCATAAACTATATCACTCGAAGCGTAACTTATTTGTTTGAGTGTTTTGGTCATTTTCTTCTATAAATCAACGTCTCGTTGTGTATACATATGTGTATATATATATATATATATATATATATATATATATATATATATATATATATATAATAGTATCAAATAAAACATTTTATAACTAAATTAATACTAAATCTTATTACATCTGTAAAATATATATATTTTTTCATTTTGAAATATAAATTTGAATTATTTATTTAATAATATAATTTTTCAAAACTAAATATATTTCAAAGTTCATTATATAATTTAAAATCGTTTCGAAATTATTATTAACAATAATACTTTCACCTTTTTGAATAATAAAAATATATTTGCAAGTTTATGATACAAAGCTTTAATTAAGTTCTTCAAATTTTATATTCAAAAACAAATTATCTTATAAAACGTTTTAATAATAAGGTTCTTTTTAAACTGAAAATGTTTTTTTATGTTTGAAACTAAATCAAATAAATACAAAAATTTTGTTTTCCAAAACTAAATATACTTAAGAATCATTTTATTAAAAGGTTAAAATAATGGAAATCGTTATATCATAAAATGTTTTAGAAAAGTAAAATTATGTATACTCATAATAGATTTTAAGTTTTTAAATTACAGTTTGTTGGTAGAGCGTGGGATAGAGTCCAAAGGTTAAATAAACATATGAAATCATCTTAATGTAAAATGTCGATTTACTTAACTTGTCGATATCCAAATCTAAGTTACTTACACTCCACGTTCTTACTTTCGCATTGAAAGTTAATATAGTTATCTTATCAAAGTCACGAGAAAATTATTGTAAAAGCATGAACTGAAAATCAAACAGGAATCTCCACTAACATTTGTCTGGCTACCATTATTTGACTCTTTGTTCTCATATGTAGATCACATACCAATTATTCCGAATACCGTTAAAAAGGAACGATTTCTCAAATCAACGTGGACCTCACAACAGAAACCCATAACAATATCATATCCTTAAAGGACATGATAAATATCTTTTAATTCAATCGTTTGACATTATCTTTTAACTTTGATATTTCAATATATAAAATAGATATGGAACTAATAAGTTTAGTGCACGGTATCATACGCCTAATACTTTATTAATGTTTTCAATTAATATTTATATAGATATATAATTATATATGCACATCAAGTTAAATATAATTATTCGTGAATCATTGGGAATAGTCGAAGAGTAATTGAATATACGAACATAGTTCTAAAATTTTTGAGACTCAACATTACAGACTTTGCTTATCATGTCGGAAACATTAATTCATTTAAAGATAATGTTTAAATTTGGTCGTAAATTTTTGGGTCGTCACAGTACCTACCTGTTAAAGAAATTTTGTCCCAAAATTTGACTAGGATGGTCATGGCTGACAATAAGTATGTTTTCATGACTAATATGAGTTGGAAATTAGAGTTTTATCATCAGTGAGTACCATGGATAAAACAATTTGATTTTTATGAAGAGTACGAATGAAGCTATCACAAAAGGGTGAAAAGAGTAAGTGCAGGTTCATTTTAACCGGTGACGTAGTCATGGTTGATTTTCGGAATTCAAGGGATTTTTTGAGGAAATCTTCATAATAAGATTTGGTTCTTCAGTAATTAAGGAAATTAGGACCTTCTTTGGTTAAATGCAATAATCTGTTTCGATTGCTTTGTCGGATATTTTTACTATAAATCCACTCCCTCCGTTTTCTTATTTCCACAACTTACACCTTTATTATTTCTCCCTCATTTCATACTTTAAAGCATTCGTCAATATGCTCCATCCAATTATAATTCTTGATATACTCCTAACTTTCATATCTGTCATTCTTCTTTTTCATCTGCCGCCGGAAGAATCTATTTACTTTTACTATACTCTTGGTTTTATAGTGATTTTAGTTCTCCCGTGTCTTTATATTGCCATATGTATCAATATACACGGTTTGTAATTTTTGGGTTGTTTGTCGGGTTTTATATCTTCCCTTATATTTCGAAGTCCCTGCTTCTGTCTTTCTATAATCATTGACATCTACAGTTAATGCTCTCTCTTATTTGCTGCGATTTGTACCCCTATTTCTATTTCGGAGCTTCATGCTTTTGTTTTCTCTTCGCAAGTAATGGTCCAGAATTCGTAGGTATGGAGTTTCGAATGAACATGACTAATGTTCTAAGAGAGAAATTGTAATAGCACGATATTGATTGGTTAAATTACCAGAATTCTAAAGAAGAGATAGAACTATCAGGGAAATATGTTCTCGATATGTTTGGTGATTAAGTAGAATGTAAGAGTCGCGTAACATGGCACATGATGACGTTATGGTCTGTGAATCATCACGTTCCATTTAGAAACTCAGCATGACTTACTGTAATATAATCACGTTGATCAAGTGTCATTATATTATACTAACTCAGGCTTCAGTTCCCAACACTACTTCAAAAGCATTCATAATTTAAATTTGATTTTTTTCTTCAGAATTTAGAAACTAAATTAATTTCCTTTATGATGTAACGCAGATATCGCGAAGAGATAAATGATTCCAGATAAGAATAGTTATGAAAATATCTTCAGAAATATCTAGGATATTTATAATGAAAGATACGATGATAACTTAGAATTTCTATAATTGATGGATGATGAAGAAGATTTGTCCGTAAAGGTTTAGAGTCGGAAGCAAGGTATTCGTTAATAACTTCAGCAGATACTGAATCATTTGGATTCTTTGAAGGCGGGTTTAGTCTCCGTGATTTGTCCACAGCCTCCTTCATGATTTGTTCAATCCGTTTTCAGTTCCAAACCTTCTCTTTTTCTGAGCTTTGCCAACACGCTATTCTTTATCATCAAACTATTGGCTGTTAAGGTCTTTTACAGTTTTTGCTGCTTCATTCAGCTTTTTCAACATTCCGAGTATTGATTCGTAGACTGGGTGCTTTTCAAAATTTCAGAATGGAAGATCATAATTCTAAGAGGTAAATGTTATATGTATACATATAACTGTTGATGTAGAATGCTACGAGATTCGAAATACTGATTGCGAATTCCCTGTATTTGGTATGGTAATTATTGTTACAAGATGTAGATGAGTACATGATAGGGTTTCAATGAATATAATGATTTTTCGGAAGGTCAAAGATCAATGAAGTTGTTGGTAAGTTTACTGCTAATGTGGTGAGATATAAACGATTCCACGGTAACGATGGCGAAAGGGCAACATATATATTGAGGTTATAATAAGGTTAGTCTGACTGAAAAGTCAAAGTTGGCTTGCTGGAGCTGTGACAAAACTGACTACTTTGAAAAGGGATTTCAAAGTTGTTTTTGGTAATAAATGCCAAAGGATCTGACACAGATATGTGTTAAGCTACGACTTTGGTTTCGAGAGTTTTCCTGGTGCATCGTTATACGCGTAAATCTTTCTTTCCATTGATATTGTGAGGTTGGTTCATCCTCTCGATTGTTCATTGATTGAGATGTCTTTAAGAATTTTGAAGGGTTTAAACACAGATTGTCTTCGTTAATATATGTATGATGAAATCGTCGTGAATCTTGAATGATACAAATATCTTTCTAGATTTATGAATAGAAGTGATATTCTATCACAGTTTGGAAGTCAAAGTATAGCTTTGAAAGATGTAGGGATTTAAGAATAATGATATCAATTATATTTCAACTTGGATTCTGATATGTTAAAATCAGAATATGTATTAGAATGAGTATGGTTGCTCAGATTTCTGTGAAATAATGTATATTGTTGTGGAAGTAGTGAGTATCGTTAATGATTATTGAATTAGAATCAAAGAATGTAACATATTAATTGTGAATTTATATATCTCTTGGGCATTACCTACCCGTTAAAAGTTTCACAAGTAATATTTTGTACCAGAGAATTACAGTCTTATGAAAATATGTATATTTTCTGCAGATGTAACATAGATTTAATGAGTTAATATTAAGTTATAATCATTTGATTTTCGGTTGGAACTAGAAATGAATAATCTCTAAAACATTAGAGATTACATAATCTCCGCAGAGTATTTAATTACTGTGATCAATATTTTATTATTTATTCTTATTGATATTCCTTAGTGACGGATGTTGATGCTCGAGGAATTCTTGCGAACTTTGTAAGGTACGAATAATATTGTCTAGAAAATTTCGAGCACATCTAAGATGATAGTGTAAAATCAAATATTTAATTGATTAATACTCTTGGTTTATTATGAAATGGAATTCATTGAGTTGAAACAGAGATTGTAGTTAATGATGGTTAATTTGTTAACGAAGGATGTACATTTTAGCATATTAATAATATGAATATGAATTAACCGAGTAGTATCTACCCTTATTTTTTTTTTTTCAATTCTTACATAATAGCTTAGTACGAAAAGATATATTATGGTTTCTAAAATCTATATATATATATATATATATATAAGATATGCATTTAAATTGTTCAGTGAAAATGAGTTAATACTTCATAACTCGTTGATACAATATATTCGCTATTGATTGTGGTGTCGATATCGTTGATGCTTATGGAACGGGTGTAGCTTGTAGTGCTACAGGTTTTGCCGGTGTTGGTGATACTGATGGTGATGTTGGTGGTACTACCGGTGGTGTGGTTGTATAACAAGTCTAGCTTGTAAATCATGCATCATTCTTGTCAGGGTTTCTACTCTTCCTTCTATCGTTTCGGTCCACTCATCTAATTTACGGTCAGAAATAAATAATCTCTAAGACTTTGGAGATTACATAATCGTCGCAAAATATTTTTTCAATGAAGTTATGAATTAGTACTTCATCGTTTGTTGTTGTTGGTATTCCTTTGTATCTACAGGGTGTATGTCGTTGATGGTCGAGGTACAAATTGTGATGTTGAGGTGTGGGATGCGGATGTTGTTGTTGGTGGTGGTAATGGTACTGTTGGCGTTGATGATAGTGGTATCGTTGATGCCGGTGATGCTGCTGGTGCTTGTATCTTTTGTACCGTACTCTCCAAAGCCACTACCCGAGCGCGAAGTTCGTTAACTTCTTCTATTACACCGGAGTGATTGTCGATTTGGACGAGCGGATGAATAAGATCTAAAATTCGAGTTAGTATATATTTATGATGAGATACTCTTGAAATGAGAGAGAAAATGGTATTACGAACAGGTTCGCCGGTAAGTGCTTCAGGTTCTTCGCCAAGAGGGAAATTTGGTGGATGGAAAGGATCGCCTTCTTCTTGTCTCCATTAGTTTAGTTGACTACGAATCCATCCCCAATCCATCTAAAATAGATGATGGCTGATTGGTTGATCCATTCCGGTTACACTGCTTTCAGAGCTCATGTGAAATTCCATATCGGAATAGTTGTCAGAATCTAAGAAATTTGAACTAGATACGTGATCCATCTTGTATAATCAGGGAAATGATTTTTAATATGAGATAGATTGTAGGATTTTGATTGGTATTCTTCAATACATAATTTATATATGTATATATAATACCAAAATTCCATAAATCACGGGGGAATCTTTGAAAGATGTCAGGTAAAGTTTACAGTAACCGATATGCTAAGATATGAATTTTGTCTATACACTATCTATGCAATAAATGCAGGAAAATGTGTCTAGATTTAAGAATGATAAGCATGTAATTTCTGACAAGGAATGATAAGCAAAACTTTTTGATATGCAGACACGGTCGAAGTCCAGACTTACTAATGCATCTTAATAATTATCAGTTAGACACACTAATGCAAGACCTGGTTCGCTAAGACCACCGCTCTGATACCATATGAAGCGACCCGTCCTAATCCATAAGGACGAATACAAAAACATATGATTACATTGCGAGGTATTTGACCTCTATATGATACGTTTTACAAACATTGCATTCGTTTTAAAAAGACAAACTTTCATTAAATCGAAAGTTGACAGGCATGCATACCATTTCATAATATCCGAACTATAAATGATCTAATCTGTCATTTACTTAATAATAATCTTTATTGAACTCAATGACATGAATGCAATGTATTTTGAAATATGCCATGAATGACTCCAAGTAATATCTTTAAAGTGAGCAAATGCACAGCGGAAGATTTCTTTCAAACCTGAGAGTAAACATGCTTAAAAATGTCAACCAAAAGGTTGGTAAGTTCATTAGTTTATCATAATCATTCATTTCCATCATTTTAATAGACCACAAGATTTCAGATATAATTGTACACGTAACTCGAGTACAAAATAGCACGCATAACCTACTAATTAAAAATCATTCATATGGTGAACGCTTGATAACCGAACTAACAGGATGCATATAGAATATCCCCATCATTCTGGGACTCTCATCGGATATGATAATTGAAGTACTAAGGCATTCGTACCCCGAATGGAACTTGTCAAAGTCCATAGATCTATCTTTAGGATTCACGTCAATTGGTGGCAATTATAATAAACACCAATTCTTAGGCTACCAATCTAAAAAGGGCATATTCGATTCGATAATCCAACCATAGAATGTAGTTTCGATTACTTGTGTCTATTTCGTAAAACATTTATAAAAGCAGCGCATGTATTCTCGGTCCCAAAAATATATATTGCAAAAGCATATAAAAAGGGAGTAATGAAACTCACGATATTGTATTTCGTAGCAATTATGCATATGACGGCACTGAACAAGTGCAGGGTTGGCCTCGGATTCACGAACCTATATTAAGTATATATATTTATATGTTGGTCAATATCTGTCTAACAATTTAGGTCAGGTCATAGTGTATCACAATCCTAATGCTCGAGATTATCATGCAAGAGTCAATAAAAGTTAACTTGACCCTAAATGACTTCCAAAATCTATACATGTTTATTATATAGCTTAAATATAGTCGTTTTATATATTTAAATATATTTATCACATTTTATTAGAGTAAATAATACAAGTCATTTATTAATAAATAAAATTTATATTAAAATTTTTATATGATAAAAATATACTTTTATATATCTCAAGTAATAAAATTTATAAAGTTCACTTGATATCATAAAAATATAGTGGTATGTATTATTAATGTAATTATATTACGTGTGGTAAAAATATCTTTGTATCACATATTTATTTGATAAAATAATATTGATAATAATAATAATAATGAATAAAAGTTGCATTATTTTGTAATAATAATATTATTAATTATTTTAATAATAATAATAATAATAACATTATTTATGTTTATTAATGATAATAATAATTTTAATAATAAATAATATTATTTTAATCATGTTAATGATAATAATAGTGATAATAATATTGTTGTTATTAATAATACTAATAATATTCATAAAATGATAATTTTAATGAATACATTTTTTAACAAATATGATAATCTTAATAATAACAATACTTTTTAATATTATCGATCATAATAATAATTATTATTTTAATAATAATACATAAATGATAATAATAATGATATTTTAATTAATAACAATGATATTTCTATTAAACATGATAATTTTAAAGAAAAATGATAGTTTTAATATAAATGATATTTTTAATAATAATAATAATAATGATAAAAGTAATGAAATCGATATTTTTCTCTTAAATCAATATCTTATAATATTTTAATTTCATCATGATACTCATACTCATTATTTCATAATCGATTTATTTAATAGCTTTTAGTCCTCTTTTATATCGCATACGTAATAATGATGATAATATTAATATTAATCATAATAATTAGATGATACTAATATTAGATTTTATGATAATGATACTAATATTATTAAATATTATAATAATACTAATGATAATACTAGTAATTATTATATTGATAATAATATTTTATTAATAATAAAAATAATTATAATAATAGTAATAATAATAATAATAATATTAATAATAACCTTAATGATAATAACGATAGTAATAATAATAATACTAAAATTAATGATAATTTAGTTGACTATATCTTTTAATCCGTTCATCGAAACCACACGATTTCTAAATGAAAAGTTATTAATTTTTCGCCAGCTTTCCAATGATATGCATATCATATACCTTATCTCAGTAGCATGTGTATCAAATTCGTGATTTATCATAAACTATATAACGACAAAATTTTAGCATACAAGCATGCATAATCATATATACTTGAGCACTAGTCAGGGATACACTATTAACATATAAAAGATAAGATATAAATGCTCACGTATCAATATTGTGATTCAATATTGCAGGAAAGTACGTAGACGCAAAGGAGATGATAAACACTAGTTTGACCTCACGAGCTATACCCCCGAACCATACCCATAACCTCAATAGCAATAACCCATAATTTCCTTAGCTCTATCCCGCTCGAAACCCCGTTTGAAATAATATGCCCATGACCTCGTCGTAGTATTTTATGTATAATACTAATAATAATAATAAGATTATTAATAATATTATTCTTAATAATAATTATTATTATTATTATTATTATTATTATTATTATTATTATTATTATATTACATATATATATATATATATATATATATATATATATATATATATATATTGAGAGAGATTGAGATCGAGAGAATGATGGATGCAAACTGACCCAGAAATCGTTCGAGCTTTATAGAGTTTTGCCACCAACCCCCACCATGCGATCACATGGTTTTCATGGGCAATGGCCATGCGATCGCATGGCCCTTCTATCCCGTACTCAATCGTTACAAAAAAATGTGGGCTTCTATGGTTTTAATATTAATTATATATAATATATTTAATTTATATAATTAATTATATATTATATTATATTTATGTGCATAGTAAATTTGTAAATTTAGTTCCAATGAATCGTACGTTGTTGCTCGACTTATGTCTCGCTTCCGTATCATACTTTGCATTTTACATTTCGTGACTCGTACTCTTGTCAAAATATAAACTTAAATTATCCATAAACTATATCACTCAAAGCGTAACTTATTTATTTGAGTGTTTTGGTCATTTTCTTCTATAAATTAACGTCTCGTTGTGTATACAATATATATATATATATATATATATATATATATATATATATATATATATATATATATATATATATATATATATAATAGTATCAAATAAAACATTTTATAACTAAATTAATACTAAATCTTATTACATTTGTAGAATATATATATATATATATTTTCATTTTGAAATATAAATTTGAAATATTTATTTAATAATATAATTTTTTAAAACTAAATATACTTCAAAGTTCAATATATAATATAAAATCGTTTCAAAATTATTATTAACAATAATACTTTCACCTTTTTGAACAATAAAAATATATTTGGAAGTTTATGATACAAAGCTTTAATTAAGTTCTTCAAATTTTATATTCAAAAACAAATTATCTTATAAAATGTTTTAATAATAAAGTTCTTTTTAAACTGAAAATGTTTTTGTATTTTGAAGCTAAATCAAATAAATATGAAAATTTTGTTTTCCAAAACTAAATATACTTAAGAATCATTTTGTTAAAAGGTTAAAATAATAGAAATCATTATATCATAAAATGTTTTAGAAAAGTAAAATTATGTATACTCATAATAGGTTTTAAGTTTTTAAATTACAGTTTGTTGGTGGAGCGTGGGATAGAGTCCAAAGGTTAAATAAACATATGAAATCATCTTAATGTAAAATGTCGATTTACTTAACTTGTCGATATCCAACATCTAAGTTACTTACACTCCACGTTCTTACTTTCGCATTGAAAGTTAATATAGTTATCTTATCAAAGTCACGAGGAAATTATTGTAAAGCATGAACTGAAAATCAAACAGGAATCTCCACGAACATTTGTCTGGTTACCATTATTTGACACTTTGTTCTCATATGTAGATCACTTTACCAATTATTCCGAATACCGTTAAAAATGAACAATTTCTCAAATCAACGTAGACCTCACAACAGAAACCCATAACAATATCATATCCTTAAGGGACATGATAAATATCTTTTAATTCAATCGTTTGACATTATCTTTTAACTTTGATATTACAATATATCAAATAGATATGAAACTAATAAGTTTAATGCAGGTATCATACACGTAATACTTTGTTAATGTTTTCAATTAATATTTATATAGATATATAATTATATATGCACATCAAGTTAAATATAATTGTTTGTGAATCGTCGGGAATAGTCGAAGGGTAATTGAATATATGAACATAGTTCCAAAATTTTTGAGACTCAGCATTACAGACTTTTCTTATCATGTCGGAAACATTAATTCATTTAAAGATAATGTTTAAATTTGGTCGAAAATTTCTGGGTCATCACAAGGAGCGCCGCTTTTGACCCTGGAAGTTCATTTTCACTCCAAAACTTCACTTGGATCATTCCTTTGGCCCAAGGGTTGATTCCTTAGCATAAATATGAACGTTTACATCACTTTTGTCCCGAAACGACTAAATACCACAAACCGCTCACTAATCATCACAACCCGTATCGAAATGTCACGAAAGTAGGTGGATATTGCGAAGATAAATATGTATATTTTGAGCAATATCGGTAGTGATATAACTACAACTTATCATTGGATGTTATTAAACATTCAATATTGTTGTGATTTAGAATGAAAATACTTATCTTTTACACGTTAACTCACACTATAAACTTACAAATAAGGTAGTTTATGGATTTATAAAGTTTTTTTTTTATAATTATAGTTTCTTCAATGATATTTATATCTTTAGTTCGATAATAATATTAAGAATATTAAATATGTATATATATATATATATATATATATATATATATATATATATATATATATATATATATATATATATATATATATATATATATATATATATATATATATAGTGGTAGGATCAAGGGGGAAGTAAGAAAATCGAGGAGAAGCAAAACTTCTTTTTTTTTCGTTTTTTTAAAAACTTTGTTCACGAACATTATAGATTGGATAAAAATATGAATATTTAATAAAGACACTTTGTGATAAATGTTTTTATTTTGACGGGAAAACGCTCGAAGAGTTAATATATAACAATTAACGTGTTTTTCGAGCATATGTTGAGGTTTTAGATATTAGGGTTTAGATATCAGGGTTTATAGGGTTTAGATATTAGGGTTTAGAAATTTAGGTTTTAGGGTTTAGATTTAGGGTTTAGATTTAGGATTTAGATTGAGTTTTTAGCATGAACGGTTTAGAGTTTAGAGTTTAGGGTTTTGGGTTTTGGGTTTAACATTGATCCTGCCCCTATATAGTGTTCGTATATATATATATATATATATGGGGGTGTGTGTGTGTGTGTGTGTGTTTGTGTTTGTGTGTATATATGTGTGTATATATGTGTGTGTGTGTGCGCGTGTGTGCGCGTGTATTAAAAGTTAATATATATTTTATATTAACTTTCATACAAACAACTAATTATAAAAAAATCAAAGAAAAACATTTAAAGAAATTAGATCTAAAAATTTTTATAGTTAAAAAACTGTGATAAAGATTAAAAAAAAAATGCAAACTGACAAGGTGAAAATGCAAATAAAAAAATTGAGGGAGAAAATTGAAATATCATATAATAAATGGGTTTAAAATAAACGTAATAAAAAAGGAGAAAAAAAAGAGAAGACTCGAACACACGCCCTCTCGTGATACCATTCACGCCATAACCACTTTATATATAGTACGGAGTAATAGCTTTCATTTTATTACTGACATTACAATCAATTATTTATTAATATAATTATTAGAATATGTAAATATATATTAGATTTGGTCGAGTCCGATTGCATAGTGAGCCCGGTCCATTAGAGTTGTTTAGATATCAAGGTTCCTTTATAATCTTTAAATAGTGATGTAATAATACAATATACCTCACGTGGTTCATTCACTAACAATACACGGTCCAATAGTGATGTAACTCTGATACCATGTTAGTGAATGAACCTCGTGAGGTGTATTGTATTATTACATCACTATTTATAGATTACAAATAAACCCTAATATCTAAACAACTCTAATGGACCGGGCTAACTATACAATCGGAGTGGACCAAACCTAATATATATTTACATATTCTAATAATAATTCCAATTTTTTCTTTAAAACAAGGAAAGTATGTAAAATGACAAATCTATTCAAAATGAACTGTAACAAATTATAAGTATCACAGAATACTATATTGGGTAACATATATGTCATATATCCCATTTTAACATGCATGATTAAAGTATTACTCACTCCGTTCCATTACAAGTGTCCACTTACTTTTTACACACAGTTTTAGGAAATCTCACTAACTTCATTCTCCACCAATCAGAAATCTTCTCTCTCTAGAATAACCTCTTCTCATTGGTTGAAACACAAAGTGAACACTTGAAATGGGACATTCCAAAATAGAAATGTGAACACTTGTGGTGGGACAGAGATAGTACTAGCCAATGTAGCCTCGCCGGCTAAATAAATTATGTACATAATCGAAAAGCGTTGCTCTGTTTTTGGAATAGTAAATTTCTTTACATATCACTGATGTATTTCAGAGCTAATAGTAACTGGTCAAATGACCCATTTTTACTTTTGGCAACTTTTAATCTACAAAATCGTATCCTCTTAAATTTTGAATAACTATCGATCTTTTATTTTTGGTAATTTGATAGATAGTCATATTAATTTTAAGGACGGTAGTTGACTTATCTTCCACCAATGAAAAAGAAAAATTAATTATATCTCTGCCCTGGACACTCTCTAATTCTTCCTTCGTGCTACTATAAGTGTCCACGATTGACTTTCAAAGTCTTTCCTTATAAACTTTGATCGTAAATATCTTTAATTGTGTTATATAATATTTGATGAAGTTTATATGAATGGATTGGGTTTTAAACGCGGTTTTATATATATAATTTTCATCAAATAATATATAACACAAATAAAAATATTTACGGACAAAGTTGAGAAAAAAAAATTTGAAAATCAAATGTAGACACTTATAGTGGGACAGATGGAGTATTCTTTTTCTTGAAAACATTCATATTTCCACATTTTCATAGTGTGTAATCAGTGACCATAAATCTATCTCGATACTTGATCGTGTTGCAGGATCAAATGAAGGTTTTAGTCTATATCAAATTCATTTGGATTTTTTTATGCTCGTCAGTTTCATGCTTGGCGAGCATCGGTGATCATCCCGTTCACTTGCTCCTGCTTCGGCTCCAATACCACGTGTAGAGCCATTTCAGGTCTACCAATATTTACAACATATAAGTTCTTGAGTATTACAGTACTTTAAAATCAATTAATAATAGAGGGAGGTTTCCCTAACCTTATATGCATACATTTCTTTCTATCAGTTTTTAATGTGGAACTATTTTTCATTTCCTTAGCCGATTATTTCCGACACTCGTTAATCGGTTGTTTCCTTTAAAACATTCGGATAAGGTAAGGTTGGTGATCCTCCCGAGTTCCACCATTAATAGATTATTTACATTAATTTTACATTGCATGTTTGTAGAAAATTACCACAAGTTTTAATACTCGCTCTAGAGCATCATATATCTTATGGATTGAAGATCAATGCCCTTAACTTCAACCAGAAGTCTCTTATTCATCAATCTCCAAATAAATAACCCCATCATTTGTGGTAAAGCTGATTCCTCATTGTTTCAATTGTGTGTCAACTTTCAGTTAGAATCTTCTCGTTAATCTTCAAAGCAAGCGATTCGTTGCAAATTCCCAATCAAACACTATCAAAATTACAAGAAAAAAACAAGCTAAATAAAAATTGGAGTTGATGTGCATTATTTATAATTGCTTTGTATAATATAGTTAAAAAATATTACTAGGTTATTAGCATATCCAGTTTACCACTTAAGCTTTCATATTTGAAGGTGACAAATTCATAGTAAAAAGATTGAAATCTCTATTATTCGTATACAAAAGATCAGGTTGGTTGTTTGGGTGAATTACTAGTATATTACCCAACTACTATTGGGAGAACTAAACTCTTCAACCTCATTGATCCACTTGGCATTTTCCCTCACATATTGTTTCTATTCACGGTTGGCAGTTCTCCACCCCACAAAAAAACGTTGCGTGCTAGGTAAACCATATCTTCTGATCTTCACCATCTCACCATACCATATCTATGCTCTGATCTTCACCATCACCTCTGATCCATCACCATCCGACATCTTCACCATCTCCTCGATCTATCATCTTCTTCGATTGCATATTTTCCGCAGGTAACATTCGCTCCTTTTAGTTTAGGGTTTGTGTTTTTAATTTTTAATTGTTAAGTCAGCAACGAAGCGATGACAGCCGATTGTCATCAGCAACGAAGCGATGACATCCGATTGTCACCACAACAACAATAGTAGATCTAGGGAATTTTCTTTGAACGATTTTTATTTAATTTTGGGGTTTATGTGTTTTGAAAATGTTTGTTAGCATGTATTTCTGAAAAATGTTTTAGGTGATGATGATTTTTTTTAGCTGTTATTTATGCCGTTATTGGAAGTCTTCAAGTTGTTTTCGGCTGTCAATGTTTCCAACGAATTTACAAACTCAAAGAGGTAATGTATCATGTTGGTTTTTAATGTTGTTATTCATCCCATTTTTCAATTTGATTATTAAATATAAGCTCAGTTATGTATAGATTGTATGCTTGGTAATGTTAGTTTATGTGTTTTGGATTTAATGTTTTCTTTGTAAGGGACATGATTAAAATAGCTACTAGACCAAAATTGTTTATATCTATCTATGTAAGGAAATTTATTGTTTTATAAGCATACCAAGTTAAGATTGATGAAATGCCTAAATAGATTACTAGAGCTTACTACCACATAGTAAATACACATTGAATTTTTGTTTTTGTTTTAGCTACACTGAAATAGCCAGTGTTTGATAAACCAACAGTGTTTGATCGTGTAATAAAATGGAAAGTATCTACTCATGCTGGTTTTGGTTAGTTCATCAACTATGTAGAGTTTTGGTACAAATATTTATGTCATTGTTTGTTTAGTCTCTTATATATGTAACAAGGACATTTATGAACCTGTAATCTATTCGCATGAACTGCTCGTGTTTTTACATCTACGAGTGGACAGTTACAAATTTGAGTATTGAGTATAAAGGTAATTAGAGAATGGGTGAATGAACATGATGGTTGTTTGTATTTTATTTTTTCAGTTACATTTCCTTGACTGTTAGGGTTGTTTGTTATTTCTGATATATTTTATGGAAACATACAAAAGGCAATGATGATCAATTTTGTCTGCTATATACGCGCTGATAAAAATTGTAAGCATATACTGGCGGGGCAATCTGCAGATTGAAGCCGTACGATTCAGGATTAATTAGTTGAGTTTATGCATCAACTTGAACCTCGCATTATTAGCCGGTTTTTAGCTGGTTCTTCGTTTTTGGTGATCTTTATTGTTCGATGTATTGTTGGAAAACTTAGAAAATGGATGTTCAATTCGAGCACTGTTGGTTGAGTGTTAAAAATAAATCGTACACTGGCGGGACAAAATGTAGATTACAACCATATAGTTTGATACTTTCTTAGTTGACTTTATACATCGATCTGAACCTCGGTTCATTGTTATATTTACTTACTTTACTTTATCCATCAATAATAGTTGTTGATAGCTGCATGTCATTATTCAGTTATTTGTGTTAACAGTATTATTTGCTTAACTGCTATGGTTGTTCGTTATTTCAGATTTGTTATATGGAAAGATACAAAAGGCATTGATGATCATTTTTGTATGATACGAAAACGCTCATAAAAGTTGTAAACGTATGCTGGCAGGGCAATCTGCAGATTGCAGCCATACGATTCAGGATTTATTAGTTGACTTTATGCATCGATTTGAGCCTCGGTTTCTTTGCCGGTTTTTTGGGTGGATCTTGGTTTTCGATGCTCTTTGTTGTTCGATCTGTTGTTTGAAAAGATAAGAAATGTACGCTCAAATTGAACGCTATTGGTTGAGTGTTAATAAAAAAATAGAATCGTATACTGGCGGGGCAAAATGCAGGTTGCAGCCATACGGTTTGATACTTTCTTAGTTGACTTTATACATCGATCTGAGCCTCGGTTCATTGTTATATTGACTTACTTTACTTTATCCATCGATGATAGTTGTTGATAGTTGCATGTCATTATTCAGTTATTTGTGTTAACAGTATTATCTGCTTAACTGCTATGGTTGTTCGTTATTTTAGATGTATTATATGGAGAGATACAAAAGGAAATGATGATCATTTTTGTATGATACGGAAACGTTCATAAAAGTTGTAACCGTATGCTGGCGAGGCAATCTGCAGATTGCAGCCATACGATTCAGGATTAGTTACTTGACTTTATGCATCGATTTGAGCCTCTGTTTGTTAGTCTTTTTTAGTGGTTCTTGGTTTTCGATGAACTTTATTGTTTAGTCTATTGTTTGAAAAGGTAAAAAATGTACGCTCAAATCGAACTTTATTGGTTGAGTGATAATAAAAAAATAGAATCGTATACTAGCGGGGCAAAATGCAGGTTGCAGCCATACGGTTTGATACTTTCTTAGTTGACTTTATACATCGATCTGAGCCTCGGTTCATTGTTATATTTACTTACTTTACTTTATCCATCGATGATAGTTGTTGATAGCTGCATGTCATTATTCAGTTATTTGTGTTAGCAGTATTATCTGCTTAACTGCTATGGTTGTTCGTTATTTCAGATGTATTATATGGAGAGATACAAAAGGCAATGATGATCATTTTTGTATGATACGGAAGCGTTCATAAAAGTTGTAACCGTATGCTGGCGAGCCAATCTGCAGATTGCAGCCATACGATTCAGGATTAATTAGTTGACTTTAGGCATCGATTTGAGCCTCCGTTTGTTAGTCTTTTTTTAAGTGGTTCTTGGTTTTCAATGAACTTTATTGTTCAGTCTGTTGTTTGAAAAGGTAAAAAATGTACGCTCAAATCGAACTTTATTGGTTGAGTGTTAATAAAAAAAATAGAATCGTATACTGGCGGGGCAAAATGCAGGTTGCAGCCATACGGTCTGATACTTTCTTAGTTGACTTTATACATCGATCTGAGCCTCGGTTCATTGTTATATTTACTTACTTTACTTTATCCATCGATCATAGTTGTTGATAGCTGCATATAATTATTCAGTTATTTGTATTAGCAGTTTGCAGTTTTCCTGTTGAATAACAACGAGGAAGATGAATTGCTAGGGTTTAGGGTTTGGGGTTTAGGGTTTAATGACGTTGAGGATTCAGAGTTAAGAGCTCTATTTGAGTTAAATAATAATATTTATTAAAACTTTTTAAATTAATTTACTTTAGATTATGGTTTAAAGTTATGCTTGGTCGGTCGTATTCTTGATAATTATATTTAGTGACTTCAAAAAATAAAATAAAAATATGTATATATATTTAGTGACCTAACATATTTATTTATTATGTGTTTTGTACCAATACAGCGATATTAGGACGCCTTGGCTACGCTGATAGACATAGGACATTTTTTATGATATCGTACTCCGACATTCGTGCTGCTAGAACTACCATACTTGCGTTGCGAAATGAGCGTTTGCGGAGAAGGAAAGTATACATCTACTACTCAATTCCAAAGGTTAATTCCCCTCCATAGCTAATTTCCCTCCAAGTAATACTTATAAAAAATGTTAGATCTTTGACATAAGTTATTATGTGTGTCCTGTTAGGTAGATTGATTATTTAAACGCTTTGTACAATTTCAGCTCGATTTTGATAGAATTGCTAGTGGGGAAGATATTCGAACAACTTTAATGATTGAAAGGAGTCCTAATAAGTAAATAACAACTCCTTTATTTTTTATTATATCAAACAAATTAGTACTCGTAATTAAAAGTGTTACTAATTTGGGTTTTTTATTAATCATTTAGGTATACTTCAAAGATATCGCTAAACGCCATTGGAAGCCATCAAAGAGTTACGCCTGACTTCTGAAGATATCAGACCAGCCCTTAAAAATATTCTAAATCCGTATAATCGCAATTGGGAACTAATTGAGGAAGATAATTATCGAACTCTTGCAGATGCTATATTTGAATAACTTATGTGTGGTAATTGCATCTAATATTTTGGATTGGAAATATTAAGAACATGTGAGATTTAACTCCTGATACAGAACTGCTAATGAAACTGCCCGATGAGTGCACATTTGAGACCGCATTGGATGATTTGACTGTGAGTGATAACTATTAAACGCGCGTTATTACTCACAATCAAATCAGCCAATGTCGTCTCAAATGTGTATTCTTCAGGCAGTTCCACTAGCAGTTTTGTACCAACAGTTAAATCCCAAATGTTATTAATATTTACAATTAAAAAAAATTAGATGCAGTCACCACACATCAGTGATTCAAATATAGCATCTGCAAGAGTTCGATAATTATCTTCCTCAATCAGTTCCCTATTGCCATTATTGTGACGACCCGGGAATTTCCGACCAAATTTAAACTTAATCTTTATATGTTTCCGACACGATAAGCAAAGCATGTAATGTTGAGTCTAGAAAATTTTGAAACGATGTTCATATATTTAATTGACCTTCAACTACTCTCGACGATTCATGAACAATTAATTGTAAATTGATATGTGTGTGTGTGTATATAAATAATAATTCGAAATATAATTTGAGGTATTATATGTTGTTGTTATTAAAAATTAATAAAATAAAAATAGGATATTATAATAATTATTATTTAAAATATATCTCTATATATAAATAAAGTATATTAAAAATTAATATTAAATGATTTTAATACTCGTTTGATGTTTCGATTAATATTAAGCAAGTTAAATTCAAACTTATGTAATTTTAAAATTAACGGTGATACGAAAATAAGTTCTATAAATTTTTTAGACTTATTAAAAATATATTTAAGAACTTTTTGTTGAATTTTAAAAGTTTTTATATTTTACATGGGGTTGGGAGTGAACAATTAATGTAATTTTTATTTAATATTTAATGAACGATTTTTATACCAAAATGACTAAAATAAATAAATATAATTACTGTAAAAATTTGGGGATTTTTAAGAATACTTTTATCCGGCACTGAATTGCAACAGAGCACGAAATCCAGTTGGCTAAGTAAAAGTTAATCTAATAGTGATTAGTTACTAACTAATAATACATTTTGTTTTCTTATTTCAATATGATATTAGTATATAATATAATATTATATCTATGTATTGATTGTTAGATAGTGCATATGTTTCCAATTTGATTTGTTTGTCAACTATCCAAAGGCTATTCCTTTTACTCAATTATTCTTCCTCTTAAATACTATCAAGCGAACTCATTGTGTAATTAAAATTTGGAATCTCTTTTTACTCAAACCTCTTCGATTCTTTTTCATATTTCCATACTTACATAAATAAAATAAAATTTATAAATAATCCCATGATAACTTTCTTTTTGTAGTTTCTTCAATTATGACAATATTAATTGAGTTAGAGATGAAGTGAGTTAGAGATGAGGTTATGGCTACTACTGTGTCATTATTAAATAATCATAATAATACAAATACAAATAATAATAATAATAATAATAATTATATGGCTCAAAACAACGACAATAATGCAACTTATAATGTTAAACCACCCACTCATATTATACTTTCTTTGACTTTTGAGTCACCAAACAAAACAAAGGAGATTCACGAGATTAAAACTTGTGTTACTGTGTAAAAAGTATCCTATATCCTTATCATCAAACTTAATAATATACATAAGACATATATGAGATATATCATATGCATACATTTTACCCACACAAGAGAACCACCACCTCTATCATATCCATCAAGCATCACCCAAATCGATCACCTTCTCTCTTGGTCTTCTCTTTCTCCAACGACACACTACCATCACCATCTCACCTCTACGCCACCATCATAAAATTTTGTTGCTCATTTCAAGCCCCACATTTACTCCAAATGTAACCCACAACCATGAACCATTAAACCCAACCCCTTATGATACTGTTATGATCAACCTCTTCACCATTTAGTCGATCACTATTCAATCACCACCTTTGTTTTTGGTTTCAATTACTACCATGAGACACCTCGTGAATTCTGTCTTTGCAACCCATGTACAACCACCTATCAACAACCAATTGACACCATTAAACCACCCACTTATTCCACACTTACTACTACCATACCCTCTTTCTGTTGAACATAATAATCGCTACAATAAACACCCATAAACCATCACAATGTTATTAGCCGGTAGTTGTTTCCCTGCTGTTGCTGTTTACGGTGTCAAACCCACTAGCATTGAAGCTATCTGCTATTGCTACTGTACTATCGGTATCTACTTCTGTTTACCACTATTGTTGCTGCTACTAGCTTGTGTTATCTGTTATTGATCGAACAAAACCCATATGATAGCGATGATTTGCCTCGTTTTTTTCTCTGTTTCATAACCACTACCGAAAACCCACTATCAAATTATATGAAATATAACTATTATTACACATTGCTTTGATGATGTTGTGGTCCCATTTATGTTTGTTGGATTACAGTAGGGAACATAATAGTGGTTGCCACTTGCTTATGTCTATTAGCTAAAATAAATCAACAACGATTCTCTTTAAAAACAGACAAGTGGATTGAGCCTTTTTTTCTATTTAGACTTGCAAGAAAGTGGACCATGTATTATTTATAATCAGGCCAAGAAGTGAAGTGAGCTTAATAATATTATCACGGTATAAATGTTAATGATCACGATTGAGAAGATGGTGATTATCTTAAATATTTCTTTTGCTGCTGCATGTTTCTAATCGATGATCAAAATTTTAAGGATGTGATCGTGATAATGATTGATAATGTTAGTGATGATATACATGATAAAGACGTTAATGAATGATGATATGTGATGAAAATGATGATGGAGGTGATGTTGGCGAGATGAAATTATAAAGATGATGTTGATGATATATATGATATATATAGATGATATGATTTAGATGATTAGATAATGAATGATGGTCATAGTGATGTTTACGGTTTGGATGATGAAGATGATTAATTGAAGTTAGGATGATTGGATTAGAAAGATGAAACCGAAAAATGGGTTAAATAGATGTAACTATGGAATTAAATCAGAAAAGCACAAATGGTGTAATGGTTAGGATTGTTATCGGGTTAGCGGGATGTTGCGGGTTCAAACCCGCACTTGGGCATTTTTTTTAAGAGCTACTTCTTTGAGGTAGTATTACAATTACCATTATTACTATTATTATTATTATTATTATTATTATTATTATTATTATTATTATTATTATTATTATTATTATTATTATTATTATTATTATTATTATTATTATTATTATTATTATTATTATTATTATTATTATTATTATTATTTTTAATGTAAATAGTACTATTATTGAAACTAAATTTTTGTTACATAAAAATTATCATTTTTATTATTAGAACTATCATATTATTATTATTATTATTATTATTAGAATTATCATTATTTTTATCATTATTATTTTTATTATCATTTTTATTATTATTTCTAACACTAAAATTATTATTTTTATCATTATTATTATTAGTATTATTAATATATCAAATAAAGATTTTCTATATAAAAATATATTATTTATATGAAATATAACTATATTAATATGTTTGTACTAAATACTAATTATCTATTTAATGTATATAAAAATAAATATAGTTAATTTAGTTATTAATGAAACGTACAAGTTACTAAAATAACAATTAATATTAATACCTAAATTTGTTCGATTACCATTATATGTGTTAATATACATATAAATGATATAGGTTCGTGAATCCGAGGCCATCCCTACACTGGTTCAATGCCGTCATATGTATTTTTACTACAAAATACAGTAGTGTGAGTTTCATTTGCTCCCTTTTTAAATGCTTTTGCTATATATGTTTTTGGGACTGAGAATACATGCGCTGCTTTTATAAATGTTTTACGAAATAGACACAATACTTAAAATTACATTCTATGGTTGGATTATTAAACTGAATATCGCCCATCAAATCTGGTAACCTAAGAATTTAGGGAAATGACCCCTGATTGACGCGAATCCTAAAGATAGATCTATGGATCTTGACAAGTCCCATTCGGGGTACGAATGCTTTAGTACTTCGAGATTATTATACAGATGAGAGGTCCTGTTTTGGGGATATTCTATGCATTAATTTAACGTGAGTTACCAGGTGTTCAATCCATATGAATGATTTTTATCTCTATGCAGTTTGCGAAATGCTTGATACGAGAATGATGTTTATGAAAATGAAATCTTGTGGTCTATTATACTATCTGAAATGATTATTTATGATAAACTAATGAACTCACCAACCTTTTGGTTGACACTTGAAAGCATGTTTATTCTCAGGTTTGAAAGAAATCTTCCGCTGTGCATTTGCTCATATTAGAGATATTACTTGGAGTCAATCATGACATATTTCAAAAGACGTTGCATTCGAGTCGTTGAGTTCATCAAGATTATTATTAAGTCATTTATAGATTGGATATATTATGAAATGGTATGCATGCCGTCAACTTTCGATGTAATGAAAGATTGTCTTTTCAAAAACGAATTCAATGTTTGTAAAATGTATCATATAGAGGTCAAGTACCTTGCGATGTAATCAACTGTTGTGAATTGTTTATAATCGATATGGACTTCGTCTGGATGGATTAAGACGGGTCTCTTCAGTTGGTATCAGAGCGGTGGTCTTAGCGAACCAGGTCTTGCATTAGTGTGTCTAACTGATAGTTGTTTAGATGCATTAGTGAGTCTGGACTTCGACCATGTCTGCATGTCAAAAGTTTTGCTTATCAATTCTAGTCGGAAATCATCTACTTATCATCCGTAGGAAATTACCTGCTTATCATTCTTAGTCTAGACACGTCTTACTGCCTCTATTGTATAGATAGTGCATAGATAAATTCATATCTTAGCGTATCTGTTATTGTTACCTTTGCCTGACAGCTTCCGTAGATTCCTCTATAACTTATGGGATTTTAGTATTATATATGCATATGTAAATTATGTATTGCAGGGTACTAATCTACATACTATAATCTATTTCTTATCGAAAATCCTTCATCTGATCGTATGAGATGAATCCCTCAATCAGTTCGAGTCCTTCAGATTCTGATAACTATTCCGATAGTTATTCCGACAGCTATTTCGACATGGATGTTCATCTAAGCTCCAAAAGCAGCGTCACCATAATGAATCAACCAATCAGCCATCCCCAATTCATTTGATGGGTTCGTAGCCTACTTAATCAATGGAGACGCGAAGAAGGCGATCCCTTCCACCAACCAAATTCACCTCTTGACGAAGAACCTGAAGCACTTACCGGCGAACCAATCCGAAACACCATTTTCTCTCTCATTTCTGAATATCTCGCCACGATTATATTCTAACCACAATTCTAAACCTTATTCATTCACTCGTTTCTACCAACAATCATCTCGGATAAACGAGTCAAATAGCTTCGCGTCCGAGTTGTAGCCTTGGAACATATGGTGCAAAACGTACCAGCTTCAGCAACAGCACCAGCAACATCAGTACCATCAACAATCCATGACTCAACATCTCATTCTGTACCTCGTGTATAATCATCGTTCTACATATCATTCTACATCAATTATCTTCGTTCTTCATGGAAATTATGTAATCCCTAATGTTTTAGAGATTATGTATTCTAGTTCGGACGGTAAACCAAATGAGATTAATATCATATTAACTCATTAAATCCATAATTACATCAGAAGAAAATATATATATATATATATATATATATATATATATATATATATATATATATATATATATATATATATATATATATGTAAGTATATTTTCATAAAGATTGTAATTAAAAATTCTTTCGTACAAAGTGTTAATGGTGAAAATATTTTAACGGGTAGGTAATACCCGAGGAATATTTAAATTTCACATTAATAAGTTACACTGTACATTCTTCCAATCTGATTCAACAGTCATTTACTATCCTACTTACATCTACAGATATATGAATCTGTTCACCGCAGAATAACCATTTTCATTCAATTTCATGTTTGGATTTTGACCTATCAGAATCCAACAAGTGGCATAATGAAGAACACATTTGACGAAATAAAAATTTGATAGAAACAAATAAATTAACTATAAAAAAATGTTAAGAATACACGCTAACTGTTTCTAGCTAACTGTTCCTAGCTAACTGATTACATTTTGTTTATCGCAGTTTATTTATCGCAATTTAATTATCGTAATTTTATTTATCGTCATTTAATTTCTGTTATTTACTTTACGCACTTTATTTATCGTCATTTAATTTCTGTTATTTATTTTACGCACTTTAAATATCGGGACACGTATACAAGGTTTTGACATATCATATCGACGCATCTATATATATTAATTGGAATAACCATAGACACTCTATATGCAGTAATGTTGGAGTTAGCTATACAGGGTTGAGGTTGATTCTACAATAATATATATAGTTTGAGTTGTGAGCGAGTCTGAGACATGTACACGGGTCACGATACGTATTAATTCAATTCGAATATTATATATTAAACTATATATGAATTATTGGACTGTTAACTGTGGACTATCGACTGTGGACTAATAACATTGGACAATTAAAATGAATTAAAATATTGATAACATATGAAACTAAATATTTCTTCAAGTTTGCCACTTGATTTCATCTTAAATCTCATTTGTATCTTGACGATTATAATCTGCGTTCAAACCTTTCATGATTCTTGAAAACACCTCAATCGAGAGGATGAACCAACCACACTTCATCTACGGAAGGAAAGATTTATGCATATAGTTATGCACCTGAAAACTCTCGGAAACTGAGTGAACATTTAACACGTAGCAGTGCTAGTTCCTTTAGCATTATTATTACCCAAAATAACTTTAAAATCCATTTTCAAGGTAGCCAACTTTGTCACAGCTCCAGCAAGTCAACTTCGACTTTTCGTTCGAAACAACCTTATTATAACCTTGATATATATGTGTGCTCTTTTATTGTTACCGGGGAACCTTTTATATTCCACTATATTACCATCAGCGTTTAATCATCTAAAAATACAATTCTCTTGAAACCCCTCGGTTTGATAACCGATGATCCAGATATCGTAGCATTAAATGCAGAGAAAACAGAAAAATTGTAGATGGTCGAAACGGCTAAAAGTTTGATGATAAAGAAGGAAATGTTAGGAATGCTCGATAGAAAATTTGGTACTGAAAAATGGATTGAGCACACCATGAAGGAGACCAAGGACAAATACAAGGACCAAACCCTATATTCAAAGAAACCAGATAATTCTATATTCGATGAAATTTTTAGAGAATATCTTGCTCCGGATTCATGTTAAAATCTTGCGGAAATTTTTCTTTATCAACTTTCGGACTTAGAAATTCCAAAATATCATCATAAATATCTTCAATATTTCTGAGAATATTTTCATAAATATTCTTGCCCGAAATTATATAACTCTTCGTGCTTTCTGTATTGCATTATATTAGAAACTTCTAAAAAATCTAAGTATAAATTACGAATGACTTCTGGAGAAGTGTTGGGAATTGAAGCATGAGTTAGTATAATATAATGACGCCCGACCAACATGATTATTTTACAGTAAGTCATGCTGAGTTTTTAATGAAACGTGATGATGGTTCACAGTAGATCATACCATCATCATGTATCATGTTACATAACTCTTTCATTCTACTTAACCTCCGAACATATACAGAAAATATATTCTTGATAGTTCTATCTTCGGTAATTCTGGTAATTTAACCAATCAAATCGTGCTATTACCTTTCCTTTCTGCGTAGTATATTATGATCATTCGAAACCTTATACCTACGAATTCTTGACCATTATTTGCTTGACTTTAAGACGGGAAGAGAAAACAAAAGTATGGAACTCCAAATATATAAAGGAAGTGAAGAGGGTGGATCTATAGTAAAATATCAGACAGAGCAATCAAGAAAGATGTTCGCATTTAAATATAGAGATCTTAATTCCCCTATTCACCGAAGAATCAGATCTTATAGATTTCAAAGATTTTCTTTAAATCCTTTGAATTCCGGAATTCAACCAAGACAACATCAAAAGTTAAGACACACCTTATTTTCTAAATTCAAACGTGACTGCGTCAAAAGCCAAGGCAAATCTCTATTTCTTCATTTCAAATCTTTTGTGGTAACTTCACTCGTACGTTTCGAATAATCGAATTGTTTTATCTGTATTACTCGATGATGATAAAACTCTATTCATCAACTTATATTTGTCATGAAAACATTTCTATTGTCAGCCATGACCACCTCACTCAAATTTCGGGACAAAATTTCTTTAACGGGTAGGTACTGTGACGACCCGGGAATTTTCGACCAAATTTAAACTTAATCTTTATATGTTTCCGACACGATAAGCAAAGCATGTAATGTTAAGTCTAGAAAATTTTGAAACGATGTTCATATATTTAATTGACCTTCGACTGCTCTCGACGATTCACGAACAATTAATTATAAATTGATATGTGTGTATGTGTATATAAATAATAATTCGAAATATAATTTGAGGTATTATATGTTGTTGTTATTAAAAATTAATAAAATAAAAATAGGATATTATAATAATTATTATTTAAAATATATCTCTATATATAAATAAAGTATATTAAAAATTAATATTAAATGATTTTAATACTCGTTTGATGTTTCGATTAATATTAAGCAAGTTAAATTCAAACTTATGTAATTTTAAAATTAACGGTGATACGAAAATAAGTTCTATAAATTTTTTAGACTTATTAAAAATATATTTAAGAACTTTTTGTTAAATTTTAAAAGTTTTTATATTTTACATGGGGTTGGGAGTGAACAATTAATGTAATTTTTATTTAATATTTAATGAATGATTTTTATACCAAAATGACTAAAATAAATAAATATAATTACTGTAAAAATTTGGGGATTTTTATGAATACTTTTTTCCGGCACTGAATTGCAACAGAGCACGAAATCCAGTTGGCTAAGTAAAAGTTAATCTAATAGTGATTAGTTACTAACTAATAATACATTTTGTTTTCTTATTTCAATATGATATTAGTATATAATATAATATTATATCGATGTATTAATTGTTAGATAGTGCATATGTTTCCAATTTGATTTGTTTGTCAACTATCCAAAGGCTATTCCTTTTACTCAATTATTCTTCCTCTTAAATACTATCAAGCGAACTCATTGTGTAATTAAAATTTGGAATCTCTTTTTACTCAAACCTCTTCGATTCTTTTTCATATTTCCATACTTACATAAATAAAATAAAATTTATAAATAATCCCATGATAACTTTCTTTTTGTAGTTTCTTCAATTATGACAATATTAATTGAGTTAGAGATGAAGTGAGTTAGAGATGAGGTTATGGCTACAACTGTGTCATTATTAAATAATCATAATAATACAAATACAAATAATAATAATAATAATTATATGGCTCAAAACAACGACAATAATGCAACTTATAATGTTAAGCCACCCACTCATATTATACTTTCTTTGACTTTTGAGTCACCAAACAAAACAAAGGAGATTCACGAGATTAAAACTTGTGTTACTGTGTAAAAAGTATCCTATATCCTTATCATCAAACTTAATAATATACATAAGACATATATGAGATATATCATATGTATACATTTTACCCACACAAGAGAACCACCACCTCTATCATATCCATCAAGCACCACCCAAATCGAACACCTTCCCTCTTGTTCTTCTCTTTCTCCAACGACACACTACCATCACCATCTCACCTCTACGCCACCATCATAAAATTTTGTTGCTCGTTTCAAGCCCCACATTTACTCCAAATGTAACCCACAACCATGAACCATTAAACCCAACCCCTTATGATACTGTTATGATCAACCTCTTCACCATTTAGTCGATCACTATTCAATCACCACCTTTGTTTTTTGTTTCAATTACAACCGTGAGACACCTCGTGAATTCTATCTTTGCAACCCATGTACAACCACCTATCAACAACCAATTGACACCATTAAACCACCCACTTGTTCCACACTTACTACTACCGTACCCTCTTTCTGTTGAACATAATAATCGCTACAATAAACACCATAAACCATCACAATGTTATTAGCCGCTAGTTGTTTCCCTGCTGTTGCTGTTTAAGGTGTCAAACCCACTAGCATCGAAGCTATCTGCTACTGCTACTGTACTATCGGTATATACTTCTGTTTACCACTATTGTTGCTGCTACTAGCTTGTGTTATCTGTTATTGATCGAACAAAACCCATATGATAGCGATGATTTGCCTCGTTTTTTTTCTCTGTTTCATAACCACTACCGAAAACCCACTATCAAATTATATGAAATATAACTATTATTACACATTGCTTTGATGATGTTGTGTTCCCATTTATGTTTGTTGGATTACAGTAGGGAACATAATAGTGGTTGCCACTTGCTTATGTCTATTAGCTAAAATAAATCAACAACGATTCTCTTTAAAAACAGACAAGTGGATCGAGCCTTATTTTCTATTTGGACTTGCAAGAAAGTGGACCATGTATTATTTATAATCAGGCCAAGAAGTGAAGTGAGCTTAATAATATTATCACGATATAAATGTTAATGATCACGATTGAGAAGATGGTGATTATCTTAAATATTTCTTTTGCTGCTGCATGTTTCTAATCGATTATCAAAATGTTAAGGATGTGATCGTGATAATGATTGATAATGTTAGTGATGATATACATGATAAAGACATTAATGAATGACGATATGTGATGAAAATGATGATGGAGGTGATGTTGGCGAGATGAAATTATAAAGATGATGTTGATGATATATATGACATATATAGATGATATGATTTAGATGATTAGATAATGGATGATGGTCATGGTGATGTTTACGGTTTGGATGATGAAGATGATTAATTGAAGTTAGGATGATTGGATTAGAAAGATGAAACAGAAAAATGGGTTAAATAGATGTAACTATGGAATTAAATCAGAAAAGCACAAATGGTGTAATGGTTAGGATTGTTATCGGGATGTTGCGGGTTCAAACCCGCATTTGGGCATTTTTTTTAAGAGCTACTTCTTTGAGGTAGTATTACTATTACCATTATTACTATTATTATTATTATTATTATTATTTTTAATGTAAATAGTACTGTTATTGAAACTAAATTTCTGTTACATAAAAATTATCATTTTTATTATTAGAACTATCATATTATTATTATTATTATTATTATTATTATTATTATTATTATTATTATTATTATTATTATTATTATTATTATTATTATTATTATTATTATTATTATTATTATTATTATTAGAATTATCATTATTTTTATCATTATTATTTTTATTATCATTTTTATTATTATTTCTAACACTAAAATTATTATTTTTATCATTATTATTATTAGTATTATTAATATATCAAATAAATATTTTCTATATAAAAATATATTATTTATATGAAATATAACTATATTAATATATTTGTAATAAATACTAATTATCTATTTAATGTATATAAAAATAAATATAGTTAATTTACTTATTAATGAAACGTACAAGTTACTAAAATAACAATTAATATTAATACCTAAATTTGTTCGATTACCATTATATGTGTTAATATACATATAAATGATATAGGTTCGTGAATCCGAGGCCTTCCCTACACTGGTTCAATGCCGTCATATGTATTTTTACTACAAAATACAGTAGTGTGAGTTTCATTTGCTTCCTTTTTAAATGCTTTTGCTATATATATTTTTAGGACTAAGAATACATGGGCTGCTTTTATAAATGTTTTACGAAATAGACACAAGTACTTAAAATTACATTCTATGGTTGAATTATTAAACTGAATATAGCCCATCAAGTCTGGTAACCTAAGAATTTAGGGAAATGGCCCCTGATTGACGCGAATCCTAAAGATAGATCTATGGACCTTGCAAGTCCCATTCGGGGTACGAATGCTTTAGTACTTCGAGATTATTATACAGACTAGAGGTTCTGTTTTGGGGATATTCTATGCATTAAGTTAACGTCGGTTACCAGGTGTTCAATCCATATGAATGATTTTTATCTCTATGCAGTTTGCGAAATGCCTGATACGAGAATGATGTTTATGAAAATGAAATCTTGTGGTCTATTATACTATCTGAAATGATTATTTATGATAAACTAATGAACTCACCAACCTTTTGGTTGACACTTGAAAGCATGTTTATTCTCAGGTTTGAAAAAAATCTTTCGCTGTGCATTTGCTCATATTAGAGATATTACTTGGAGTCAATCATGACATATTTCAAAATACGTTGCATTCGAGTCATTGAGTTCATCAAGGTTATTATTAAGTCATTTATAGATTGGATATATTATGAAATAGTATGCATGCCGTCAACTTTCGATGTAATGAAAGATTGTCTTTTCAAAAACGAATGCAATATTTGTAAAATGTATCATATAGAGGTCAAGTACCTCGCGATGTAATCAACTGTTGTGAATCGTTTATAATCGATATGGACTTCGTCCGGATGGATTAGGATGGGTCTCTTCAGTTGGTATCAGAGCAGTGGTCTTAGCGAACTAGGTCTTGCATTAGTGTGTCTAACTGATAGTTGTTTAGATGCATTAGTGAGTCTGGACTTCGACCATGTCTGCATGTCAAAAGTTTTACTTATCTATTCTAGTCGAAAATCATCTACTTATCATCCGTAGGAAATTACCTGCTTATCATTCTTAGTCTCGACACGTCTTACTACCTCTATTGTATAGACCGTGCATAGATAAATTCATATCTTAGCGTATCTGTTATTGTTACCTTTGCCTGACAGCTTTCGTAGATTCCTCTGTAACTTATGGGATTTTAGTATTATATATGCATATGTAAATTATGTATTGCAGGGTACTAATCTACATCCTATAATCTATTTCTTATCGAAAATCCTTCATCTGACCGTACGAGATGAATCCCTCAACCAGTTCAAGTCCCTCAGATTCTGATAGCTATTCCGATAGTTATTCCGACAGCTATTTCGACATGGATGTTCATCTAAGCTCCAAAAGCAGCGTCACCATAATGAATCAACCAATCAGCCATCCCCAATTCATCTGATGGCTTCGTAGCCTACTTAGTCAATGGAGACGCAAAGAAGGCGATCCTTTCACCAAACAAATTCACCTCTTGACGAAGAACCTGAAGCACTTACCGGCGAACCAATCCGAAACACCATTTTCTTTCTCATTTCCAAATATCTCGCCATGATTATATTCTATCCACAATTCTAAACCTTATGCATTCGCTCGTTTCTACCAACAATCATCCCAGAGAAATGAGTCAAATAGCTTCGCGTCCGAGTTGTAGCCTTGGAACATATGGTGCAAAACGTACCAGCTTCAGCAACAGCACCAGTAACATCAGTACCATCAACAATCCATGACTCAACATCTCATTCTGTACCTTGTGTATAATCATCGTTCTACGTATCATTCTACATCAATTATCTTCGTTCTTCATGGCGATTATGTAATCCCTAATGTTTTAGAGATTATGTATTCTAGTTCGGACGGTAAACCAAATGAGATTAATATCATATTAACTCATTAAATCCATAATTACATCTGAAGAAAATATATATATGTAAGTATATTTTCATAAAGATTGTAATTAAAAATTCTTTCGTACAAAGTGTTAATGGTGAAAATATTTTAATGGGTAGGTAATTCCCGAGGAATATTTAAATTTCACATTAATAAGTTACACTGTACATTCTTCCAATCTGATTCAACAGTCATTTACTATCCTACTTACATCTACAGATATACGAATCTGTTCACAGCAGAATAACTATTTTCATTCAATTTCATGTTTGGATTTTGACCTATCAGAATCCAACAAGTGGCATAATGAAGAACACATTTGACGAAATAAAAATTTGATAGAAACAAACAAATTAACTATAAAAAAATATTGTTAAGAATACACGCTAACTGTTTCCAGCTAACTGTTCCTAGCTAACTGATTACATTTTATTTATCGCAGTTTATTTATCGCAATTTTATTTATCGTCATTTAATTTCTGTTATTTACTTTAAGTACTTTACTTATCATCATTTAATTTCTGTTATTTATTTTACGCACTTTAAATATCGGGACACGTATACAAGGTTTTGACATATCATATCGACGCATCTATATATATTAATTGGAATAACCATAGACACTCTATAGGCAGTAATGTTGGAGTTAGCTATACAGAGTTGAGGTTGATTCTACAATAATATATATAGTTTGAGTTGTGATCGAGTCTGAGACATGTACACGGGTCACGATACGTAATAATTCAATTCGAATATTATATATTAAACTATATATGAATTATTGGACTGTTAACTGTGGACTATCGACTGTGGACTAATAACATTGGACAATTAAAATGAATTAAAATATTAATTATAACATATGAAACTAAATATTTCTTCAAGTTTGTCACTTGATTTCATTTTAAATCTCATTTGTATCTTGACGATTACAATCTGCGTTCAAACCTTTCATGATTCTTGAAAACACCTCAATCGAGAGGATGAACCAACCACACTTCATCTATGGAAGGAATGATTTATGCATATAGTTATGCACCTGAAAACTCTCGGAAACTGAGTGAACATTTAACACGTAGCAGTGCTAGTTCCTTTAGCATTATTATTACCCAAAATAACTTTAAAATCCATTTTCAAGGTAGCTAACTTTGTCACAGCTCCAGCAAGTCAACTTCGACTTTTCGTTCGAAACAACCTGATTATAACCTTGATATATATGTGTGCTCTTTTATTGTTACCGGGGAACCTTTTATATTCCACCATATTACCATCAGCGTTTAATCATCTAAAAATACAATTCTCTTGAAGCCCCTCAGTTTAATAACCGATGATCCAGATATCGTAGCATTAAATGCAGAGGAAACAAAAAACATTGTAGATGGTCGAAACCGCCAAAAGTTTGATGATAAAGAAGGAAGTGTTAGGAACGCTCGATAGAAAATTTGGTACTGAAAAATGGATTGAGCACACCATGAAGGAGACCAAGGACAAATACAAGGACCAAACCCTATATTCAAAGAAACCAGATAATTCTATATTCGATGAAATTTTTAGAGAATATCTTGCTCCGGATTCATGTTAAAATCTTGCGAAAAATTTTTCTTCACCAACTTTCGGACTTAGAAATTCCAAAATATCATCATAAATATCTTCGATATTTCTGAGGATATTTTCATAAATATTCTTGCCCGAAATTATATAACTCTTCGTACTTTCTGTATTGCATTATATTAGAAACTTCTATAAAATCTAAGTATAAATTACGAATGACTTCTGGAGAAGTGTTGGGAATTGAAGCATGAGTTAGTATAATATAATGATGCCCGGCCAACGTGATTATATTACAGTAAGTCATGCTGAGTTTCTAATGAAACGTGATGATGGTTCACAGTAGATCATACCATCATCATGTGTCATGTTACATAACTCTTTCATTCTACTTAACCTCCGAACATATCCAGAAAATATATTCTTGATAGTTCTATCTTCGGTAATTCTGGTAATTTAACCAATCAAATCGTGCTATTACCTTTCCTTTCTGCGTAGTATATTATGATCATTCGAAACCTTATACCTACGAATTCTTGACCATTATTTGCTTGACTTTAAGACGGGAAGAGAAAACAAAAGTATGGAACTCCAAATATATAAAGGAAGTGAAGAGGGTGGATCTATAGTAAAATATCAGACAGAGCAATCAAGAAAGATGTTCGCATTTAAATATAGAGATCTTAATTCCCATATTCACCGAAGAATCAGATCTTATAGATTTCAAAGATTTTCTTTAAATCCCTTGAATTCTGAAATTCAACCAAGACAACGTCAAAAGTTAAGACGCACCTTATTTTCTAAATACAAACGTGACTGCGTCAAAAGCCAAGGCAAATCTCTATTTCTTCATTTCAAATCTTTTGTGATAACTTCACTCGTACGTTTCAAATAATCGAATTGTTTTATCTGTATTACTCGATGATGATAAAACTCTATTCATCAACTTATATTTGTCATGAAAACATTTCTATTGTCAGCCATGACCACCTCACTCAAATTTCGGGACGAAATTTCTTTAACGGGTAGGTAATGTGACGACCCGGGAATTTCCGACCAAATTTAAACTTAATCTTTATATGTTTCCGACACGATAAGTAAAGCATGTAATGTTGAGTCTAGAAAAATTTGAAACGATGTTCATATATTTAATTGACCTTGGATTGCTCTCAACGATTCACGAACAATTAATTGTAAATTGATATGTGTGTATGTGTATATAAATAATAATTCGAAATATAATTTAAGGTATTATATGTTGTTGTTATTAAAAATTAATAAAATAAAAATAGGATATTATAATAATTATTATTTAAAATATATCTCTATATATAAATAAAGTATATTAAAAATTAATATTAAATGATTTTAATACTCGTTTGATGTTTCGATTAATATTAAGCAAGTTAAATTCAAACTTATGTAATTTTAAAATTAACGGTGATACGAAAATAAGTTCTATAAATTTTTTAGACTTATTAAAAATATATTTAAGAACTTTTTGTTGAATTTTAAAAGTTTTTATATTTTACATGGGGTTGGGAGTGAACAATTAATGTAATTTTTATTTAATATTTAATGAACGATTTTTATACCAAAATGACTAAAATAAATAAATATAATTACTGTAAAAATTTGGGGATTTTTATGAATACTTTTTTCCGGCACTGAATTGCAACAGAGCACGAAATCTAGTTGGCTAAGTAAAAGTTAATCTAATAGTGATTAGTTACTAACAAATAATACATTTTTTTTTCTTATTTCAATATGATATTAGTATATAATATAATAGTATATCTATGTATTGATTGTTAGATAGTGCATATGTTTCAAATTTGATTTGTTTGTCAACTATCCAAAGGCTATTCCTTTTACTCAATTATTCTTCCTCTTAAATACTATCAAGCGAACTCATTGTGTAATTAAAATTTGGAATCTCTTTTTACTCAAACCTCTTCGATTCTTTTTCATATTTCCATACTTACATAAATAAAATAAAATTTATAAATAATCCCATGATAACTTTCTTTTTGTAGTTTCTTCAATTATGACAATATTAATTGAGTTAGAGATGAAGTGAGTTAGAGATGAGGTTATGGCTACTACTGTGTTATTATTAAATAATCATAATAATACAAATACAAATAATAATAATAATTATATGGCTCAAAACAACGACAATAATGCAACTTATAATGTTAAACCACCCACTCATATTATACTTTCTTTGACTTTTGAGTCACCAAACAAAACAAAGGAGATTCACGAGATTAAAACTTGTGTTACTGTGTAAAAAGTATCCTATATCCTTATGATCAAACTTTATTAATATACATAAGACATATATGAGATATATCATATGCATACATTTTACCCACACAAGACAACCACCACCTCTATCATATCCATCAAGCACCACCCAAATCGATCACCTTCTCTCTTGTTCTTCTCTTTCTCCAACGACACACTACCATCACCATCTCACCTCTAGGCCACCATCATAAAATTTTGTTGCTCGTTTCAAGCCCCACATTTACTCTAAATGTAACCCACAACCATGAACCATAAAACCCAACCCCTTATGATACTGTTATGATCAACCTCTTCACCATCTAGTCGATCACTATTCAATCACCACCTTTGTTTTTGGTTTCAATTACTACCATGAGACACCTCGTGAATTCTGTCTTTGCAACCCATGTACAACCACCTATCAACAACCAATTGACACCATTAAACCACCCACTTGTTCCACACTTACTACTACCGTACCCTCTTTCTGTTGAACATAATAATCGCTACAATAAACACCCATAAACCATCACAATGTAATTAGCCGCTAGTTGTTTCCCTGCTGTTGCTGTTTATGGTGTCAAACCCACTAGCATCGAAGCTATCTGTTACTGCTACTGTACTATCGGTATATACTTCTGTTTACCACTATTGCTGCTGCTACTAGCTTGTGTTATCTATTATTGATCGAACAAAACCCATATGATAGAGATGATTTGCCTCGTTTTTTTCTTTCTGTTTCATAACCACTACCGAAAACCCACTATCAAATTATATGAAATATAACTATTATTACACATTGCTTTGATGATGTTGTGGTCCCATTTATGTTTGTTGGATTACAGTAGGGAACATAATAGTGGTTGCCACTTGCTTATGTCTATTAGCTAAAATAAATCAACAACGGTTCTCTTTAAAAAAAGACAAGTGGATCGAGCCTTATTTTCTATTTGGACTTGCAAGAAAGTGGACCATGTATTATTTATAATCAGGCCAAGAAGTGAAGTGAGCTTAATAATATTATCACGGTATAAATGTTAATGATCACGATTGAGAAGATGGTGATTATCTTAAATATTTCTTTTGCTACTGCATGTTTCTAATCGATGATCAAAATGTTAAGGATGTGATCGTGATAATGATTGATAATGTTAGTGATGATATACATGATAAAGACGTTAATGAATGACGATATGTGATGAAAATGATGATGGAGGTGATGTTGGCGAGATGAAATTATAAAGATGATGTTGATGATATATATGATATATATAGATGATATGATTTACATGATTAGATAATGGATGATGGTCATGGTGATGTTTACGGTTTGGATGATGAAGATGATTAATTGAAGTTAGGATGATTGGATTAGAAAGATGAAACAGAAAAATGGGTTAAATAGATGTAACTATGGAATTAAATCAAAAAAGCACAAATGGTGTAATGGTTAGGATTGTTATCGGGTTAGCGGGATGTTGCGGGTTCAAACCCGCACTTGGGCATTTTTTTTAAGAGCTACTTCTTTGAGGTAGTATTACTATTACCATTATTACTATTATTATTATTATTATTATTATTATTATTATTATTATTATTATTATTATTATTATTATTATTATTATTATTATTATTATTATTATTATTATTATTATTATTATTATTATTATTATTATTATTATTATTATTAATGTAAATAGTACTATTATTGAAACTAAATTTTTGTTACATAAAAATTATCATTTTTATTATTAGAACTATCATATTATTATTATTATTATTATTATTATTATTATTATTATTATTATTATTATTATTATTATTATTATTATTATTATTATTATTATTATTATTATTATTATTTTTATTATTATTATTATTATTATTATTATTATTATTATTATTATTATTATTATTATTATTATTATTAGAATTATCATTATTTTTATCATTATTATTTTTATTATCATTTTTATTATTATTTCTAACACTAAAATTATTATTTTTATCATTATTATTATTAGCATTATTAATATATCAAATACAGATTTTCTATATAAAAATATATTATTTATATGAAATATAACTATATTAATATGTTTGTTATAAATACTAATTATCTATTTAATGTATATAAAAATAAATATAGTTAATTTAGTTATTAATGAAACGTACAAGTTACTAAAATAACAATTAATATTAATACCTAAATTTGTTCGATTACCATTATATGTTTTAATATACATATAAATGATATAGGTTCGTGAATCCGAGGCTATCTCTACGCTGGTTTAATGCCATCATATGTATTTTTACTACAAAATACAGTAGTGTGAGTTTCATTTGCTCCCTTTTTAGATGCTTTTGCTATATATATTTTTGGGACTGAGAATACATGCGCTGCTTTTATAAATGTTTTACGAAATAGACAGAAGTACTTAAAATTACATTCTATGGTTGGATTATTAAACCGAATATCGCTCATCAAGTCTGGTAACCTAAGAATTTAGGGAAATGGCCCCTGATTGACGCGAATCCTAAAGATAGATCTATGGACCTTGACAAGTCCCATTCGGGGTACGAATGCTTTAGTACTTCGAGATTATTATACAGACGAGAGGTTCTGTTTTGGGGATATTATATGCATTAAGTTAACGTCGGTTACCAGGTGTTCAATCCATATGAATGATTTTTATCTCTATGAAGTTTGCAAAATGCCTGATACGAGAATGATGTTTATGAAAATGAAATCTTGTGGTCTATTATACTATCTGAAATGATTATTTATGATAAACTAATGAACTCACCAACCTTTTGGTTGACACTTGAAAGCATGTTTATTCTCAGGTTTGAAAGAAATCTTCCGCTGTGCATTTGCTCATATTAGAGATATTACTTGGAGTCAATCATGACATATTTCAAAAGACGTTGCATTCGAGTCGTTGAGTTCATCAAGATTATTATTAAGTCATTTATAGATTGGATATATTATGAAATAGTATGCATACCGTCAAATTTCGATGTAATGAAAGATTGTCTTTTCAAAAACGAATGCAATGTTTGTAAAATGTATCATATATGTAACACCCCAGCTTAACATGACCACAATATTGTCCGCTTTGCCCGCAGGCGCACGGCTTTTTGTTGGCGACCACACACGAGAAGCACTTTCCCAGGAGTTCACCCATCCTGGTAGTGCTCTCGCCCGAGCACGCTTAACCACAACGTACTCGCACTTCTACTCAGCCTGTGATCCCAAAATGCGTTGTGTCATTTAAGCATGAGTATTACCTTATAATCCCATGATCACTCATGTCCGTGGGCGATGTGGGATTTGCCTAGGGTGTTACATTCACCCCCCTTAGGGACTCATCGTCCTCGATGAGGTTTGCCCCACCACCCCCAACGGCACATGAGTGGCTCTGATACCATTCTGTAACACCCCAGCTTAACATGACCACAATATTGTCCGCTTTGCCCGCAGGCGCACGGCATTTTCTTGGCAACCACACACGAGAAGCACTTTCCCAGGAGGTCACCCATCCTGGTAGTGCTCTCGCCCGAGCACGGTTAACCATAACGTACTCGCACTTCTACTCAGCCTGTGATCCCAAAACGCGTTGTGTCATTTAAGCGTGAGTATTACCTTATAATCCCATGATCACTCATGTCCGTGGGCGATGTGGGATTTGCCTAGGGTGTTACATTATAGAGGTCAAGTACCTCGCGATGTATTCAACTGTTGTGAATCATTTATAATCGATATGGACTTCGTCCGGATGGATTAGGACGGGTCTCTTCAATTATAGCATCTGCAAGAGTTCGATAATTGTCTTCCACAGTTATCTTCCTCAATTAGTTCCCAATTGTCGTTGATATAAGTTTGTAGTAGTTAGGTAATTGATGATGTAAATTATAGTCATTCATTTCGGATATATAACCTATAACCTGTAAAGGTCAATTTCGCACCATTAATACTTCACCAACCATTATATTTATAGATTTTTCAAACATAGTGTATAGCCGCGTAGCGCGTACCTTCAATCTTGTTTTATATCATATCAAAGAGATGGCCTGGCGGTAAAGGTCACTCTTATAACCTTGAAGTTGAGGGTTCGAGTCCCGCTTAGGACATTTCATGATGTATATATTCGTGTTAGTATTAGGTGAGTGTGTGAGTTTGCTTTTTCTTATATACTCCGTATAACTAGCAAACAAATCCGTGTTTACACTAGGGTCATTAAAAATTATTTGTATTAAAGTTCATGTACTAAAGTCTTTGATATCATTTGTACTAAAGTTCGTGTACGAAAGTCTTTTAATCTTTTAGAAAGTTCTTTTTCCTTAAATTTTGGTTTTGTAGGTTTCTGTTTGAACTTTATGACCATCTACATTCTGAAACCAAATTATGATGAAGTTATTGAGAAAATAGGTGCCCCAAACCGTCTTCATATTCATTTCTGCTTCATCTTTTTTCAATCTGATCGATGATTACAAGGCTTTGGCTTTTGATTCCAAGTTTTATTTCAATTAAATATATATAATCACTGATATAGGTACTCTAGCCTCATTATGATTCTAGACTTTAGAATATATATTTAATTTTTTATTTTATTTTATACACACTCTCCTATTCTTTAAATTTTTATTTTTATTTTGTTGTTCTTTTTGGTTCAATGCGATCAAAATCCACGATAATTTAGTGTCTCACTTCAATTTAATCATTTGCATGTCTTATTCACTCCATTTATGGTACGTATACTAAACCTTAGGTTATTTTCATTTTTAATTAATCGAATTACATATACGTATATGGTTCCAACTGATTATGTTTGTTTGATTTAGTAATTTTGTATTATACTATCGATGGTGATGGTGATGTTGACGATGATTATTATTACCTTATTTTCTATTTGATTATTTACTTTGTTCATGATGCAACCATTACATAAAAGTGCATTGTATCATTTTATGTCAATTTTAAGGATCATGAAATGTAGGTTTAAAGTTATGATATAATTGACTTATGATGTAGTTTGATTAGTTAAACTGGAACTACTATGTGTTTGTTTATGTAATTCATACAACTTGTGTGCGCATAATCGAAATTTAGAACTTTTCATTTCTGAACATTGTGTTTGTAGTAATTAAGTAGTTGTGTTATCTAAACAAAATATGTGGGAGAGAAAATAGAGAGAGAGAAAGCGCTCATTAGGCATGAATAGGGTTGGGGGTACCATGACGGTAGCCACGGGATTGACAACAACGAGCGTCTAGCCGGAAAACATCTCAAATCGTTCATGCTTTTTAATTTTCCGGATGAATGAAATGTGGTCGAACTTTGGAAGATGTTCAAACAATATGATTGGGTAAGGGATGTGTACATGACAAGGAAGAGGTTAAGTAATGGGAAACGGTTTGCCTTTGTAAGATTTAGGGATGTAGGTAATGAAGATAGACTCCTAGTTAAACTAAGAGAAATCAGGATAGATGGTACCATGATTATGATTTACAAGGCAAAAGCGTGACAACCCGAAAATTTCCGACCAAATTTAAATTTTAATCTTTATATGTTTTCGACACGATAAGCAAAGTTTGTAATGTTGAAATCTCAAAAACTTTGAACTGTGTTCATGTAATAAATTATCCTTTGACCGTGCTCGACGATTCACGAACATTTATGTGTATAGACATGTATATATAAGATATAGTTATATTAACTGAAAACGTTAACAAAGTATTAGATGTATAATACTTTACATGAACATATTTGTTTCAATATATATTTAAAATAATTATCGACCTAATTAAAAGATAATATCAAATGATTGAATTATCAGATACATTGTGATTATGATTACGGGTCTCTGTTATGAGGTCTACTATGATTTAAGAAATCTGTTCTTTTTAACAATATTTGGAAAATGGTAAAGTGATTTACATGAAAGAACAAAAGTGTCAATTAATGAGAACTAGACAAAAGTTAGTGGATATTCCTGCTTAACTTTCAATGCATACTTTACAATGATTGTCTCGTGTCTTTTGGTAAGATAATGATTAGTTTTCATAATGTAACACCCCGTCAAAAATCCCTTTAACGGAATGTTAACGCTGGTCCCAGTGCTTGGCTTGACTTCTACGTAACAGCAATATTCTACAGCGGAAGCAATTAATACCAAAGAATAACAACACGCAAAAACAGGTCAACAAATAATGTTGGTGAATCTAAAGGTTTAAAAGTATAACAGTATCTGAAAAACAGTTATCAGAAAAATAGTTTAGTGCCCTTGACCACGAGATTCTATCGTCTGCATAAACCGAGCATCTGAATACTAGCAATGACCCGAGTACAGAAACTACTATACCCGACCTTACCTAGTAAAATGCACCACATTTTTTATAGCGGGTGAGGTTGTCAACCTAACAGATTCATCCATCTAAATTGTGCTTACACCGATGGTATTAAAAGTATTCAAGCTAGAGGCTTTTTGAACAAACTCATTATGCATATGTGTAGTACTCATGTCAATGTAAAAGTAATTGAAAATGTAAATATAACAGCGTGTATTCTCATCCCTGAAAACATGTAAAAGCGGGACTGTAGACTCACCTTTGAATAAGCTTGGATGACAGATAAAAACTTGTACGATTTATAGCTGAGTAATGCAACCTAAGTATACGTATTTAGGTTAGTCAATATATATATCTTAAAAAGTGTGATTTCATAGTATACGTTGTCTTATTGCTCGACTCGACGCGTTTCAAAGTAAAAGTCAACTATATCATGCAAGTCAAACAAAGTCAACCGAAGTCAAACCGAAAGTCAAACTTGGTCAAAGTAGTCAACTAAAGTCAACATCAGTAGGTTCATGTCAAATGTTGATCAACATGTCAAACCTAAGTCAAACAACACATTTCAGGTCATGAATGATCATTTTCACAATTTCAGTTTATCGTTGTGCACCAAGTTCATGAACACGTAGCATACTTAGCACATTATCTCATAGTACAAAATTCAAGTAAACATGAAAAACTACAGATCATAAATATACTTAAAATAGATTCCAAAAAGTCCATCCAGGGTCTCATACGATAATTAAAAGTCAGGAATCAGAAGGGGTACATTTGTGGTTTTCCAAGTCAGTTTCTGACTGCGCACTGATTTCATTTTGGCTATAACCGGAGTTAGGAACATGCAATTGATACAAGACTAGTGGCCATAGTTCAAATAAAAATCAAAGTAACACATATCATAAATCTAGCAACTTTTGTTTAGCCAATTTGTACAGTTTATTCGTGCAAATTGAACATTCAGTTTTCAGCTCAAATCAGAATTCACATAAAGTATAGCTCTATTGTGCCCAATGAATAAGGTTTCAGAGATTGACATAAACTAACAATAAGTTAAATATCATGTTAAGTTTAATTTTCCAGAAGCATACATGCTCATGCAATTCACATAATTCACAGAGTACAAAAACGTGAGCAAGTTACAGATTCGATTCTCATTTAGTTAGTCACCTTCGTACGCGATTATCCGAAGATCTAGATACAATTAGCCTATAATATCCACATTAAAGATGAAGTAATTTTTGTCTACTTTTCAAATATGCAAAGTTTTAATCACAGAAGTTAACACATTTTATCATACAAGGTTATTTTCATGCAAGTGCTGTATAAAACTACTTTTACACTAATTCAAGCATATCTCGGGCGATACATAAGCAAACGATATGATATCCTAGTCTAAATTGAGTGTTTTTAAATTATATTTCCAGTGGTATAAGTCTCACATGCCAATTAGTTGTCTATCAATACCATATTTCTGATCAAGCAACAAAAACACAACGATAATTCAAATTGACATAACTTAATCATACGGAAACGAAATCAAGCGAATCCAAAGCCTAAACTCAATAGTTTTTCGCAAGGAATCTGAATATAACATAATATCATGCATTCGAAAAACTCAAAATCACTGATCATGCAATAACAAATTCGGTTCTAAACCCTAACGCATCAAACGATCAATTTAACGATAACAATTAACATGTACGCGTATAGACTTGAGCAATTGACAACATAACTATGAAACTTTAAAAAAATCAGATTTTTAATATTAGGGTTCATGTGTTTATACCTTTGATCAACAAATAAATTACACCAATGCGTAGAAGAGAACGAGAGGAACACGATTATGTAAACGATTAAGCAAACGAGCAAGCAATTGAAGGTGTTCTTGATCTTGGAAGGTGGCGATGAAGATGATGATTATAGGGGCTGTAAAATTCATCCAAAAGAAGAGGGAGGAGCCGTGATCCTTTTTCTTTGTTTAATTTTAGGGATTAAAAGGTTTAAGGGCTTAACTAGTTGGGTTTTAACACAAACGGGCCACGAAAATAACATATAAACCATGGAGGGGTGAAGAATTTTGGCCAAGTGGCCTAAAAGGGAGTCTATGGACTCTAAAATGATGCTAGATAACTTTCTGTGGGATCCCGTTAAGAGCCTTTTAGTGTCGTTAGCCGAAAACGCAACCCGAATCGCTAAACGTTAATTCTTTCGGATTCTTTAACTAAATTAAATTCTTTTAATCATAAAAGAATTCTAATTTTTATAAAATACATGGAATAATTATTTTTCTTAATAATTATTTAATTCGTTGCTAAGTGTCGTTAACCGAAACTGGAACGTTAACCGAGCGTTTTAGCGAATTCTACGCGTTTTAAATTTATAAAACTTCTAATAAATTAAAAGTACCTTTAAAGCATAATAATTATATAAGATAAGTATTAAAAGTGAATTTTCAATCATTTGGTTATCTTAAGAAGCTTCTCCGGTTTTCACTAACCGTACGCTTTTTCTTGCGTTTTCTAAGTTTCTCGCATACTTCTAACCAAAGTATGAAATCAAGTAATATGTAGCACATGTTAGAAATAATATTCTCAAAGAAAAAGTTCTGGCATATAAATTCGTAGAATTTAACTAACGGTCGTTAAGTATTTAACGAAAAAGTTAACGAAAAAGTCGGGTTGTTACATTACCCACCTGTTATTGAAAATTTCGTCCCGGAATTTTAGTGATCGTCCACTGAAGTAGTTTCCTCGGGAAACAGTTGCGGATATTTCAGCCTCATCTGGTCTTCACGCTCCCACGAGAACTCTGGTCCTTTTCTCACATTTCACCGAACTTTAACGATAGGAATTCTGCTTTACTTCAACTGTTTGAACTCACGGCCCAAGATTTCAACAGGTTCCTCAATGAAATGAAGTTTGTCGTCGATACGTAGTTCCTCTAAAGGAATAATCAAATTATCATCGGCTAGGCACTTCTTTAGATTGGATACATGGAAAACGTCATGAATACCACTGAGTGCTTGTGGTAGTTTAAATCTGTAAGCTACCGGTCCAACTCTTTCAGTTATCTCAAACGGTCCAACATATCTTGGACTCAGTTTACCTCGTTTTCCAAATCGTACAACACCCTTCCAAGGTGATACCTTAAGCATAACCTTGTCACCAACTTGGAACTCTATGTCCTACCGTCTAACATCGACGTATCTCTTTTGACGACTTTGAACCATTCTCAATCGTTCTTGAATCTGTAGGACTTTCTCAGTTGTCTCCTGAATAATCTCAGGACCTGTCAATTGACTATCTCCCAATTCGCTCCAACAAATGGGAGATCTACACTTCCTTCCGTACAACGCTTCGAAAGGTGCAGCTTTAATGCTTGCATGGTAGCTGTTATTGTATGAGAACTCATCCAGTGGTAAATACTTATCCCATCCGTTTCCGAAATCAATGACACACGCTCTCAACATGTCATCAAAAGTCTGAATAGTTCGTTCGCTCTGGCCATCCGTCTGGGGGTGATATGCTGTACTCATATCTAAACGGGTCCCCATTGCTTTCTATAATGATTGCCAAAAAATTGGAAGTAAATCTGCTGTCGCGGTCGGATATAATGGATATAGGCACTCCATGCCTAGAGACGACTTCCTTAATGTAGATCTGAGCCAACTTCTCCATTTTATCAGTTTCCCTTATCGGTAAGAAGTATGCGGACTTAGTGAGATGATCCAAGATAACCCAAATAGTATCGTGACCTCCCGCCGTTCTCGGCAGTTTCGTAATGAAGTCCATGGAAATACCTTCCCAGTTCCACTGGGGAATCTCTGGTTGAGTTAATAATCCTGATGGCTTCTGATGCTCAGCCTTGACTTTAGCGCAAGTCAAGCACTTCCCGACATAGGTAGCAATGTCAGCTTTCAAATTTGGCCACCAATAAAACGCCTTCAAATCTTGGTACATCTTATCTGATCCTGGATGAATTGAGTATCTCGACTTGTGTGCTTCCTCCAACACTAGTTCTCTCAATCCACCAAACTTTGGTACCCAAATTCGGTTAGCAAAGTACCGTGTTCCATCCTCTTTGATGTCAAATTTCTTATCCATTCCTCTGAGAAATTCAACATCGACATTTTCTTATTTCATGACTTCTTGTTTTGCTTCGCAGATTTGTGATGTGAGATTTGTACGGACAACTATGTTAAGAGCTTTAACCCTAAGAGGTCTCTCTCGCTATTTTCTGCTTAAAGCATCCGCCACAACATTCGCCTTGCCCGGATGGTATTGAAGTTCGCAGTTATAATCGTTAAGTAGTTCCATCCAACGTCGTTGTCTCATGTTGAGCTGTTTCTGAACGAATATGTGCTGTAAACTCTTATGGTCAGTGAAGATAGTGAACTTGGTTCCAAACAGGTCGTGTCTCCACATTTTAAGTGCAAAGACAACAGCTCCTAACTCAAGGTCGTGCGTAGTGTAGTTCTGCTTTTAAATCTTTAACTGACGCGATCCATAAGCAATAACCTTGTATCGTTGCATAAGCACGCAACCCATTCCTTGACATGAGGCATCACAATAAACAACAAAATCTTCACTTCCCTCGGGTAGAGACAATACTGGTGCAGTTGTTAACTTCTCCTTCAACAACTGAAATGCAGTCTATTGTGGTTCTTACCACTCAAACTTCTTGCCATTATGAGTCAATGCGGTTAATGGTCGGGCAATTTTAGAGAATCCTTCAATGAATTTTCTGTAGTAACCAGCTAGACCAAAAATTACCTAATCTGCGTTGGCGTCTTTGGAGTTTCCTAATTCTTAACCGACTCAATCTTTGCTGGATCGACCTATATTCCATTGGCCCCTACAACATGGCCAAGAAATTGTACTTCTGGTAACCAAAAGTCACACTTAGAGAACTTTGCATACAACTGCTCTGCTCTAAGCATAGTCAATATCAAACGTAGATGCTGCTCGTGCTCTTCTCTGTTCTTGAAGTACACCAATATATCATCAATAAACACAATGATGAATTTATCTAGGTATGGCTTACACACACGGTTCATGACGTCCATGAACACTACTGGTGCGTTCGTCAAACCAAACGACATCACTGTAAACTCATAATGTCCATAACGTGTTCTAAACGCTGTCTTCGGGACATCAGCTTCTTTGACTCTCAATTGGTGATACCCGAATCTCAAATTAATCTTCGAATAACAACTGGATCCCTGCAGCTGATCAAATATGTCATCAATCCTCGGTAGCGGGTACCAATTCTTGATTTTCAACTTGTTCAATTCTCTGTAGTCGATACACAATCCCATCGACCCATCTTTCTTTTTAACAAACAAGACTGGAGCTCCAACTTAGGAATTCGTGGTTATGTGACACACCTTCTAGTACATGTCACAATTTAGGGCATTACAACCCTCATGTTCTTCACTATGGGAAGCTCTTGTAGTTCTAAAGGTGCAAATGCGTATATTGTACGCGTAACGGGTGCAGCTGCTGGCACCAAATCAATCCGAAGTTTGACTTCGCGGTAGGGTGGACGTGTAACCTCAGGACAATCTCTAATAGTTGGGAAATATTTGGGTCTCTTAAATGTCGGCTCATCTTTACTCACATGTGCCAGAATTGCGAGACATTCTCATCTCCTGTACTTCTGGACCTTCGAGTAATTAGTGTAACATGACAGTGTACTAATCTCTTCTTCGTACACTATTATCGTTGGTGAAAGAAATTCGAATAGTCTTCTGGTCGTAGCTGCCTCGGTTGTATCATCAGATAACCAGTTTGTTTCAACCACTAAGTTAAAACTTCCCAGTTTAATAGTTTTATAGAGTACACGTTGTCTAAGGAAGGTACAGGTTTATAAACGTCGTGACCAATTTCTCCAGCGTTAAAGCTTCTCTCAGCACCAGTGTTGACAGCATATATAAACATTATGGTTGATGAGCGAGAACGTGATGATTTTCATGTAAAACGAAAATGAACAAGGTGTAATGGCAACTCAAACAAAATTTGATATTTAATCGAAAAGGGTTGGTACAAACTCCCAGACGGGTGGGTCTCGCAGAAACAGATGAAGTGTAGTTTGCGTCGATGTGTTCAAAGTTGGTTGGTAATGTTTGTGGGTATAATGAAAATGATTGTCGCTTAAGAATAGTATGTTGGAACAAAATGATGAGGGATATGGTAACGGGTAGTATTACTAGTAGCAATGAGTAGTGGCGTTAGCGATAAGTAGTGATGGGTTGTGATAAGCAGTGATGATAGTAGTCACGTATAAGTTGTTAGATAGCATGCTCACATCATGAGTATATGCACATGTACTCTAATGCACCCAATAAGGCATAATGGTCTTCAGTAGGCAGGCTCGTGTTGGAAAACAAAATCATGGATGGTGGATGGCTGAATGGTAGGTAAGTTGGTAATCGAGTGGACAATATCTACTACGTATTGTGTGGGCAGTTATCAGGAATTCCTCCTCTAAAGTCGTATCAGAAATGAGTTGTAATGCACATTAGCGAGTAGTAAAACGCGAAGGTGTTGGTAGTGTCGAGTATTACTTAGTAGTGGTAAGCGGTAATGAGTAGTATTGAGTAGTAGCAAGTAGCAAGGGGTAGTAGTAAGTAGTATTTAGTAATGACAAGCAGTGAGAAGTAGTGATCAGTCGTGACTATCAGTGAGAGGCGACGTTGAGTAGTAGTTATCAGTGATAAACAGTGCTGAGTAGTGGTATGAGATGACGAGTGTATTCAAGTAGTGTCTTAGTAGTGACAAGTAGTGAATGGTGGTGACAGACAGTGTCGAGCAGTGATGAGTTGGGTCAAGATCACATGTTACTTACAAGCTATATTAACAATTAATTTGCACATGGTAAGTTTCTTCTCACATTCAGGGTTATACGGTTTGTGTTCTAGACATTGTCTATCCAGGTAACCTACTTGACTCGGCCCCAATTCCTTATTTCGCGATGTCGGAACTTCTATATGAGTTACCGTAATGTAATCCCGGTCATTACATTACGCTATCTCACATTTCCATTCGACATCACTCCATAAGTTCAAGATGGCGTAGTCAACTTAATTTAGTTAAATATGGCTTCGGGTGTACGTATGTGTTTCGTGATATAGTATATTTAGTCCAAGTCCATGTTGCATGGTATAAGGCGTATATGTATGTGGTGTAATGTGTAGCCCTACATGTAGCATTGTGAAGCAAATAGTGCAGGTATGGTGTATAAAAGTCGTCCAAGACACACGGCTATAGACTAGACTTCACTAATGCGCCCTACGGTTAGACACACTAATGTATCCTAGTTCCCTATAGCGACAGCTCTGATACCAAATGTAACACCCCGTCAAAAATCCCTTTAACGGAATGTTAACGCTGGTCCCAGTGCTTGTCTTGACTTCTACGTAACAGCAATATTCTACAGCGAAAGCAATTAATACCTGAGAATAACAACACACAAAAACAGGTCAACAAATAATGTTGGTGAATCTTCAGGTTTAAAAGTATAACAGTATCTGAAAAATAGTTATCAGAAAAATAGTTTAGTTCCCTTGACCACGAGATTCTATCTTCTGCATAAACCGAGCACCTGAATACTAGCAATGACCCGAGTACAGAAACCACTATACCCGACCTTACCTCGTAAAATGTTATACACTTGTTCAAATGGATTTAATGTTCAAAGTAAATGCACCACATTTTTTATAGCGGGTGAGGTTGTCAACCTAACGGATCCGTCCATCTAAATTGTGCTTACACCGATGGTATTAAAAGTATTCAAGCTAGAGGCTTTTTGAACATACTCATTATGCATATGTGTAGTACTCATGTCAATGTAAAACTAATTGAAAATGTAAATATAACAGCGTGTATTCTCATCCCTGAAAACATGTAAAAGCAGAACTGTAGACTCACCTTTGAATAAGCTTGGATGACAGATAAAAACTTGTACGATTTATAGCTGAGTAATGCAACCTAAGTATACGTATTTAGGTTGGTTAATATATATATCTTAAACAAGTGTGGTTTCATAGTATACGTTGTCTTATTGCTCGACTCGACGCGTTTCAAAGTAAAAGTCAACTATATCATGCAAGTCAAACAAAGTCAACCGAAGTCAAATCGAAAGTCAAACTTGGTCAAAGTAGTCAACTAAAGTCAACATCAGTAGGTTCATGTCAAATGTTGGTCAACATGTCAAACCTAAGTCAAACAACACATTTCAGGTCATGAATGATCATTTTCACAATTTCAGTTTATCGTTGTGCACCAAGTTCATGAACACGTAGCATACTTAGCACATTATCTCATAGTAAAAAATTCAAGTAAACATGAAAAACTCCAGATCATAAATATACTTAAAATCGATTCCAAAAAGTCCGGCCAGGGTCTCATACGATAATTAAAAGTCAGGAATCAGAAGGGGTACATTTGTGGTTTTCCAAGTCAGTTTCTGACCGCGCACTGATTTTATTTTGGCTATAACCGGAGTTAGGAACATGCAATTGATACAAGACCAGTGGCCATAGTTCAAATACAAATCAAATTAACACATATCAAAAATCTAGCAACTTTTGTTTAGCCAATTTGTACAGTTTATTCGTGCAAATTGAACATTCAGTTTTCAGCTCAAATCAGAATTCACATAAAGTATGGCTCTATTGTGCCCAAGGCATAAGGTTTCAGAGATTGACATAAACTAAAAATAAGTCACATATCATGTTAAGTTTAATTTTCCAGAAGCATACATGCTCATGCAATTCACATAATTCACAGAGTACAAAACCCTGAGCAAGTTACAGATTCGATTCTCATTTAGTTAGTCACCTTCGTACGCAATTATCCGAAGATATAGATACAATTAGCCTATGATATCCACATGATAGATGAATTAATTTTTGTCTACTTTTCAAATATGCAAAGCTTTAATCACATAACTTAACACATTTTATCATACAAGGTTATTTTCATGCAAGTGCTGTATAAAACTACTTTTACACTAATTCAAGCATATCTCGGGCGATACATAAGCAAACGATATGATATCCTAGTCTAAATTGAGTGTTTTTAAATTATATTTCCAGTGGTATAAGTCTCACATGCCAATTAGTTGTCTATCAATACCATATTTCTGATCAAGCAACAAAAACACAACAATAATTCAAATTGACATAACTTAATCATACGGAAACGAAATCAAGCGAATCCAAAGCCTAAACTCAATAGTTTTTCGCAAGGAATCTGAATATAACATAATATCATGCATTCAAAAAACTCAAAATCACTGATCATGCAATAACAAATTCGGTTCTAAACCCTAACGCATCAAACGATCAATTTAACGATAACAATTAACATGTACGCGTATAGACTTGAGCAATTGACAACATAACTATGAAACTTTAAAAAAAAAATCAGATTTTTAAGATTAGGGTTCATGTGTTTATACCTTTGATCAACAAATAAATTGCACCAATGCGTAGAGGAGAACGAGAGGTACACGATTATGTAAACGATTAAGCAAACGAGCAAGCAATTGAAGGTGTTCTTGATCTTGGAAGGTGGCGATGAAGATGATGATTATAATTCGTCCAAAAGAAGAGGGAGGAGCCGTGATCCTTCTTCTTTGTTTAATTTTAGGGATTAAAAGGTTTAAGGGCTTAACTAGTTGGGTTTTAACACAAACGGGCCACGAAAATAACATATAAACCATGGAGGGGTGAAGAATTTTGGCCAAGTGGCCTAAAAGGGAGTCTATGGACTCTAAATTGATGCTAGATAACTTTCTGTAGGATCCCGTTAAGAGCCTTTTAGTGTCGTTAGCCGAAAACGCAACCCGAATCGCTAAACGTTAATTCTTTCGGATTCTTTAATTAAATTAAATTCTGTTAATCATAAAACAATTCTAATTTTTATAAAATACATGGAATAATTATTTTTCTTAATAATTATTTAATTCGTTGCTAAGTGTCGTTAACCGAAACCGAAACTGGAACGTTAACAGAGCGTTTTAGCGAATTCTGCGCGTTTTAAATTTATAAAACTTCTAATAAATTAAAAGTACCTTTAAAGCATAATAATTATATAAAATAATTATTAAAAGTGAATTTTCAATCGTTTGGTTGTCTTAAGACGCTTCTCCGGTTTTCACTAACCGTACGTTTTTCTTGCGTTTTCTAAGTTTCTCGCATACTTCTAACCAATGTATGAAATCAAGTAATATGTAGCACATGTTAGAAATAATATTCTCAAAGAAAAAGTTCTGGCGTATAAATTCGTAGAATTTAACTAACGGTTGTTAAGTATTTAACGAAAAAGTTAACGAAAAAAGTCGGGTTGTTACACATAATATTGAAAATGTTTTACGATATAGATAAAATCTTTTTAAAGGATGATTTGGAATATAATTAATTTTGGAAAACCAAATTTATAAGTACTCGATTTAGTTTCAAACGTATGAAAACGTTTTTCTATCTAAAAGAACTTTGTTATAAAAACGTTCGAAACATATAAAAGGAAACAATATTAAATTTCTCGTAATATATAAATAAGGATTTAAAATAAATAATATAAATGTCGAAAGGTAGGATCATATTATAAAACTCTAAGATTATTAAATTTATTACCATGATCTTTAGAAATTTTAGAAATTATATATATAACGTTTGAGTGTCACGTCTTCTTTAAAACGAATATAATTTTATAAATATCTAAAATCACTTTTGACAAATTGTTACTGAGTCATTATGATAAGGATAAAGGTTTTGACGTTATCTTAAAATTTAAAATTTTTCTAGAAACCTTTTGACAAGATATAATAATAACGGTCCATGATGTAATTGAATATAAATATATAAATAAATTGCAACATGTAATTAAAAACATGTTTGTATATATTTCGAACTATTTAATAAACGATATTTGTATTCGATTAGTAATTAGAATATTTGATAAGTTAGAGTAAACGCTAGTACATAAATGATTCATACCAATTTATGTTATATTACGAAAACGATTTTAAATTTTGAAATATAATTAGTTTTGAAAAACTAATTAATATATTATTAAATAAATATTTTAATTATATATAATATATTTTTAAATAAAGATATATATATATATATATATATATATATATATATATATATATATATATATATATATATATATATATATATATATATAAATCGAGACAATGATTTAAAGAAGCAAATAACCCTCGAGCGTTAAAGTTACAATTTGAGTAAGATAGTTTGTTGACAATTTAAGTCTATATTTCGATAAAGGTACGAATCACGAAACATAAAACGCCAATTATTAAAGCGTACGAAGTAACGTTCGAGAAATCGAAATCGGGACATTAGTCGAGTGACAACATACAAGTCATTGGAACTAAATTTACAAGTTAACTATGTATGTAAATATAATATAATATATATACAATTATATAGATTAAATATATATTTATATATAATATTAATTATAAAACCGTCGACAAGATAAAAACAAGCGAATGTGAGCTGTCAGGACTCCCCATGTGATCGCATGGGGAATGAACTATGTAGCCATGCGATCGCATGGCAGCTGAATGCTGGTAACATCTATAAATCGAGCAAAATGATTCAGTTCATGCATTCATTCTCTTCTTCCTTTCTACTCTCTCTACATATATATTTATATAATTATTATTATTATTATTATTATTATTATTAAGATTAATATTATTATTAATATTATTATTATTAGTATTAGTATTATTATTATTTATACATAAAATACTACGACGAGGTTCTGCTCGCATGTTTACAAAACGGGTTAGAGCTAAGGAAATTATGAGTTATAGCTATGGAGGTTATGGGTATTGTTCGAGGGTATTGCTCGTGAGTCAAACTAGTGTTTATCATCTCCGTTGCATCTACATACTTTCCTGCAATATTGAATCACAAAATTGATACGTCAGCATTCATATCTTATCGTTTATATATTCATAAGTGTATCCCTGACCAGTGCTCGAGTATATATGATTATGCATACTTGTATGTTTAATATTGTCATTAGATAGTTTATGATGAATCATGAATTTAATACATATACTACTGAGATAAGGTATATGATATGCATGTCGTTGGAAAGCTGGCGAAAAATTAATAACTTTTCATTTAGAAAGCGTACGATTTCGATGAACGAATTAAAAGATATCGTCAACTGAATTATCATTAAATTTAGTATTATTATTAAAAATGATTATTATTATTACTATCGTCTTTATTATCGTCGTTATTATTATTATCTAATAATTATTATTATCATTATCATTATCGTTATCAATATAAATATTATCATTAAAAATGGTCATTATTAAAACTATCGTTATTATCACTAAGGTTATTAATATTATTATTATTATTATTATTATTATTATTATTATTATTATTATTATTATTATTATTATTATTATTATTATTATTATTATTATTATTATTATTATTATTATTATTATCATTATAATAATTATTAGTATTACCATTTGTATTATTATAGTTATTATTATTAGTATCATTATCATTAAAACTAATATTAGTATTATCTAATTATTATGATTACTAATATTATCATTATTATGAATGCGATATAAAAAAGAGGACTAAAAGCTATTAAACAAATCGATTAAGAAATAATGAGTATAAGTATCATGATGAAATTAAAATATAGTAAGATATTGATTTAGATAAAAATATCGTTTTCATTATTTTTATCATTATTATTATTATTAAAAGTATCATTAATATTAAAACTATCATTTTATTAAAATTATCATTTCTAATAGAAATATCATTGTTATTATCATTTTAGCATTATTATTATTAAAATTATCATTTTTAATAGAATTATTATTTTTTATAAAATATTATTACTATTACAGTTAATATTAAAAAGTATCGTTATTATTAAAACCATCATGATTAGAACTATCATTTTATCATAATTAATATCATCATTAGTAAAATTAAATATTGTTATTATTATTAGTAGAATAATAATTATTATTATTATTATTACAAAATAATACAACTTTTACTTATTATTATTATTATCAATATTATTTTATCAATTAAATATGTAATACAAAGATATTTTTACCACACGTAATATAATTACATTAATAATACATACCACTATATTTTTATGATATTAAGAGAACGTTATAAATTTTATTACTTAAGATATATAAAAGTATATTTATCATATATAAATTTTAATATAAATTTTATTAATAAATGACTTGTATTATTTGCTGTAATAAAATTTGATAAATATATTTAAATATATAAATGACTATATTTAAGTTATATAATAAACATATATAGATTTTGGAAGTCATTTTTGGATTAGATGACTTTTGTTAACTTTTGCATGATAATCTCAAGTATTAGGATTGTGATACACTATGACCTGACCTAAATTGTTAGACAGATATTGACCAACATATAAATATATAGAATTAATATAGGTTCGTGAATCCGAGGCCAACCTTACACTTGTTCAATGACGTCATATGTATTTATACTACGAAATACAGTATTGTGAGTTTCATTACTCCCTTTTTAAATGCTTTTGCAATATATATTTTTGGGACTGAGAATACATGCGTTGATTTTCTAAATGTTTGACGAAATAGACACAAGTAATCGAAACTACATTCTATGGTTGAATTTTTATACCGGATATCGCCCTTGTTGAACTTGGTAGCCCATGAATTAGTGTTTATTATAATTTCCACTAAATGACGCGAATCCTAAAGGTAGATCTACGGGCTTTGACACGCCCCAGTCAGAGATTTTGAACTGCTTTAGTACTTCTATTTTTCTCTACAGACGGGCGGTTCTGTTTTGGGGATATTCTAGATTCATTTTGTTAATGTCGGTTACCAGGGGTTCAATCCATATGAATGATTTTTATGCAGATGCATGATGTTTATGAGAAATGGAAATGAAAATCTTGTGGTCTATTAAATTAATGGAAGTTTATGATAAATTAATGAACTCGCCAACCTTTTGGTTGACACTTCAAAGCATGTTTATTCTCAGGTTTGAAAGAAATCTTCCGCTGTGCATTTGCTCATTTTAAAGATATTACTTGGAGTCATTCATGGCATATTTCAAAAGACGTTGCATTCAAGTCGTTGAGTTCAATAAAGATTATTATTAAGTAAATGACAAATTAAGTCCTTATAGTTTGGATATATTATGAAATGGTATGCATACCTGTCAACTTTCGATGATATGAAAGTTTGTCTTTTAAAAACGAATGCAATGTTTGTAAAATGTATCATATAGAGGTCAAATACCTCGCAATGAGATCAATTATTATGTAACGTTTATAATCGATATGAACGGGGCATTTCAGTTGGTATCAGAGTGGTGGTCTTAGCGAACCAGGTCTTGCATTAGTGTGTCTAACTGGTAGTTGATAAGATGCATTAGTAAGTCTGAACTTCGACCTTAGCTACATGTCAAAAAGTTTTGCTTATCATTTCTTGTCGGAAGTTACATGCTTATCATTCTTAAGTCTAGACACGTTTTCCTGCATTTATTGCATACATATTGTACAGACAATTTCTTAGCTTAGCATATCCGTTAGTGTAAACTTTTCTTGATATCTTTCGAAAATTCCTCTGTGATTTATGGAATTTTGGTATTATATATACATATATAAATTATGTATTGAAGAGTACCAATCTAAATTCTATAATCTATTTCATATCATAAATCATCTCCCAAATTATACAAGATGGATCCCGTATCTAGTTCAAATTCCTTAAACTCCGACAGCTATTCCGATATGGATATTCACCTGAACTCTGAAGACATTGTAACCGGAATGGATCAACCAATCAGCTATCACCTATTCTAGATGAATTAGGGATGGGTTCGTAGCCTACTTAATCATTGGAGATAAGAAGTAGTTGATCCCTTCCATCCCACACATTCCCCTCTTGGCAAAGAACCTGAAGCACTTACCGGCGAACCTGTTTGTAATACTATTTTCTCTCTCATTTCTAGGGTATCTCATCATGACTATATATTATCTCAAATTCTAGATCTTATTCATCCGCTCGTCTGAACCGACAATCATCCCGATGTAATAGAAGAAGTCAACGAACTTCGCACTCGGGTAGTGGCTTTGGAGAATATGGTGCAAAGGTTACAAGCACCAGCAGCAGCACTGGCAACAACTGTACCACCATCAGCAACACCAACAGTACCATCACCACCACCAATAACAACATCCGTATCCCACACCTCAATATCACAATCGGTACCTCGAACATCAACGTCATACGCACCATAGATACCAAGGAGTAACAACAACAATAACCGATGAAGTATTAATCTATAACTTCATTGGAGAAACATTCTGTGGCGATTATGTAATCTCCAAAGTCTCAGAGATTATCTATTTTAGCCTTAATCATAAATCAGATATATGGACCGAGATGATAAAAAGAAGAGTAAAACCCTGACAAGGATGGTGCACGAATTACAAGCTAGACTTGTTTTACCAGCAGCATCAACAGTACTTTTAGCATCACCAGTACCATCAGTGTCGGCAGCATCATCAGAATCAGCAGCATCTACAACGTCACAAGATTCGCCAAATCCATAATCACTGCAAACATCATCACAAATCAATAACGCGTATATTGTATCAACGAGTTATGAAGTATTAACTTATTCCCCCTGAAGAAATTATATGTATATTTTATATATATATATATGAATGTTGAGATCAAAATAAATCTTCTCGTACTAAGCTATTATGTATGAATTGAAAAAGGGTAAACTCGGATAAATTCACATTACTAATATGCTATGATGTACATTCCTCATTAACAACTTAACCATCGTTAAATACAATTTCTGTTTCAATTCAATGAATTCCATTTCATAATAAACTAAGTGTATTATTCAATTATATGTTTGATTTTACACTTTCATCTTTGATGTACTCGAAGCTTTCTAAGAAAATATCCTCCACATCTTGCGAAGTTCACAAGAATTCCACGAACACCAACATCATTCATCAAAGAAATATTAATAGATGAATAACGAAGTAGTAATTCATAATTTCATTCAAGTGGAAGAAATACTCAGCGAAGGTTACATAAATTCTAAAGTTTTAGGGATTTCTCAATAATAAATCCAACTGTAAATTAAATGAGTTTAATATTTTATTAACTCGTTAAATCTGTATTACATCTGAAGGAAATATACATATATTTTCAGAAAGACTGTAATAAAATTCTCATGTACAAAATATTATTTGTGAAACTTTTAACGGGTAGGTAATACCCGAGAGATATATAAATTCACAATTAATATGTTACATTCTTCGATAATGATTCAGCAATCATCAACTATACTCACTATTTTCACAACGATATACATTCTTTCATAGAAATCAAAACAACCATTTTCATCCAAATTCGATTACGTATTCTGATTTTGACAGATTAAAATCCAAGTCAAGATTTAACAAAAGACATCACTCTTAGATCACTACAGCATTCAAAGCTATACTTTGACTTCAAAACTGTGCTAGAACATCATATGTATATTGACGATTACAATCTACGTTCAAACTCTCAATGATAATTGAAAACCCCTCAATTAAGAAGCAATCGAGATGATGATCCAACCACATGTTATCCACAGTCATGCACCTGGAAAACTCCCGGAACCTAAGTAGAAGTTTAACACAAATCTGTGATCCATTGGCGTTGTTATTACCGAAAATAACTTTGCAATCTCTTTCCAATTTAGCCAATTTTGTCACACCTCCAACAAATCAACTTTGACTTTTCATTCAGATAGACCTTATTATAACCTTGATATATAAGTTTGCCTTTCGTCATCGTTACCGGGGAACCATTTATATCCCACCAGATTAGCAGTAAACTTATCAACAACTTCATTGATCTTTAACTTTCCGAAAAATCATTACATTCATTGAAACCCTATCAAGTACTCATCTACATCTTGTAACAATAATTGTCATACCAACTACCAGGAATTAGCAATCAGTATTTTGAATCTTGCAGCATTTCTACGCCAACAATTATATATATACATATAACGTATATCTCCTAGACTTACATACTTCAAATGTGAAGTTTCTCAAAAACACCCCAAACTGCGAACTAGTTCTCCGAAATTGGAAAAATGCTGATGAAGCAGCAAAAACTGTAAACGACCTTAACAGTCAAAAGTTTGATGATAAAGAATAGTGGCTGGAGAAGCTCAAAAGATGAGAAAATTTGGTACTGGAAAACGAATTGAGCAAACCATGAAGGAGGCTGTAGACAAATCACAAAGACTAAACCTGCCTTCAAAGAATCCAAATGATTCAGTGTCTACTGAAGTCATTAGCGAATATCTTGCTCCTGACTCTAAACCTTTACGGACAAATCTTCTTTATCATCCTTCGATATTATAAATTCTAAGATATCATCGTATCTTTCATTATAAATATCCTCGATATTTCTGAAGATATTTTCATAACTATTCTTATCTTGAATCATTTATCTCTTCGCGATATCTGCGTTATATCATAAAGGAAACTATTTTAGTTTCTAAATTCTGAAAAATTCGAATTTAAAATATGAATGTATTTGAAGTAGTGTTGGGAACTGAAGCATGAGTTAGTATAATATAATGACACTTGATCAACGTGATTATATTACAGTAAGGCATATTGAGTTTCTAAATGGAACGTGATGATTCACAGACCATAACGTCATCATGTGCCATGTTACATGACTCTTACATTCTACCTAATCTCCAAACATATCGAGAACATATCTTTCTGATAATTCTATCTTTTCTCTTGAATTCTGGTAATTCAACCAATCAAGATCGTGCTATTACAATTTTTCTCTTAGAACATTAGCCATGTTCATTCAAAATTTCATACCTATGAATTCTGGACCATTATTTGCGAAGAGAAAACAAAAGCATGAAACTTCAAAATAGAAATGGGAGTATAAATCGCAGCAAATAGGAGAGAACATTAACTGTGGATGTCAATGATTATAGAAAGATAGAAGCATGGACTCCGAAAAAATAAGGAAATATATAAAACCTGACGACAACACATAAATTACAAACCGTGTATATCAATAAGTATTGCAACGTAAAGACACGGGAGAACTAAAAACACAATAAAACCAAGAGTATAGTAGAAGTGAATAGATTCCTCCGGCGGCAGATGAAAAAGAAGAATAACAGATATGAAAGTCAGGAGTATATCAAGAATCAGAACTGGATAGAGCATATTGACGAATGCTTTAAAGTATGAATTGAGAGAGAAACAATAGAAGGTGTGAGTTGTAGAAATAAGGAAACGAAGGGGGTGGATATATAGTAAAATATCCGACAGAGCAATCAAAACAGATTATCGCATTTAATCAAAGCGGATCCTAATTTCCTTAATTACCGAAAAACCAAATCTTATTACGAAAATTTTCTTCAAAATTCCTTGAATTTCGGAAATTAACCGTGACTACGTCACCGGTTAAGTCAAACCTGCATTTATTCATTTTCATTTTTGTGATAGCTTCACTCGTAATCTTCACATAAACGAATTGTTTATTCCATACTACTCACTGATGATAAAACTCCAATTTCCAACTCGTATGCGTCATGAAAACATACTTATTGTCATCCATGACCATTCCACTAAAATTTCAGGACAAAATTTCTTTAACGGGTAGGTACTGTGACAACCCAAAAATTTCTAATAAAATTTAAACTTTAATATTTATATGTTTCTGACACGATAAGCAAAGTCTGTAATGTTGAAATCTCAAAAACTTTGAACAGTGTTCATGTAATCAATTACCCTTTGACTGTGCTCGACGATTCATGAACATTTATGTGTATAGACATGTATATATATTAGATATAGTTATATTAATTGAAAACGTTAACAAAGTATTAGATGTATAATACTTTACATGAGCATATTTGTTTCAATATATATTTAATATAATTATCGACGGAATTAAAAGATAATATCAAATGATTGAATTATCAGATACATTGTGATTATGATTACGGGTCTCTGTTATGAGGTCCACTATGATTTAAGAAATTTGTTCTTTTTAACAATATTCGAAAAATGGTAAAGTGATTTACATGAAAGAACAAAAGTGTCAATTAACGAGAACTAGACAAAAGTTAGTGGAGATTCCTGCTTAACTTTCAATGCACACTTTACAATGATTGTCTCGTGTCTTTTGGTAAGATAATGATTAGTTTTTATAATATTGAAAACGTTTTACGATACAGATAAAACCTTTTTAAAGGATGATTTGGAATATAATTAATTTTGGAAAACCAAATTTATAAGTACCCGATTTAGTTTCAAACGTATGAAAACGTTTTTCTATCTAAAAGAACTTTGTTATAAAAACGTTCGGAAAATATAAAAGGAAACAATATTAACTTTCTCGTAATATATAAATAAGGATTTAAAATAAATAATATAAATGTCGAAAGGTAGGATCATATTATAAAACTCTAAGATTATTAAAGTTACTACCATGATCTTTAGAAATTTTAGAAATTATATATATAACGATTGAGTGTCACGTCTTCTTTAAAACGAATATAATTTTATAAATATCTAGAACCACTTTTAACAAATTGTTACTGAGTCATTATGATAAGGATAAAGGTTTTAACGTTATCTTAAAATTTAAAATTTTATTAGAAACCTTTTGACAAGATATAATAATAACGGTCCATGATGTAATTGAATATAAATATATAAATAACATGCAAAATGTAATTAAAAACATGTTTGTATATATTTCAACTATTTAATAAACGATATTTGTATTCGATTAGTAATTAAATATTTGACAAGTTAGAGTAAACGCTAGTACATAAATGATTCATACCAATTTATGTTATATTACGAAAATGATTTTAAATTTTGAAATATAATTAGTTTTGAAAAACTAATTAATATATTATTAAATATATATTTTAATTATATATAATATGAACAAATCATATTTTTAAATAAAGATATATATATATATATATATATATATATATATATATATATATATATATATATATATATATATATATATATATATATATATATATATATATAACGAGACAATGATTTAAAGAAGCAAATAACCAAAACACTCGAGCGCTAAAGTTACAATTTGAGTAAGATAGTTTGTTGACAATTTAAGTCTATATTTTGATAAATGTACGAATCACGAAACATAAAACGCCAATTATTAAAGCGTACGAAGTAACGTTTGAGAAACTGAAACCGGGACATTAGTCGAGTGACAACGTACAAGTCATTGGAACTAAATTTACAAGTTAACTATGCACGTAAATATAATATAATATATATAATTGTATAGATTAAATATATATTTATATATAATATTAATTATAACCGTCGGCAAGATAAAAACAAGCGATTGTGAGATGTCAGGACTCCCCATGTGAACGCATGGGGAATGAACTATGTAGCCATGCGATCGTATGGCAGCTGAATGCTGGTAACATCTATAAATCGAGCAAAATGATTCAGTTCGTGCATTCATTCTCTTCTTCCTTTCTACTCTCTCTACATATATATTTATATAATTATTATTATTATTAAGATTAATGTTATTATTAATCTTATTATTATTAGTATTAGTATTAGTATTATTATTATTTATACATAAAATACTACGATGAGGTACTGCTAGCATGTTTACAAAACGGGTTTTCAAACGGGTTGGAGCTAAGGAAATTATGGGTTATAGCTATGGAGGTTATGGGTATTGTTCGAGGGTATTGCTCATAAGTCAAACTAGTGTTTATCATCTCCGTTGCGTCTACATACTTTCCTGCAATATTGAATCACAATATTGATACGTGAGCATTCATATCTTATCCTTTATATATTAATAAGTGTATCCCGGACTAGTGCTCGAGTATATATGATTATGCATGCTTGTATTTTTAATATTGTCATTAGATAGTTTATGATGAATCATGAATTTAATACATATACTACTGAGATAAGGTATATGATATGCATGTCGTTGGAAAGCTGGCGAAAAATTAATAACTTTTCATTTAGAAAGCGTACGGTTTCGATGAACGGATTAAAAGATATCGTCAACTGAATTATCATTAAATTTAGTATTATTATTAAAAATGATTATTATTATGACTATCGTCTTTATTATCGTCGTTATTATTATTATCTAATAATTATTATTATTATTATCATTATCGTTATCAATATAAATATTATCATTAAAAATGGTTATTATTAAAACTATCGTTATTATCAATAAGGTTATTAATATTATTACTACTACTACTATTATTATTATTATTATTATTATTATTATTATTATTATTATTATTATTATTATTATTATTATTATTATTATTATTATTATTATTATTATTATTATTTTTATTATTATTATTATTATCATTATTATAATTAATAGTATTATCATTTGTATTATTATAATTATTATTATTAGTATCATTATCATTAAAACTAATATTAGTATTATCTAATTATTATGATTACTAATATTATCATTATTATGAATGCGATATTAAAGAGGACTAAAAGCTATTAAACAAATCGATTAAGAAATAATGAGTATAAGTATCATGATGAAATTAAAATATAGTAAGATATTGATTTAGATAAAAATATCGTTTTCATTATTTTTATCATTATTATTATTATTAAAAGTATCATTAATATTAAAACTATCATTTTATTAAAATTATCATATCTAATAGAAATATCATTGTTATTATCATTTTAGCATTATTATTATTAAAATTATCATTTTCAATAGAATTATTATTTTTTATATAAAATATTATTACTATTACAGTTAATATTAAAAACTATCGTTATTATTAAAACCATCATGATTAGAACTATCATTTTATCATAATTAATATCATCATTAGTAAAAATAAATATTGTTATTATTATTAGTAGAATAATAATAATTATTATTATTACAAAATAATACAACTTTTACTTATTATTATTATTATCAATATTATTTTATCAATTTAATATGTAATACAAAGATATTTTTACCACACGTAATATAATTACATTAATAATACATACCACTATATTTTTATGATATTAAGAGAACGTTATAAATTTTATTACTTAAGATATATAAAAGTATATTTTTATCATATATAAATTTTAATATAAATTTTTTTAATAAATGACTTGTATTATTTACTCTAATAAAATTTGATAAATATATTTAAATATATAAACGACTATATTTAAGTTATATAATAAAAATATATAGATTTTGGAAGTCATTTTTGGATTAGATGACTTTTGTTGACTTTCGCATGATAATCTCGAGCATTAGGATTGTGATACACTATGACCTGAACTAAATTGTTAGACAGATATTGACCAACATATAAATCTATATAATTAATATAGGTTCGTGAATCCGAGGCCAACCTTGCACTTGTTCAATGACGTCATATGTATTTTTACTACGAAATATAGTATTGTGAGTTTCATTACTCCCTTTTTAAATGCTTTTGCAATATATATTTTTGGGACTGAGAATACATGCGCTGCTTTTCTAAATGTTTGGCGAAATAGACACAAGTAATCGAAACTACATTCTATGATTGAATTTTTATACCAGATATCACCCTTGTTGAACTTGGTAGCCCATGAATTAGTGTTTATTATAATTGCCACTAATTGACGTGAATCCTAAAGGTAGATCTACGGGCTTTGACATGCCCCAGTAAGAGATTTTAAACTGCTTTAGTTCTTCGATTTTTCTCTACAGAAGAGTGGTTCTGTTTTGGGGATATTCTAGATGCATTTTGTTAATGTCGGTTACCAGGGGTTCAATCCATATGAATGATTTTTATGCAGATGCATGATGTTTATGAGAAATGAAAATGAAAATCTTGTGGTCTATTAAATTAATGGAAATAATTGTTTATGATAAATTAATGAACTCACCAACCTTTTGGTTGACACTTGAAAGCATGTTTATTCTCAGGTTTGAAAGAAATCTTCCACTGTGCATTTGCTCATTTTAAAGATATTATTTGGAGTCATTTATGGCATATTTCAAAAGACGTTGCATTCAAGTCGTTGAGTTCAATAAAGATTATTATTAAATAAATGATAGATTAAGTCCTTATAGTTTGGATATATTATGAAATGGTATGCATACCTATCAACTTTCGATGAAATGAAAGTTTGTCTTTTAAAAACGAATGCAATGTTTGTAAAATGTATCATATAGAGGTCAAATACCTCGCAATGAGATCAATTATTATGTAACATTTATAATCGATATGAACGAGGCATTTCAAAAAGAAAGGTCGAAGGGAAATAGTGCAGAAGGTAATAATGTGGAAGATAACAGGGAGTTCCATGAAAGCAAAAGTGGTAGGCCTGCAAATAACAAAGTGTTGGTTAAGATTCCAATCATAATATTCAAAAGTTAATCACTTTGTTTTGATGATGACACAAAAGAGATAAGTGCTTAATCATATGTAAGACGACATGAGTTCATAAGCCTACACTATCTCTAGCAAAAGACCAATACATTAATAATTAACTTAGTAAAAGTCCTATGCGGCTGCACCACGGTCGACCGTAAATCTGACTGTGGATGCCCTGTACCAACGATTGCACCTTTTTCTGAAACTGTCAATCTACAGCTAACCTCTCGGCCGACCGCAGTTCGAACGCAATTTTCTCTGTTACCAAATTCATCCACTTTAAGTTATGCCACTTTGAGACATCTATAATTTACAAAACCTTTTTAAACATACTTATTATATTTGCCCTCTTTGATCTCAAAAGAGTTTTGAACCAAAAGATGTTAATTTTTACTAATCACACCTAATGACATCTTAATGACATTTTAAGCTCAATTAAGGTTAAACACATAAGTGTTTTATTTTTTACTTGTTACAAAATGTCATTCAAATACATACTAATGATGGTCATTAAAAGTCCCAACAAAAGAGATGCTCTCCCATGATTCTTATGTATCATCTTTATGTATGTATTATTGTGAACTAGTAAGTTGTTGTAATATCCAAGTATGTTCCAACTAGATTCAAACTAGTTCATTTGAGATGTAACAATGTTCCAAAGGGCAATATACTTCCATTAGCAAAATGACAAGTAATTAAGAAAGGTTGATGAAGTTTTTGGAAGATAATGCTTTATCAAGAGACAAAATTCTACAATTACCCTATTAAGTAATCAATGACAAATGGTCAAAGTTTGAAGACTTACTTCTTTTATGGACATGTCAACTTCTACACTTATGTCCAAAACAAAAAGGGTAATGAGGATGATTTCAGAGATAATTGGCTTTTAGTTGCAGTTATTCAAAAAGGGAAAATGACAATTTTCAAAGGACAAAAACGGCTATAAGAATCAGATGTCAGGGGTATACGGTCGAACCACGGTCGATCGTACAGAGAGCCGTACAGCTTCCAGGTAGATTTCTCTTTCCTATAAAAGGCAAGCCTTGAAGCATTTGAAGACTCACCTCTTGCGCTCATATTTTCTTATACTTACTGATATCATTCTTATAATTCATTGTAATCTTTTACAGTGATTCTAGCAAGAGTACTTGTAAGCTTAAGTTGTAAGTTTACTTGTAAACTATCTTCTTAAAGGGATCTAGAAGGTAGTTGTGTTTTCAATAGGATAGTGCATTAGGATTTAGTGGTAAGAGCTCTAGGTTATTGTGAAGTCTTCAAAGGGACGTAAGGGTTCACAAGTTGCGGCTTATCAAAGTACTACTGTTGTATCCGGACATGCCACTGAATTTGGAGTATCATAGTGAAGAGAAATCTCAATTCGTAGAATTGGGGAGTGGATTAAGGAAGATTAGTTAATATCTTCCCGAACCACTATATATCCTTGTGTTTGTTCTCTCTTCCCTTATCTTTTTAATTACATTTACGCATACATACATCTTATACGTAGTGTTTAAGAACAAACATTTCAAATCACACTATATCAAGTTCAAGTTCAACAAAACGCAAACAAATTTTTTTAAAAATCGACTAAGTAACTATTCACCCCCCTCTAGTTACTTACACAAAGATAAGCAAGAGATGAAAAAAATAATGGCAGTTTATCCCCTTCCTTAAGGGATGGACGCAAATTCAATGAGGTGTTAAAGAATCAAAGACAAGCTGAAGGGACACAAGATCTATGTGATGCTCTTGATAATAAAAAAAATGTAGACTCACACGATCTGCAAGAGACTGTTCTCAACCACAGGTAGAGAATCCCTCCTGCAAATGCCCATGTTGAATAGGAAAGAGAGCTTAAAATCAATTTGGAAGAAGACAATGAGTCCCAAATGAGAAAAGCTGTGATTGGTGAGGTAATTAAAGTGGAATATCTGGGTAATGTTAGTTCCTTGTGTTTTATTGAGGGACTATGCAATTTTGAGCTATAATACCTTGAGGGTTTAGAGTTGATGATCATCTTTAACAATGAAAATGCGGCTGCAAACATCATAAAGCAGGAAGATCATTGTATCAAGAGATGACTACACAACATACGGTCGGGTGACAGTCCTTATTTATCTGCAGGGAGGCTTACATGGGTTAATATTATACGGGCTCCAATAAAGTATTGGAATGAAAAAATTTTCAGGAAAATAGCCCAATGGTGGGGACCAAATCATGAAACACACAACTGCACCCTTGAAGGGGACCAGAACCTTATCTCTCTTATCTCTGGTAGAGTTTTAGTTAAGGTTAGATGCTCCAACCTCATCAATGAAACCATTAGACTTAGAATTGGGAAGAGTGTGTATTATGTTAAAGCCATAGAAGAGCATTGATGTAGTTGAACTAGACTTGGAAGATTCAAATATCAGTGATTGGGTTGATGGCGTTGAAGAAAACAAACGGGGGATGATGATGACATGATTTTCGATGAAGAAAACGAAGAACAGTCAGACTCAAACCCTAGTAGTTCTGATGATGAATATGACCGGAGAACAAACCCTAATGCCCGAAAAGAAGATCCAAAGTCACCATTGGAAGATGAAGGGTCTGCCTGTGATGACGGCTGCTTAGGAAACATAAACATCAATGACAATACACTAGCTAATTCCAAGGTAGTTAATGATTCAAAAAGAAAAAGTTGTCTTGGGAAACCAAAAGAAGATACACAAGAATCAACTGGTCAGAAAACGAGTGTTAAAAACCCTAATAATAGCGAAGTCCCCTAGACGAGGGATGAGAAAGAGCCCAATCCAGTTTATGAGCTCACCAATGCGGATATATCCAGCCCGTTAAGAGATTCTTATAAACGAAAAGGGCCAGGCAACGAATTTTTTAGTTGTGGATTAAAAGGTAATGGGTCAATGGATAATGGGCACAAGAATGAAAATGGATTAAAAGATGATGGGACAGATAATGAGACAAGTAGTGTTGGATTAAAAGATAACTGGCCAGTAAATGAAAACGGGCTCAAACATAGCCTGGTAAACAACACCGAAGACGAACCATGTGTAAAAGTACCAGACACCTTTCAGGCAACAGGGGAAAAGGGTTTAAATGAAGAGACAATGAAGAGCAAATCGTGAAAATCAAAAAAGAGGAGAAAGAGATCTAAAAGCAAACAAGAGAATTGACATTGATAACAACTCCTTCTCAGATGGTAATTACGAACACTTGGATGCCGGTATATGCGATGATGGAGTCAACATAGAGGTCAGATCGAGAAAGAAACCCATGGTCAATGAAAAGGGCTCAATCATTGGGAATTGGAGGGCCTCCTCTATGATTATGAGGGCGAAGTGCCTTGCCAGATCCCAGAGTAAAGAAGACAAGCAGAAGAGACCGAAAGATAGCAATTCTACATCTAAAAGGGATCAAAATAAGAGCAGGAAATCTTACAGCAATCGATCCAGGAAGGCGGGCTGAAAAACACCGGCAGAATGCGAGATGAAAAGGGCAAGTAATTCTAAAGAAACTATTGAGTTGGACGATTTTGCCAAGCAGATTGGCCTCGAATGGGACTATGGCCCAAAATAGGTCTAACCTTTCCTTCCTGCTATATCAATTTATATTATTGACATTATTAAAATCATGTCTTTTAATATTCGTGGATTTAGTTAGGGTAAGGAAAGTAAAATCGCGGATTCTATGAAACTTTTATTTAGGGAAAAACTGTCAATTTTAACACCGTGAATGATCAGTGGGTTAATATGATATGGTGGTCTAATGATGTGGGGTTTATCCAAAAGGAAAAGGTGGGAAAGTCAGGTGGGCTATTGTTATTATGGGACAACGCTGATATGATTGTCGAACAATCCTTTTTGATGACTTTTTCATAGCCATTAAAGGGATGTGGGCGGGTAGAGGTGAACCTATTTTCATTGTAAACGTTTACGGTGCCCATGATGATTCTAACAAGCAAAAAATTTGGTTGAGTCTTGAAAATTTTGTTGGTAAGTTTGATGCCGCTTGGGTCCTTTGTGGTGACTTTAATGAAGTAAGGGATCATTCTGAGAGGCAAAGTTGTATTTTTATGGATCGAAGGACAAAGTGGTTTAATGAGTTCATTAATAAGACGCATCTAATCGAGGTTCCTCTATGTGGTAAAAGATTTACAAGTTTAGCAAGTTGGATAGGTTTCTCATCTCTGAAAAATTTAATCACATGTGGGGTGACTTTTCTGCGCTTGTTGTTGAAAGAAAATTGTCAGATCATTGCCCGATTATTCTAAGAGACAAAGATATCGATTTTTACCCCAAACCAACAACAAAATTTGATGAGTGGATTGAATCAGAATATGCGAGTTAAATTATAGAAGATGCTTGGAATCTATATGTGGAAGGAAGACGAATTGACTGCATATTCTGAGATAAATTTAAAAATTTCAAAAATACTTTAAAGGAATGGAGTCAAAATGCGTGGGGCAGTCTAGATGTTGAAATTGAAAATCTAAAATCAGGTGCGGCTAAATGGAAAGCTGGGGCAGAAAACAGAATGCTAAGTGATGCCAAAAGGGAAACTTAGCTTGACCTTAGGAGAAAATGGATCGATAAAGAAAAAATCAAGTCAAACATGGCCAAGCAAAAGGCCCTTGTCAAATGGACCCTTGAAGGCGATGAAAACACTATTTACTTCCATTCACTTATAAAGATAAGACACTCAAAATGTAATATATGTGGACTCAATATAGATGGTGTTTGGTGTGAAGAACATATAGATATTAAAAGTGCAACTTTTGATCATTTTAAGGCTTTGTTTATGAAGAATCCGAACAACAAAATGAAGCTATCCGAGGCTAGTGTTGATAAAAATAGTGATATTCAGCCCAGAAAGTTAACCGAGAACCAGTCTCATCTTTTGGAGATTAAATTCACGGAAATGGAAGTGTTGGATGCAATTAAGGAGTGTAATGATTGGAAGGCCCCCTGCCCAGATGGGTTTAAGTTTAAGATTTTTAAGTTATATTGGGAGTTGGTGAAGGGAGATTTGATGAATGCTCTAAATTGGTTTTGGGAAAATTGTGAGATATTGAACGGTTACAACGCCTCATTCGTGACACTTATTTCAAAGAAGACGGAACCGTTGGGACTTAATGATTTTCAGCCCATTAGTTTTCTTGGTTACTATTACAAGATCCTTTCAAAGGTGTTGTCCATTCATATTCGTAAAGTAATGCCGGATCTTATAGGTGATGAACAAAGTGCGTTCTTAAAGGGTCGATATATTTTAGATGGGGTGCTAATCGCTAATGAAGCAATTGAATATATCAATAAGAAGATAAAGAAAAGCATCATATTCAAAGTTGATTTTGAAAATGCGTTTGATAGCTTGAGTTGGGAATTCCTCCTAGAGATGATGAAGAGAATGGGGTTTGGTATTCGTTGGATAAAGTGGATCGTGGCTTGTCTTAGATCGGCCTCGATTTCTATTCTCTTGAATGGGTCACCACTAATGAATTTAATATCGAAAGAGGGGTTAGGAAAGGTGACCCGTTATCTCCATTCCTTTTTATTATCGTAGCGTAAGGGCTCAATTACCTTACCAAAAAGCAATCCGATGTGGTGTATATAAAGGTGTAGATATTGAGATGGATAAGGTATCAATCTCGCATCTTCAATAGGTGGATGATACCTTATTCTTTGAAGAGTGGAATAGGCAAAACTTTTGTAACGAAATGAAGTTGCTTAAATGCTTTGAAAATGTTTCGGGACTCAAAATTAACTTCCATAAGAGCCTCATTTTTGGTTTGGTAATATCAAAGGAGGAAGTAGAGAATTTAGCTCATCGTGTGGGTTGCAAAATCGAAGACTTTCCATTTACATATCTAGGCCTCCCCGTCGGCCGAAATATGAATAAAGTTGAAAATTGGAACCCGATAAATGAGAAATTCAAATCCAAACTCGATGAATGGAAAGCAAAAAAATGATTTCTTATGGTGGAAGGCTAACACTAGTCAAATCGGTTCATAGTATTCTACCGTTATATTACTTCTCCTTATTTCATGCCCCGTTGAGTGTTATAAAAAATCTCGATGAGTATTAGATGTAAATTTTTTTGGGGTGGGTCGGGCGAGAATTCAAAATTGGTGTAGGTCAATTGGGAGGACTCTCTCTTACCTTTTTGGTGTAGGTCATATGAAAGGTTACTTTGTTCTCGTGTTCCTTTCTAACATATGCAGACTTTCTTTTGTATTTAGTTCATGTTTTTATGGTCCTGATTTAAGCCCTTTTCGTGTTATGGGTTAGGCCCCTTAAAAACCTGTTTCATATTTAATGAATTTTCTTTTCGAAAAAAATAAAAAAATTAAGTAGTTATGTTTACAGTCGAGGTCGGTGAGGTTGTATCTTACTTGCATACGGAACACTCTAGAAGTTGCTATGTGTTTGCAGGCACACAAAGTTATTTTGCATATGAATGTCATTTTAAATTTTACCTGTTGTAATTTGGAGAAGAACTTTGGATCATCCGGTGATGAATTCATGAATTCAATTAACCATTTCGAAAGTATTACGTATACATTTTTTTAACAGAGAATCATTAGGTATTTGAGACTCTTGCACCCATATTCTACTTACCACTAAGCGATATATGGTTTAAGCACTACCAATTTTAGATTTGAATGTGTACAGTATCTTATTGGATTTTTTTCATGCAGAATTTCCCTTGTCAAGAAGTTGAAAGACATAACAACCCGAAGTTGATATGAAGTATTGTTTGGACCCCGAAGTTATATAGTGTTAATGTGAAACATGCTTAAATGAAGGTTCCTTAAAAGAGGGCTATATAAGGAACCTATGTAGTCCTAATTAGATAGTCATTGTATTGTAAATGAGTTCTAGAAGCTGTGGAATGTAAATCTTACTGATTCTCTCTCATACTGAGTCTCCTTATTACCTACCGAATCTCATTCTAACTTGTCACATCTTCCAATCTCAACATGATCTGACCTATCATTTGGTATCAGAGCTTCCAGGGAGTGATTCTACATCACTATATCGATCCAGAGATTGAAGATTACTAAATATGTACGCTCTCGATAGATTGAATTAGATTCGGTATAATCAAATTTGATAATCTGACGTTCAGATACGTGTAATAAGTTCAGCGAAGGTGATTTAGGTTGATTAGAAAGAGTTTCGATCATCATTACAGCTTTTTAACATCAATTATGAAGAATTAAGTTGATTTTTAGAGTTCGTGGCTAAAACTCTAGGTATTGATCAAATACAGCTTGATTCTGTATTTTAGTAAAGGTTTATGGTTTCAGTTGTGATCGTGAGGTGTTAAATCACATATCTAACGGTTTAATTTCATCAATTCTTCAAGTTTTGAAGATTCGATCAACACTCAGTATCTTAACTGCCATACTTAATATGCTTCATAACTGAAAATTCATCTTAAGTGTTGTAGATTATGGTGTGTTTGTGATTCTATCACATTCGTTTTGATCATACGCAGCTAATTGGTGTGGTTTGAGAAAGGATTCGATTGAATTTCTAAGTTTCTATACTACAGTTGAAATTGCTACAGTTGAAATTCGGTATCCTATACATTCGGTATCTTTGATATTCTATGTGTTACTAACTTGTTTCCTTGTGCAGCAAGTTTACTGAATCTAATTCAAAGGAATTGGATTGTGTTTGCATTCAAAAGTTTACAGAATTTGACTACCGAGTCAAATACCGAATCAGGATCTCGGTATCACTTAATACATTGGTTTTAAGTATTCTAAGGCTTCAAATCTTGTGGTTACCGAATCCATACTGAATCTGGGTGTGTTACTTGTGTTACTGATCAGTTTCTGATGCAGAATCTGGTTTACCAAATATTTACGGAATCTGCTGTAGCGACCCGTCCTAATCCACCTGGACGAAGTCTTCAACAGATGGTCCCATTACGAGGTACTAACCTCTATATACCATGAACGACTCCATGTAATATCTTTAAAATGAGCAGATGCACAGCGGAAGATTTCTTTCAGACCTGAGAATAAACATGTTTTAAAAGTGTCAACCAAAAGGTTGGTGAGTTCATAGGTTTATCATAAACAATAAAATTCATAATTTTGATAGACCACAAGATTTAAATGTGCATGGTACAAATGGGCCCGAATCCTATACCCACCTGTAATGTACATGCGATTTCTTTTAAATACAGTACACATATCTCGTGTACGAAACCATTTTTCAACAATTCTTAATAACCGTACGCATATCTCATGTTCAAAATATCATACACATAACCTGTGTATAAAATCATTCTCTCTATATATAATCTCTGCTTGGTAACCGACCTTAACATTTAATGCACATAAATAATATCCCCAAAACAGAACCTCTCGTCTGTATAAATATATAAACCTCGAAGTACTAAACACCATGCCCACTAGCTCTTCTGTCTAGTGAACATTCTGGGTGGGGGTATTAAACCAGGTAGCTACCTTTAGGATTCGCGTCAATTAGTAGGCAATTATAACGTCCAAACTAATTCTTAGGTTACCAAGCTATAATAATCAGGGGGAATATTCACGTCAATTAGTGGCAATTATAATGTCCAACTAATTTAATATAATAATCACCAAAACCTCTCTTCTGTATATTAATTCATTAGAGGAATGTTTTGCTTGTGTCTATCTTGTCAAACATTTATAAAAGCATTTCATGTATTCTCAGTCACAAAAATATATATTGCAAAAGCATTTAATAAAAAGGGATCAAATGAAACTCACGCATATAAATATTGTAAAACAGTTACTAAAACTTTGTATGAATTCATATTCCAAAAATGTAATGAGTAAAAGGGAGCAAATGAACTCATGATACAATATTTTGTAGTAAAAATATGCATACTGCTGAACTGAACAATGCAGGGTTGGCCTCGGATTCACGAACTTATATCAAGTATATATATTAACACATATAATCACATAATTCCTTATATATTATATTTATATATATTAAGTGTTGTAGTTATATAAATATATATACTTTATTTATATTTATATCTTCAGTTATATTTTATATATAGTTATTTTGTAAAATAATCAATATTCATACATATAGTTATATTACAATATATATATATATATATATATATATATATATATATATATATATATATATATATATATATATATATATATATATATTTGTAGTTGGTATTATATCAAAAATCAGTAATTTGTTATAAAAATAATACTACTACTACTACTACTACTACTGCTACTACTACTAATAATAATAATAATAATAATAATAATAATAATAATAATAATAATAATAATAATAATAATAATAATAATAATAATAATAATAATAATAATAATAGTAATAATAATAATAATAGTAATAATAATAATAATAATAGTAATAGTAATAATAATAATAATAATAATAATAATAATAATAATAATAATAATAATAATAATAATAATAATAATAATAATAATAATAATAATAATAATAATAATAAGTATACTACCTTAAAGAAACAGCTTCCAAAAAATAATGTCTCTGCCCGGGCTCAAACCCGGGACCTCTCGTTCCCCGACCACACGCCCAACCATCTATTCTGTCTATGTTTTTCTGTTTTAGTTCGATCCTTAATTACTTTAGCCCATCGTCATATCATAACTACTTCTCATAATCATCATTCTCATTATCATAACCGTATCATTTTATCATAATCATGATCATAGTCATAATCATATCATAATCATAATCATATCATAATCATAATCATAACATAATCATAATCATACGGTTTATCATTATCATCATCATCAAAGTTTATAACCTCACGATCATCATTCTCATATTCATCTCATCCTAATCGTTATTATACCATCATCATCTTCTATATCCTATGTCATCATCGTCACGTACATCATCACATCATTATTACCGTCGAATACCACAAGAACTTACTTTCTATATTTATTATAGAACCAGCCCAACAAGCATTTATCTATAGGCCCAACTGCATAAACAACCTCATTCCATTTATCATAGCCCAACATTAGGCTTAATGGATCAAGGTATAAATCAGGTTTTTGAGTTCCTTGGGCCTGCTTCGTCAGAAAAAAAAACGTAACCACAATGAACCTTGCTTTTTCTTTCGGCCACTTTAAAGCTTATTACCAACCCATTTTCCATTATCATAAATATATAGACAGCTCCATTAAGTATGCGAATATATTATATTGGATTGTGGGTTTTGGTTTCTCTTTTCCTTCTTCCTTTTAACCGACCTACATAGACAAGTTAGGCACATATTAAATTGAATCGGGGGTTGTGGGGTTCAAATGGTTGTCGGCTGGGTTAAAGAAAAAAGAAACGAATAGGAGGAATAAAGGGGGAAAAAAGTTGTCCACTAATAAGCAATAATGGATGATGATTTCCTTCACTTTTAAATAATCATCATCATCTTATACTAACCATTTAACTAGCTATATAATCTAATATTACGATCACCTCACCAATCTATCATCTCTCAACAATACCCTACTTGATATAATTTAAAAGAAAACAGGAATTTAAACTTCTTGTAGCAGCAGGAAAAGAAAGAGAGTTTGTATCGTTTTATAAAAGATAACAAAAGGTATCGGTTTTGTTGATCTTTAGATTAGAAACAGAAAAAAATCCCTATAGCAGTAGTAGGTATCGTGATGGTAATCGATGGTGGTTTAAGTCGTGTAGCAGGAAAATAAAGTAAACAAAAGTGGTGATGACAATGTACGGCAGTAGTGGAAAGATGGTGGTTGAGGTAGTCGGGAGTGGTGGTGATGGATGTTAGGGTTTTGTTAAAGAGGTGGTAAATAATGGTGGAGATGTAAGGTTGTATTAGGTTGAGTGGTGGCATGAAGATGAAGGTGTCCATGCGTGTGTGTACGTGTAAACCGAATAGTAGCAGTAAATGAAAGGGTGTTCGAAAGGAAACAGAAACGGCAATAGAAGATAGTGGAACAATCGTTGATGTATGGGTGATTTTATGTGGCGGCTAAATGGAGGAATAAAGGTGGTTCATTGGGTCGTCAAAACAGAAGGAAATAGTTATTGATAGTTGGTTTGTCGATGGTGATCAAGGTTCGATTAAACAACATTAAAGAGAAACAAAAATTTGATGTTTGTGTTGGAGTGGTTCTTGGTTCCCGAAGATATTGTAGCCGAGTATGTATATATAATGTGTAAGTGTACGCACAAGATTCGATTACAGTTTGGTTTGTAGCTTTGATTGGGTCGACAGAAGAATCAATCGGGTACAGATAAAAAAATATACAAGTTGAATATGACTGGTAACAAATTCGTACACTTATTTGATATTTATTTCTGACAGATTTTGTTTGTAATGAGGTTTGATTTCGACTGGTAGCGGATTGCAGACAAGAAGTACATGAATTTCAATCAAGAGAATAAAAAAAATAAACAATAGATAAGGATGGCTAACAAAATTCGATTGAAATTGTTTTGTGGTGTTTAATTGAAGTCGTCCAAGAATCTTGAGCAGAGGAAAGAAGAACAGTCGACAGATTACAAAATCATGAGCAGGATCGAATGGAAGAAAAATATGAATTCTGATAGTGATATGAAACAGAATTCGATTCCTTTATCTGATTAATATCTAACAAATTTTGTATCTGTCTGTTTGATTTTTCTCAATGAATTGCAGAAGGAATAAAGATTGACCGTGAAGTGAAACAAACTAAACTGGTGATCCTCTATAACTCTATGTATACGTATATATTATTTACAGAGTGATATAGAATCAATCGCCTATATACTCTTTACAGCTCACCAATTTGCTTGTCAATAGGTTATATCAATCAGACAGATAATATTCGATTCAGGAAGCAGAAGAAACATATAAAAATTGATTTTGATTTGTACTAAGTTTGTTTGTTAGTGTGATTAATTGGAATCAATCTGTACTGATTGCGGACAGAAAACAAATTGTAATACAGTTGATAGTTATGTGTAACTGGATTTAATCTGGATCAATATGTACGTAATTATTTTTAAATTTGTTTTTTAAAGAAAGGATATTTCATTAACACAACACATATACAAGATGCTGGGTAGCAAAAACATAAAGCTAACCCAGAAACAGAAGAGTACCAAATCAGTACAGGGGTAAAATACTAATAATAGAATTAATAATAATAATATTAATATTATCAAATAATACTAATAAAAATGATATTTATAATAATGATAAAAATATTGATAATAATAAAAATATGGTAATAATAATAAAGATAATGATAAAAGTAATAAAAATAATGATAATAATAATTTTAAATAAAAATGGAAATTTTTAGTAATAATAATAAATAATCATAATAATAATTAAAATTATAGTTTTAATCATTCTTATAATCAGGTTTATAATTACCATCTTTATTTTGATATTCATAACCCCTTAATTATAATAATAATAATTTCATATATATATTCACTTTAATTATAACTTATTTATTTTATATATTATTTTTACATATTTAATTCTAATGATTCAATTATATATATATATATATATATATATATATATATATATATGTATATATATTCACTTTAATTATAACTTATTTATTTTATATATTATTTTTACATATTTAATTCTAATGATTCAATTACATTTTATTATTTCAGTTTATTATATATAATTATATTTATATATATACATATATACATATTATTTAAAAACGATTGTTCGTGAATCGTCGGGAATGGTCGAAGTTAAATGAATGCAAGAAAACAGTTCAAAAATTTTGAGACTCAACCTAATATACTTTTTATTATCGTGTCAAAAATATTAAATCGTATCGAGAGTTTGGTTTAAAATTAGTCAAAAATTTCCGGGTCATTACATCTGCTACAGTACCGAACCATTTACCAAATCTGCTACAGTACAGAACCAAATACCGAATCTGACATTTTTGTTAGATTGTTGTGAACCTTCATCTTAGATTTGTGTAATACCGAGTCTTTACCGAATTTACCTCAATTTCAAGATGTCTACTCAAGATACTTCGATCATTGGATCAGATTCTTGACCTTCAGTGTTGTTTGATGGCAAGTACACTCAATAGCTCCACCGTATGTTTTAGTACAAAGACTACAAGGGCAGTGAAAGGGGTGTTGTGCGACAAGAAGGTACCCCTTAAATTGAAAGGAAAATTTTTCAAGGTGGCAATCAGACCGGCCATGTTGTACGGCTCAGAATGTTGGCCAATGACGAAAGCCCAAGAGAGGAGGATGGAGGTGGCAGAAATGAGGATGCTTAGGTGGACGTGTGGTAAGACCATGCTAGATATGATACCAAATGGAGTTTTTAGGGAGAACTTAGAATTTAGGAACATAACCAACAAGTTGAGGGAAGGACGACTTAGATGGTTCGGGCATGTTATGAGGTGCCCACTTTTAGCCCCAGTTAGGAGAGTCGAGACCCTCGTTTTTTGGGGGCGTAAGGAGAAAGGGTAGACCCAGACGTAGGTTAGAGGATAGATTGAAGCTTGACATGAAGGAGCTCTTATTGACCGAGGACATTACTTCTGATAGGAATTTGTGGAGGAGTAGAATTAGAATAGATAACTAGGTTCTACATATTTTTTATTTATTTTATATATTTATATTATATTCCCTGCCTACTTGCTTGTGTGCACTTCATATGTGTCTATTATTATTTCTTTTTTTCGTGGGACTTTACGTATTGGTTGTACATGTTTTATGGATATAAAATATATCTATGCTTATTGTAGCATATTCACATGCTTAATTACACTATATGCTTACATGTTTGTATTACATTATATAGCAATTAAATTATACATACTTACATATCTCATGTTTTTATGCTAACATTGTATATTTATTTGTCTATGCTTACATGGTATACCATCTTTTTATACTGCATATTATACCTAAATACATCTTACTAACATGTTTACGTATACTTATTGTACTTACATGACTTGTTATACTTGCATATTTGACACTCACATATTTTACTTATATGTTATATTACATTATATTGTTACATGCTTTATTTACTTATACATATATTTCATAGCATTATCCCTCAAGAAAGACAAACTTTTAGTTGCAATTGTTCTATTTACAAGTGATATTCATTTAAATAATAAAAGGTGAAGACAAAAGACAGATTCGACGAATTGAAGACGCAAACGACCAAAAAGCTCAAAAGTACAAAGTACAATCCAAGAGGTTCAAATTATTGATGAGAAACGTCTCAAAATTACAAGAGTACAAGACGCAAAATGCAAAGTACAAGATATTAAATAGTACGAAAGGACGTTCGAAAATCCGGAACCGGGACCAGAGTCAACTCTCAATGCTCGATGCAACGGACTAAAAATTACAAGTCAACTATGGACATGAATATAATATAATATATAATTAATTCTTAAAATTATATATATATATATATATATATATATTATTTAATAAAACCGTCGGTAAGAAGCAAACAAACGAATGTGAGCTGGAACCCCAGGCCATGCGATCGCATGGCCAGAAGGCACAAATTCCATGCGATCGCATGGAGCAAAAAGATTGGCCACATCTATTACGTTCGAAGTTTTCAGCCGATTTATGCACACTATTTTCTCTCTATCTCTCAACGTAATATATATATATATATATATATATATATATATATATATATATATATATATATATATATTATAATTTTAATTTTAATTTAAATTTAATAATAAGGGTATGTTAGCGAATGTTGTAAGTGTGTAAGTCGAAATTATGTCCGTGTAACGCTACGCTATTATTAATCATTGTAAGTTATGTTCAACCTTTTTAAATTAATGTCTCGTAGCTAAGTTATTATTATGCTTATTTAAATTGAAGTAATCGTGATGTTGGGCTAAAATATTAAGATTGGGTAATTGGGCTCTGTACCATAATTGGGTTTTGGAAAAAAAGAACGACACTTGTGGAAATTAGACTATGGGCTATTAATGGGCTTTATATTTGTTTAATTGAATGATAGTTTGTTAATTTAATATAAAGATTTACAATTGGACGTACCTATAAATAACCACATACACTCGATCGGACACGATGGGCGGGATATTTATAAGTACTAATAATCGTTCATTTAACCGGACACGGGAATGGATTAATAGTCAATGGACTTATTAAAACAGGGGTAAATTATATACAAGGAAAATTGGTGTAATTATAGTTTAAATCCCCAATTAGTTGGAATATTTGACTTCGGATATAAGGATAATTTGACGAAAATACTCGCACTTTATATTTATGACTGATGGACTGTTATGGACAAAAACCAGATGGACATATTGAATAATCCAGGACAAAGGATAATTAACTCATGGTAATAAATTAAAATCAACACATCAAACATCATGATTACGGAAGTTTAAATAAGCATAATTCCTTTATTTCATATTTCATCGCACTTTTATTTACTGTCATTATATTTAATTGTACTTTTAATTATCGTACTTTTTAATTATCACAATTTTATTTATTGTCATTTTATTGCATTTTAATTTATCGCACTTTATTTATCGTCATTTACTTTACGCTTTAAATTAAGTTATTTTTATTTTACATTAGGTTTTAACTGCGACTAAAGTTTTAAAATCGACAAACCGGTCATTAAACGGTAAAAACCCCCTTTTATAATAATAATACTACTTATATATATTTATATATTTACAAATATAGTTTTAAAAATATAGCGTTAAACTTGGCTAGCTCCCTGTGGAACGAACCGAACTTACTAAAAACTACACTACTGTACGATTAGGTACACTGCCTATAAGTGTTGTAGCAAGGTTTAGGTATATCCACTCTATAAATAAATAAATAACTTGTGCAAAATTTTATCGTTTTTAATAGTATTTCGTAACAAAAATATAACTATTTCGTATACACCTCTACGCACATCAAGTATTTTTGGCGCCGCTGCCGGGGACTGCTTAAACGCCGGAAGCGAAACGCTATATAAAAAAAAGATTTTTAATTTACTTTTGTAAAAATACGTTTTAATTTTTAAAAATACAAAAATATAAAAAGAAAAACAAAATTTATATATTTTTAAGAGTTTGTTAAATATATATATAAAATTATAAATTTTCTTTATTTTTATTTTAGTTTTTTTAAAATTAAGTTTTTAATTTATTTTATATAAATATAAACATTTTATACAAAAATATAAAACAGAAAATAAATAAATAAATAAATAAATAAGTAATCGGGCTACACTGTAGCAGCCCAATTTGTGACCTGAATATTTGGGCCATGCGACCGCATGAACCGGTAGGGTAAAATCCATGCGACCGCATGATCTGCTCTGACACGCCACAGCTGAACCTGGTACAGCATTAATTACGGATTATTATTAATTATTATTAATATTAAACCCTAATTAGGGTTAGTGTATTATATAAATTAATTTTAGATTTAATTAATTTGTAATATTTAAGTTTTAATTAGTTTTATTAATTATATAAATTAATACTTTTATAAAATAAATAATATAAAAATAATATTTTTATAAAAATTAGTAATTTTATCATTTTTTTATCTCTTTTTATAAATTGTATATTTTTATTATTTAGTACGTAATTTGTATTTTTATCGCTCTTAACTAGTTTTAAGATATAGTTTTTGCCATAGTTATTTTTATTTCTAGATTTTTAGACTTTGCCGTAAAATCCCTTAAGTGCTTTTTCTTTAGACTAAGATTTAAGTGCTTTAGAATTTTGCGACGCCGTTTTAAGATTTTAGTACTTTTTAAGTTATTACCGTTTTGGATATAGTATTTCTTTTAAGCTTTAATACTTTTAGACGCAACTTTTAATTCTTAGTTTTTAGACTTTTTAAGTTTCGACGCGCTACGTTCTTTTTATTATTTTTCGACCTTTTATTTTTCGACGTTTTTCGACGCAATCTTTTTCTTTCTTATTTTTCGCCGCTCTAGTTTTTTTTAGGATATAGAATTTTCTATTTCTTCTCTAAAATTTCTTTAAAATTTCGACGAAAAATTATTTTAAGCGGTTAAATTGATAGACATCCAAAATTTTCTGGTTCGTAGTAATAGTTGGATTTGTTAGTGGCGAGTTGTGGGCTTCCGATTTAAATGGTCATGGCTACCTGCTGCATCTATTGGCTATTCGAAACGTGGGCAAAATTAGAAAAGTCTATTAATTTGATAACTTATATAACTTTTATTTTTATAACTAATAGGATATTCAGTGAATGCACCGAGCAAAACGTTCACCACCTTTTATACGTTCACCACCTGTAACCAGATCAAGACATCTAGCCAATATTGTCGCCGTTAATTTTTCTTTAGAATCGTCATCCAGTCGACCAAGTACTCCAATTCAAATTTCCGATAATCCATTTTTTGAACCCGACCTCACAATTGAGAATCCGAAGGATATTCAGGACAATTCAGAGATCCTGAACCATTAATCTTTCCTCCGGAACCACCAATCATTCAAACAGAGATTGTCGAGGAACAAACCATTAAATCAGAATCCTCTAGTGATTCAGATTCAACAAATTCAATCATGGAAAATCTGGAACCTCTAAGTATGGAAGACCGAATGAGAGCTAAATGCACTGGCCAAGGTCACGCAATTACTCAACCTGACATTAATGCGCCAGATTATGAAATCTAAGGACAAATCCTACACATGGTAACTAATCAATGCCAATTTAGTGGTGCGCCGAAGGAAGATCCAAACGAACATCTTCGTACCTTTAATAGGATTTGTACTTTATTCAAAATAAGAGAAGTGTAAGATGAACAGATATATCTCATGTTATTTCCCTGAACTTTAAAGGGAGACGCCAAAGATTTGTTGGAATCGTTACCTGAAGGGGCGATTGATACATGGGAGGTTTTAGTTGAAAATTTTCTTAAACAATTTTTTCCGGCATCTAAAGCCGTGAGACTTCAAGGAAAAATTGTTACGTTCATGCAAAAGCCAAATGAAACTCTATATGAGGTGTGGACAAGATTTGGAAAGTTATTGAGAGGATGTCCGCAACATGGTTTAAGCACTTATCAAATAGTACAAATATTCTACCAAGGATGCGACATCACTACACGAAAAGATATAGATATAGCAGCTGGTGGTTCCATTATGAAGAAAACAGCAACTGAAGCTTACAAAATTATTGATAACACTGCTTCTCACTCACATGAGTGACATCAAGAAAAAGATATCGTTAGATCATCTAAAGCAGCTAGAGCCGATTCTAGCCATGACTTTGATTCCATTTCCGCAAAGATAGATGCTGTCGAGAGACGAATGGAAAAGATGACTAAAGATATTCACTCAATACGAATTAGTTGTGAGCAATGTGGAGGACCACATTTGACAAAAGATTGTCTCAGTATTGAACAAACAATGGAACAACGAGAGAATGTTTCATACATGAACTAAAGGCCTGGAAATAATTATCAGAATAATTATCAACCGCCAAGACCAATCTACAATCTAAATCAGAATTATAACTGAAATGTTCCATACAACAATCAACAAGGTCCGAGCAATCAACAAGTATCCAATAATACTTACAATCAGCAAAGACCTATTTTTCAAAATAAACCACCACAAACCAATGATAAAAAACCAAATCTAGAAGATATGATGTCGAAGCTAGTTGAATATCAAACGCAGTTTTTCACATCTCAGAAACAAACCAATGAACAAAATGCTCAAGCATTTAAAATCAACAAGCTTCGATTCAAAATTTGGAACAAGAATTGAGCAACCTAGCAAGGTTAATAGGTGAAAGAAAATCGGGAAGTCTACCTAGCGATACAAATGCTAACCCCCGGAATGAAACAGCTAAAGCCATTACCACAAGAAGTGGTATTACACTTAAACCACCTGAAATACCTGTAATTTCTGATGACGCTATTCCTACTCCACAAGAACAACAACCTGAACAAGAAAAGGAAACAGAACCGGTAGTTGAAACGGTTAATGAAGATAACACAGTTAAGGCAAAACCTTATGTTAAACCATACCAACCACCACTTCCTTACCCGAGTAAAATGAGAAAAGAAAGACTTGAAGTCGAGCAATCCAAATTCTTGGATATGTTTAAATAAATAAATGTCAATCTTCCTTTCATTGATGTGATTTCAGGAATGCCTAGATATGCTAAATTTCTGAAAGATCTAATCACAAATAGAAAAAAAAATGGAAAAACTCTCGGCTGTTACAATGAATGCTAATTGTTCTGCAGTGCTGTTGAATAAGATACCGAAAAAATTATCAGATCCAGGAAGTTTCACGATCCCATATTTTCTGGGTAGTCTTAGTTCAATAGAAGCATTGGCAGATTTAGATGCTAGTATAAATTTAACGCCGTATTCACTATACACTAAACTAGACCTTGGAGAATTGAAACCAACACAAATAAGCATACAACTAGCCGATCGATTAGTAAAATATCTTAGAGGGATAATGGAGAACATGCTAGTTAAAGTTGGTACTTTAGTATTTCCAGTAGATTTTGTTATTCTGGACATGGAAGAAGATTCTCGAGTCCCTCTCATATTAGGAAGACCATTCTTAAACACGGCTAAAGCAATAATAGACGTGTTTGGTAAGAAACTGACCCTAAGTATAGAGGACGAGAGTGTTACCTTTTCTGTTGATAGAGCCATGCAACAACCGCAATCTGCAGATGATACATGTTATTATATTCAAACTATAGATTCACATGCAGAATTGTTAGAAGAATTTTCAGAATTACAAGGAACAGGAGAATGTTCTTTAGGAGAAGGAACTGAACCAATTGATGAAACTGAAATGTTAGCTACACTTATGGCTAATGGGTATGAACCAACAACAGAAGAAATTCAAATGTTAAAAGAAGAAGACAGATATCGATACAAATCATCGATAGAAGAATCACCGACATTAGAGTTAAAACCACATCCAAACCATTTGGAATATGCTTATTTACATGGTGAATCTGAATTATCTGTAATAATATCGTCTTCTCTTACGGAAAATGAAAAATCTCAACTCATTTCTGTGCTAAAAGCTCATAAACCAGCTATTGCATGGAAGATTCATGATATTAAAGGCATAAGTCCTTCGTATTGCACACATAAAATCCTTATGGAAGAAGGTCATAAAACGTATGAGCAACGCCAACGAAGACTAAATTCAAATATGCAAGATGTTGTTAAGAAAGAAATTATTAAACTGCTAGATGCAGGTTTAATTTATCTAATCTCTGATAGTCCATGGGTAAGCCCAGTTCAATGCGTACCTAAGAAGGGTGGCATGACTGTCATCACAAATGAGAAAAATGAGCTTATTCCTACTAGGACTGTAACAGGATGGCGTGTTTGTATTGATTATAGAAAATTAAATGACACCACCAGAAAAGATCACTTTCCCTTACCTTTCATTGATCAAATGTTGGAAAGATTAGCTGAAAATAGTTACTATTGTTTTCTTGATGGTTTTTCCGGATATTTTCAAATTCCAATCGCACCCGAGGATTAAGAGAAAACCACATTCACGTGCCCTTATGGTACTTTTGCTTATAAATGCATGCCATTTGGACTTTGCAACGCCCCTACAACCTTTCAAAGGTGCATGATGGTGATTTTTCACGACATGATAGAAGAATGCATGGAAGTTTTCATGGATGACTTTTCAATCTTCGGTGATACTTTTGAAACATGTCTAATTAATCTTGAACGAATGCTAATTAGATGCGAACAATCAAATCTAGTACTTAATTGGGAGAAATGCCATTTCATGGTTAAAGAAGGCATCGTTCTTGGTCATAAAATTTTCAAGGAAGGAATTGAAGTGGACAGAGCTAAAGTAGATGTAATTGCTAAACTTCCACATCCCACCAATGTTAGAGGAGTTAGGATTTTTCTAGGGTATGCCGGTTTTTACCGATGTTTCATAAAAGATTTTTCTAAAATTGCCACTCATATGAATAAACTCCTAGAAAAGGATGCTCCATTCATCTTTTCAGATGAATGCATCAAATCTTTTAATATTCTTAAAGAAAAACTCACTAATGTGCTGATCATGATAACTCCAAATTGGAATCTACCATTTGAACTAATGTGCGATGCAAGTGATTTTGCAATGGGAGCCGTTTTAGGACAAAGGATTGAAAAATGATTTCAACCTATCTATTATGCTAGTAAGACGTTACAAGGAGCATAAACAAATTACACAACTACTGAAAAAGAACTCCTTACTATTGTCTTTGCTTTTGACAAATTTCGTTCATATCTCGTTCTAGCTAAAACGGTGGTCTATACCGACCATTCTGCTCTTAGATACCTATTTTCGAAACAAGATGCCAAACCACGATTAATCCGTTGGATCTTACTCTTACAAGAGTTCGATATTGAAATCTGAGATAAAAAGGGGGCAGAAAATCTCGCAGCTGATCATCTTTCTCGTCTTGAAAATCCTGAATTAGAAGTTCTAAAAGAATCGGCTATACAAGATAACTTTCCTGATGAATATCTATTGAAGATAGATTATAATGAAATTCCATGGTTTGCAGACTATGCAAACTACTTAGTATGTGGATTCCTTGAAAAAGGATTGTCGTACCAAAAACGAAAAAAATTCTTTAGTGATATAAAACACTATTTCTGGGAAGATCCACATTTGTTTAAAAGTTGTCCCGATGAAATAATACGCCGATGTGTATTCGGGGATGAAGCCAGTCAAATCTTAAATCATTGTCACACAGGACCAACAAGAGGGCATTATGGGCCTCAACTCACATCAAGAAAAGTCTACGATGCTGGACTCTATTGGCCTACAATTTTCAAAGACGCGCACCTTCTTTGCAAATCATGCGATGCTTGTCAAAGGGCCGAAAAAATAAGTCAACGTGATGAAATGCCACAAAATATCATTCAAGTATGTGAAGTATTTGACATTTGGGGTATTGACTTTATGGGTCCATTTCCAAAATCTCATAATAATCTCTACATTCTCGTTGCCATTGATTATGTATCTAAATGGGCGGAAGCACAAGCTCTCTCAACTAACGATGCACGAGTTGTAGTCAACTTTTTAAAACGTCTTTTTGCAAGGTTCGGAACACCGAAAGCTTTGATAAGTGATCGGGATACTCATTTTTGTAATAATCAACTTGAGAAATTTCTCAAAAGATATGGAGTAACTCATAAAATCTCAACCGCTTATCATCCACAAAAAAGTGGACAAGTTAAAAATACCAACCGAGCATTAAAACGTATTTTAGAGAAAATCGTAGGATCAAATCCGAAGGAATGGTCCATGAAATTGGAGGATGCACTCTGGGCTTTTAGAACAGCCTACAAAACTCCAATTGGAACCACACCTTTTAAACTCGTTTACGGAAAATCATGTCATCTTCCAGTAGAAATTGAGCACAAAGTATTTTGGGTTTTGAAGACATGTAATCTTGATTTGCATGAAGTTGGACGTCTACGGTTAAGCCAATTAAACGAATTAGAAGAATTAAGACATGAAGCATAGGAAAATTCGTTAATCTATAAGGAAAGAACGAAGAAATGGCATGATAAAAGAATTAGAAGTTCAAAAGAATTTAAGGAAGGAGATAGAGTTCTTCTTTTCAATTCACGATTCAAGCTATTTCCTGGAAAATTGAAATCAAGATGGTCTGGACCATTCATAGTCAAAAGAGTTTTCCCATATGGAACAATAGAGTTAATAAATTCAAATGGAATTGAATTTAAAGTTAATGGTCACAGAGTTAAACATTACATAGATAATCTAATGGAAGTTGAAGATGAAGTTAATCACAATTTCGACACCACAGCTAACTAAGTGTGGGAAGGTTCGAATCTTTTTAGGGTAATATATATTTCTGTTAGAGTTAGATATTCTATTTTCGTGTAGTTCTCGAAAATGGAATCCGAATGGTCTTTCCCTAGCAGACCCTAAAGAACTAGTCTTCTCCCCACATTCTGAATTTTTTATTTTTTAGGTTTTATGAGATGAAGAATTCCTTTGAACTAAATCATGGTCTAATGCTACACGCTATGATTACTAAACGTAATAATGACACACTTCCGAGTGAACTGGTATCATTCATAAGAGGCAAAATGGACGGAGTAAGAAAAGAACTCAGAAAAGATCATCATAAGACACATTTTGGTAAAGAAAAATCAAAATCTGCAACAAAAAGAAGAGCACGACACCTTGAAAGATGTTATAAATGCGGAAAATGGTCACACGAAGGTAAATGTTCAAATAATCAAACATATTCAAATACCGAATAATATGAATTTTTAATTTTATGCATTTTAAATTTAAGTTTGGTGTAAATTTAAAAACAAAAATTTACTTTATTTCACTAAGTTAAAAATTTGATTTTTAAAATTCATCGTGAGTTGAAAACTAGGTCGTTGAACCGAAATTGCTTTACCCAAGGGAGGGACGAGAACTTTAATTATCATTATTTTTAATCTTATTGAAATAAAGTATACAAAAAAAAACCCAAAAATCTTTGCTTTTAAAACCGCGCTTAAAAATGACAAATTTTAAAACTTTATTGAGGGACGGACTAGGACAACGATCCGAAACGCCCTCACTCCTAAAAAGAAACAAATTTTTAAAATTTATTGATTTATGTTTTAAAAGTATAAGGTTTTTAAAAAAAAAAAAAAAACCCCGGACCCCATGCGATCGCATGGGATTTACACAGAAACCTCATGCGGTCGCATGAGGCCTAAAATCTGGCTAGAAACATAAGCAGACGAGCTGTTCTGTTCTTCCACAAACACACACACATATACACGAAACTCTCTCAAAAACACCTCAAAAATTCCCAAATTTTCACCAAAATTCATCAATTTTCGTCCTACAATCCACTCTAATCATGCCTAGGTTCGGATTTTTTAGCAAGAAGGTAAAAATTACACCCCTAAACTCTTAAATTTCTTAGTTTTTGTGATAATTACCAATATTTTACCTAATTTGATTTTGTCAACTTTTAGTGTAATTAGAGTTAAATTGTTAGTATATTATGCATGTATAACCTAGATTGATGCTATTTAACATGATTTGAAGCCAAAAACTTCAAAAAATTTAGAAATCTAGGGTTTGTGTTCTTGAGTAATTTGGGGGTTTTTTGATATAAACAGGTTATGGCCGATTTTTGTCATGAATTATTGCTAAATTAAGTAGTGTAACATGTTTAGGTAGCTAAATGATCCAAACTTTGATCCTAAACATGATTTTTGAGAATTAAAGTAGACTTTTTAGGTCTAAAATTCATGAATTTGATTAATTTGATATAAATGCCATTTGAAACTTGTTTAATTGCTAGTAATGATTATTTTAACATGTTATTTGAGTTGAATGCTTATGAACTTTGTAAACATTTTCATATATGCTTATTTGAAAAAGTGTAGAATTGTAAAAATTGTGAAAGTGTATAAGTTTAATTTTGATTAAACATGTTATTGTAATTGTTTCAAGTTGTTATTTTGCTAACACTAATACATATTTGGATGCACAAATTTTGTGTTTAATGTGTTTTGCAAAAAAATACCGATACTGATGGTGCATCATCATCATCTAGGCAACCTGCTCCGGAACCTGAACCAGAAATGCAATATGAGCCACAATATTAACCAGAACCTGAACAGGAGCAACAACAGGAATAACAACAACCTGATCAACACGTACCATATTATGATCCGCAACTAGAATATGTTAATGCCTACGTACAATTTCCGATTCATCCGATAATAGCACACCCAACGATTCATGAAGAATAGTTGCATCCTAATCTGAGATTTGATCGAAGTTGGAGAGATTACCCGACGTATCAAAGTAACAAATTCAAACTGGTAACGAAAAATGTAGAAGTACTGAGGTAATCGATTGGGAGCCTTTGAAAAGGGTCCAACTAGTTAACTCAGTTAGACTGCATCTGATCCAAAGGTATGGCAGCTCTTCTTTTCCCGATTGGGAACGTTTATTCACCATTCGTAGGCCTGTATATAAAGAGTGGTGCGTTGAGCTTAATGGTACTATTTCACTTAATGCGGATGTAGTTAGGCTAGATGATAGAAGTTTTCTTAGATTTTTACTTGGCTGTAGGATGTACAGGATGTCCATGCTGGACATGGCCAGGGCTTTACAGATTCACACTCCTGGTGAATTATTACTACCCGATTGTACAAAATTGATTTATCATGGGGAGCCGGTAGATAGGAATTTTGACGCGGACGACGTCTGGAGGCGTATGTCAGATTATAATGTTTTTACGCTGGGAGGAAGACACTCCTATTTAGATATTAACAAAGCAGAGCTACGTATTATACATATATTTTTAGCTAATTCGATTACACAAAGAGGTAAAAACAAGGAGAAGATGACCTTACACGATTTATTTTACCTTAAGTGTATTCGAAACCCTAGAAGCTTTGTTAATATCCCCAACTGTGTTGGTTTTTATCTGTCCAAAGTAGTGGCAGGAATACAGGACGGGGGAGTAATAGGAGGAGGTATTTTTGTTACTCTCATTGGAGAGTATTTGGGTGTAGATAGGGATCAAGGGGGTCCACTTATGGTATGTAGGGAACAGGATGATACTTTAGGATTGAAGGTCTATCAGGGTGCTAAGGTATTAAAGAGCAGACGCAATCAGGCAGTACCATATGATGGTAATCATCCACAGATAGAGAGAGGTTCAGACGAGGAAATAGAGGAAGCAGATGACATTAGGGATGTCATTAGGGAGGCTATGGCTGATGTCTACCAGCGTATAGATGAGGTAGAAATGACAAACGAGGCTAGACATAGTCAGTTCGAGCAGTGGCACGCCCAGGATGTGTACGAGCATTCTACGCAACGACAGTATGATAAATGGCACTATCATCAGTATCAGATCATGAGCCAGCTATCACCTCAGGTACCAAATAACTACGTACCGACCCGACCTGCTTACTATCCTCCATACCAGCCCAATATGCGACCACCATTTACTCTCTACGACCCTAACTAGGCCTATCAGTACACCTATAACCAACCATGGAACCCACCCGACGACATGAACTGGAACCCCTATCCAGATTGATATAGTTCCCGTTGGTGATTTTTATCCTTTTATTATTTTTATTTATTTATAATATTGTGATACTTTTAATGTAATATTTAATATTTTTATTATGTTGTACTAATATTTCATATTTGATTTGAAAGTGGGATTTTAAGTCCCATTTCAAATTACCATGCATGTTATTATTTGTATGTATGTATATTGTCAATTGTACACAACAGGGTAAAACAACGCATTTTCAAAGACTGGCATTAAGTTTAGCAAAAGCTACTAATTTTGACGACAAAACGAAAAACAAATGTGATGTAACAACAAGACGGAATGAACAAATGATGTGCACCATTTATCATTCAACAAACAAATGCCAATATGTTTGAAAACTTTGGTAAAATTTAATTATTTTTCTACGCTAATCACCCTCAATAATTTAAATTGTTACTGATTTCTTGCAAATGAGGGCATTGCAAGATATTAAGTGTGGGAAGGGGTTAAATTCTTTCGGATTTTTAAAATTTTTAACTTAAACACTTGGTTACCATTAAAAATACTAGTAACGCAGTAATTGTATTAGAATCTAATGCTCTCTGATAATAAAGAACAGTGCTAGTCTTATATACTGACTACCCAATTCTAGTAAAAATTTTCAAAATTTTCAAATAAATAAATTCAAAATCATGTTTATACATATTTATGAACGATAAAAAGGAAAAGAAATAAAAATAAAAGCCAAGTGTGGGAAAAATTTACCAAGTTATTTAAAACATATATCACATATTTTTGTTCAAATAATTGAAGATACTTCTGTTTTGGACAAAATTAACCGTTTTACCCGGTAAATTGTAATATATTTGAAAGAAAGATGGATCTACACGATGAATCAATTCCATCATTAAAAGGAAGTAAAGTCTTCCGAAAAAGAAACGCGCTTCTTGATTTAGGTCAGGAAGTTGTCGTCCAGACCAGTTGTAGAGTCTACGAAAAACCTTGAAAAGTTTTCTCGAAAATCAGCTGGAAATCCACAGACCTCAGCATAAAATAGGGTCACCAAGTGATCAGACTTATCCTAACCATGAGAGGATCTGTCTCGTACAATGAGGGGCACCATGCAAATTATCTTATAAGACTAATGAATCAGATCCCCAGAAAGGATAATCTCCTTAAAGATCAAAAATCAGCTTTTAAGACTGATATTACTCAATCCTTGAGATTGACCTTAAAGATTGAGAATTCAAACTCATGGAATTCGATGATATCTAAACTCGAGCTTGAACGAGAAAATATTTTGATCAAAATTACAAACCGATTTGTTTTCTGAAAAACCTATTTTCAATGCGTTCATTACCATTGAACGTAAAATCCTAGGAATTCACCTGAAATTCATTAGGTTACCTGAACCAAATCGGGTGTCAACCGTAAGAACAGTGGTTGCATAGCATGGTGAAGACAGGACCTTGTGCCAGATCGAAAAACTATAGGGTGATATTTACTATTGCTCCTACAAAGGATAGTAATTGCATCCGACACGTTATAGACCATAATCAAAAGAATGTCATGGGACATTGCCTTAACAGTTACTTGTTCAACGCTTTCCTTTACAACCGGATGATAGTTTACCGAAAGGTAATATACGGAGCAAGTATACTGGACGTGTTGCTTTCCCAATACAAGGTTAGCAAGTGGGTGACACAAAACCGCAAGTTTTGAGCTAAAATTTTCAAATCTGTAACCCACAAAACCCATAAAAAGATTTTGCAAACACCGGTGAAGGGTTATTCCGAAAAACTTATCTAGGGTAAAAGCTAGATTGAATTTTCAAAAGATCAAATGTTTTCATAAAGATCCAATTTCCTAAAGGATCTAAATTTTCATAGTCATGTGGGACTGTAAACCACATCGTTACTCCCATTATTCATACCGCCGTATAAAAATCACTGATGTACAAAGTGTGAAGAATAAAGAAGTGATTCTAGTATTTTTATTTCAAGACTATATTGCTTGAGGACAAGCAACGCTCAAGTGTGGGAATATTTGATAATGCTAAAAACGAACATATATTTCATAGCATTATCCCTCAAGAAAGACAAGCTTTTAGTTGCAATTGTTCTATTTACAAGTGATATTCGTTTAAATAATAAAAGGTGAAGACAAAAGACAGATTCGACGAATTGAAGACGCAAACGACCAAAAAGCTCAAAAGTACAAAGTACAATCCAAGTGGTTCAAAATATTGATGAGAAACGTCTCAAAATTACAAGAGTACAAGACGTAAAACGTAAAGTACAAGATATTAAATAGTACGAAAGGACGTTCGAAAATTCAGAACCGGGACCAGAGTCAACTCTCAACGCTCGACGCAACGGACTAAAAATTACAAGTCAACTATGCACATGAATATAATATAATATATAATTAATTCTTAAAATTATATATATATATATATATATATTATATTATTTAATAAAATTGTCGGCAAGAAGCAAACAAACGAATGGGAGCTGGAATCCCAGGCCATGCGATCGCATGGCCAGAAGGCACAAATGCCATGCGATCACATGGAGCAAAAAGATTGGCCACATCTATAAATTTCGCAGTTTTCAGCCGATTTATGCACACTTTTTTCTCTCTATCTCTCAACGTAATATATATATATATATATTTATTATAATTTTAATTTTAATTTAAATTTAATAATAAGGGTATGTTAGCGAATGTTGTAAGTGTGTAAGTCGAAATTCTGTCCGTGTAACGCTACGTTATTATTAATCATTGTAAGTTATGTTCAACCTTTTTAAATTAATGTCTCGTAGCTAAGTTATTATTATGCTTATTTAAATTGAAGTAATCGTGATGTTGGGCTAAAATATTAAGATTGGGTAATTGGGCTTTGTACCATAATTGGGGTTTGGACAAAAGAACGACACTTGTGGAAATTAGACTATGGGCTATTAATGGGCTTTATATTTGTTTAATTGAATGATAGTTTGTTAATTTAATATAGATTTACAATTGGACGTACCTATAAATAACCACATACACTCGATCAGACACGATGGGCGGGGTATTTATAAGTACTAATAATCGTTCATTTAACCGGACACGGGAATGAATTAATAGTCAATGGACTTATTAAAACAAGGATGAATTATATACAAGGAAAATTGGTGTAATTATAGTTTAAGTACCCAATTAGTTGGAGGATAATTTAACGAAAATACTCGCACTTTATATTTATGACTGATGGACTGTTATGGACAAAAATCAGATGGACATATTGAATAATCCAGGACAAAGGACAATTAACCCATGGTAATAAATTAAAATCAATACGTCAAACATCATGATTACGAAAGTTTAAATAAGAATAATTCCTTTATTTCATATTTCATCGCACTTTTATTTACTGTCATTATATTTAATTGCACTTTTAATTATCGTACTTTTTAATTATCGTAATTTTATTTATTGTCATTTTATCGCATTTTAATTTATCACACTTTATTTATCGTCATTTAAATTAAGTTATTTTTATTTTACATTAGGTTTTAACTACGACTAAAGTTTTAAAATCGACAAACCGGTCATTAAACGGTAAAAACCCCCTTTTATAATAATAATACTACTTATATATATATTTATATATTTACAAATATAGTTTTAAAAATATAGCGTTAAACTTGGCTAGCTCCCTGTGGAACGAACCGGACTTACTAAAAACTACACTACTGTACGATTAGGTACACTGCCTATAAGTGTTGTAGCAAGGTTTAGGTATATCCACTCTATAAATAAATAAATAAATAACTTGTGTAAAATTGTATCGTTTTTAATAGTATTTCGTAACAAAAATATAACTATTTCGTATACACCTCTACGCACATCAATCATATTGGAGTATACATTATTCATGGTAAAGTTTCTATTTTATCAACTTTACATGTATATTTTTACTTCACATATCGGAATTCATGGTTCTTTCTGGTCGGAGGTCCCTAGGAAGCAGCCTCTCTGCTCTACAGAATAGGGAGGGACGACTTCCTCAACCTGGGGACTGATAGGTATCCGTGGGTGGAGGAATGACTTCCCTTTTACTTTAGGGTAGAGGAAAGGACTGTCTACATCTAACCTCCCCCATACTCTACCTTAGTGGAATTGGGTATTGTTGTTGTTGTTGTTGTTGTTGTTGTTGTATCCAGATACTGGTATGCCAATTCCAGTCTATGAACTTTCTGGTGACAGACGTGAGAGAGCTTAGGGTAACATAGAGGCAGAGAACATTGTTATGCAAGCAATCTCGTATGAGTTGTTTGAAAATGTTGATAGCAACACCACAGCAAAAGACATATGGGAGGAGATCAAACGACAGCAAGAAGGTTATGACATTTCAGATGTTACTAAACTGATTAAGTGAATTCATAAACTCTTTGTTTTATATCTAAAATAATTCACTAAGGCTTGTATGCATCTCAGTATGCAACCCGTGTTAACAATTGGTATCACTGAAGATTTATACTTTGTACATAATTCAAAGTTTTTCTAAGTACAAATCTTGTTTTGAGAAAATGCATTAAAATTGAAAAAGTTAAAATCCAAAAAGACTTGAATTTTACTGAATAAATGCTATTTTTAGCATTATACCGAATCTGACAACCAACAGTGCAGATTTGGTAAGTTCAAAATTTTCAAAAAATTGTCTCAGAAATGTTTTTCATTGAAAATGTGATAATCTTGAAAGATCCTTGATAAAGATTTGTCAAAATTTGAAGTAAAATTGTTTTATTTTGAAAAATGGACTGCATTCAGTAAAATTGGCCCATTCGTTAAGGCCCATGTTTTCAAACAAATTCGGTATCTATAAATAGGAGGGTCAAAGTCAAACTTTCTCTCACTTTATATTAACTGCATACCGAATCTGCCTAAACTTACCGAGTCTGCCTAATCTACCGAATCCGTTCATCTGTATCTTCAAATCTTTGGTATTTTCTTGTTTTAATCAAATCTAAGATTCACATGTTGTAGATCTGAGATAAATAAATGAATATTAACCGGAAAAGATCAATAAAAATAGGATTATGATACTTAATTTTGATTATACCGAATCTAGAATCTGAGTTCTTTAATCTTCGATTAAACTCAAATGATTTGTTTGATTGACATGAAAGTTGGTCTAATCTGTGTTAAATTAATTGATCTATCAATTGACCGAGTCGGATTGCATGTTTAATTGTATATTTGATGGATTCTATATATACCGAATGTGTTCTTGCTACAGTACCGAGTCTGTTCAAATGATTAACATGTTTTCCTAATTTAATTGAGTGATTAATTGATTATGATTATGTTTTTGCATGTTGTGAGACTGAATATGCATGTTTGAGTGATTATCTGTAAATTTTGAAGATACCGGATCTATTCTTGGCTTGATACTGAGTCTGCTACTTGGTACTTTAAAATAATTTGATTTTTGACTGGAAACAATTAACATGTTTATTTTAAGTGTTTGAATTGAAAACTCAAGCTTATTTGGTTACCGAATCTACAATTTTCATGAATACCGAATCTGCTAAGTTGTGTTCAAAAATTGACTAAGTGTTGTTCAGATTCTTTATGTTACATATTTGATTATGCATGATGATTTTGTAATGTGATGAATGTCGTATGAATATCATGTTTGTCAAATGTTTGTTCATGATTGGAATAAATGATTTTTTATAACTTAGAAAAACCATAAAAATCATAAAATCTGAAAAATACAAAGGTTTTCAAAGGAAATAAGAATAGAGACATGTGTTTTTTGATAACATCTTGTGGTCTTCTATTTCTTATTTATACAGCTAAATGGCGAATAATCACTTCATCAATTCAGAAACCAACATCCCCTGCAATTATTGGACTGCTATTCTAGAGAGGCATACATTATGGCCTGCTCTAAGCTCTACTTCCAGTGTGGCTGTCACAGACTTAGAGCTTCTGAATAGAACTATACGGTGTGTGGAGGCTACACAACCTACAGCTGTCAATCCACAGGGAGAACCAGCTAAATTTGAATTTAAGCTGAGAGGGGTACAAGGATTCAGGAGTATCACCAAAGCTGACTTCAGGAGGATCTTTCAGCTTTCTCTTGTACAGAATGCTCCTGCTTTTCCTACTACTCAGCAGATGATGAGCTCAATCTTCCAACTTGGATATGTTGGAGCTACCAATGTTCCACCAGCTAAGTTTCAGAAGAAGTATTTGCACTCTCAGTGGTATGTGATCTTCTCGATCATCAACAGATGCTTGCTGATGACACGGAGTGGATCTGACAGCTTAACTGTGCCAATGCTCAAGCTGTTCTACTCTTTTACAAGAGTGGAAACATCGGATTATGCAGAACTCTTATGGGATTTGGTTCAAGCACAAGTAGATAAACCAAGGGGTTCTTACATCCCTTGTGAAAGGTTTTTCTGTATCTTTATCCATGATGCTATAACTGCTTGCAGAAATGCAAATATATTTGTACCAGGTACACATGAATTACAGATAAAGAGATTTGAGGAGTTAAAGATGAATACCCCAGTGATTTCCGATAATCAATTCACTATGACAATTCCAAATTGGCTAGTGTGGCTAACTGAACCCCAAGACGCTCGAATATGTTCTTATTTGGAGGATGAGTCTTTAACTGAAAGAGATGTGCCACCTCATGGTATATCAATGATTTCAGGAGTTGGAGATAGTAATATCTCTGTGAGAGCTCAACCGACGGGTAGTTCTGCTACTTTGTCAGAGTCCCATGAGACTAAAGTCATGGAGGCGGGTGATTCGAAAGACTTCGCCGGTGACAACTCCGGTTGTTACCCAACCTCCATTAGAAGGGGATATCACGAATCTGACTAGTAGTATGTACAGCCCCACATATAAGAATAATACTACACGTTTATCCTTACCTGCCATCACGACAAATCAAACACTTCCACCGACATCACCTTCAACAGATGATGCTGCTGCTGATCCTATTGTTACTTTACCACCATCATCCACGCATTCATCAAATTATTATGATGCTTTGGAGCAAGAATATTTCAGTCGTATGTTTTCTAGAGTCAATCTTGATGTTCTACGACGAACTTCGCTTCAAGAAATGTTTCGCGCTCAAGTACGACATCCGCTTACTTTCTGTTCTTCTCCTCTAAGTCCTCACCGTTATGATGAACATGACGATTCTGATCCTCAGAATAGCCATGAGGGGGAGATAGGAGTAGATGGAGAATATCTAACGGTGAACATTTCCACTAGGGGTGGTGGTGTGAGGTCTTCATCAGTTTCTCAAGCTCAACAGGTTCATACGAAATCAGAAATGGTTTCTACTCATTATGATATTGATGAAAAGGAACCTGAGCAAGTCATAATTCCAATTATTCATTCTGAGGCTGATATTGGACCGGTAGATGAGGATCTGAACTTAAGTGATTTTTATCTTGAAGAAACATATGGTGATGGATTTGTTTTTCTAAGCAAATTATCTGCAGTATCTTCTATTCTCGAGGATGTAGAAATTGTGAATGAAGGGAATCCTGATCTGGTAACGGAAAGTGATGACGAAATGGATTCTAATGATGAAGATGAAGACAATCTTTATGTTAATCCAAATGATGATGACATCTTTGATCAGATTGAAGATGATAATGTTCCAACAGATGACACGACAAATTCTACTAATCATTCATCAAATTCTACACCATCATCGAGTTCAAATCCAACAAATGCAAATGAAAGCTCAACTTCTGGTACATCTACTTCAAGTGAAACAGTGAATTCCAAATTCAAATACAACAACGGTATATTCTTTAAGAATCGGGAACAAAGATTGTTATTCGAAGTTGAACATTATTTCATTACGTTACGAAACACATTCATTGAGAAAAATGCGTATAAGATCTTCCGCATTAATGAAACACCAAGAAGTAAAAGGTTTACCTATATAGGTTCACGATTGCTTCCAGCTAATGAAAGAAACTGGTATGAGTTTATGTGGAGGAAACATATCAACAAGAATGAAGATGATTTGTGGCTTCAAAGGAAGTATCATATTACAGAAGTGTTAAAGATTACTCGAGTCGGAGTAGAGATAAGTGAGAAAAGAGACATCATCAGTCAGTTCCATGTCATTAGAGAAGATGAGAAGGAATACAAGTTCAAATAAGCTAATTTTTAAAATCTGGACATGCTTGATATCATTCACATCTATAACTACCTTAGTATCATCACCAATCGACCTTTCGCTAAGGCTCAAGCTTTGGAAGCTGTGAAAAGATGCATGATGGAGACTATTGAACTGATGAGACGTGAAGATTTCTAAATTGGTCTCGAAGCAAATAGGAAAAAGATTCGAATTACTTGTCTGAATCAATTCACAGAGGGACTGAAGGATATGAGAATGTTTCAAATGCAAATCGAACCCGAAGGGTTTGTATTTGTGAATTCTCAGGAAGAAAAAGTGTCCATCCGCATTGAAGAGTTAAACAAATATTCAGATGGTACACTCAAGGCTGCAATGAAGTATCTTAAGATTCTTCAAAGCAAGTTTGATGACATTGACATGAAAATGGGTCTTGAAGAGTTCATAAAGCATATCAGAGATCGTCTAAAGCTCCGGATCCGTACTAGACAATTTGAGATTCTTCGTGGCCAAAGAAAAAGAAGGTATTTTAAAGAAATGGATGAATATCCATTACATGAGGGAGATCCAAGAAAAGCGTGGGGTGTCTGGAAACCTTCTAAGCAAATTTCAGAAAATCAAGTTGAAGTTTCAAAATCAGATGGCACACGATGAATTTTTAATTACAATCTTTATGAAAACATATATACATATATATTTTCTTCAGATGTAATCATGGATTCATTGAGTTAATATGATATTAAACTCATTTGGTTTACCGTTAGAACTAGAATACATAATCTCTAAAACATTTAGAGATTACTTAATCGCCATGAAGAACGAAGATAATTGATGTAGAACGATACGTAGAACGATGATTATACTCGGGGTACAGAATGAGATGTTGAGGCATGGATTATTGATGGTACTGGTACTGTTACTGATGGTACTGTTGGTGCTGGTGATGTTGCTGAAGCTGATATATTTTGCACCATATTCTCCAAATTTATTTTTCGAGCGCGAAGTTTGTTGACTTCTTCTATTATTCCAGGGTGATTGTCGGTTGGAACGAGCGAATGAATAAGGTTTAGAATTTTAGATAGAATATAATCTTGGCGAGATATTCGAGAAATGAGAGAGAAAATAGTATTACAAACAGGTTCGCCGGTAAGTGTTTCAGGTTCATCGCCAAGAGGTAAATTCGGTTGGTGGAAGGGATCGCCTTCTTCGTGTCTCCATTGATGAAGTCAACTACGAACCCATCAGATGAATTGGGGATGACTGATTAGTTGATTCATTCTGGTGACGCTGATAGGTGAAACTCCATATCGGAATAGCTGTCAAAATCCGAGGAATTCAAACTGGTTGAGGGATTCATCCCGTACGATCAGATGAAGGATTTTCGATAAGAAATAGATTATAGGATGTAGATTAGTACCCTGCAATACATAGTTTACATATGTATATATAATACTAAAATCCCATAAGTTACGGAGGGATCTACGGAAGCTGTCAGGCAAAGGTAACAATAACAGATACGCTAAGATATGAATTTATCCATACACTGTCTATGCAATAGAGGCAGTAAGACGTGTCTAGACTTTAAGGATGATAAGCAAATAATTTTTGACACTAAATGATAAGCAAAACTTTTGACATGCAAACACGGTCGAAGTCCAGATCTACTAATGCATCTAAACAACTATCAGTTAGACACACTAATGCAACACCTGGTTCGCTAAGACCACCACTCTGATACCAACTCTAACGGCCCGTCCTAATCCATCTGGACGAAGTCCATATCGATTACAAACGATTCACAATAGTTGGTTACAACGTGAGGTACTTGACCTCTATATGATACAATTTTACAAACATTGCATTCGTTTTTAAAAGACAAACTTTCATTACATCGAAAGTTGATGGTATGCATACCATTTCATAATATAACCAACTATAATTGACTTAGTAATAATCTTGATGAACTCGACAACTCGAATGCAACGTCTTTTGAAATGTGCCATGAATGACTCCAAGTAATATCTCTAATATGAGCAAATGCACAGCGGAAGATTTCTTTAATACCTGAGAATAAACATGCTTTAAAGTGTCAACCAAAAGGTTGGAGAGTTCATTAGTTTATCATAATCATTTATTTTCATTATTTAAATAGACCACAAGAATTTCATTTCCAGTTCTCATAAATATACGTCCCATGCATAGAGACAAAAATCATTCATATGGTAAACACCTGGTAACCGACATTAACAAGATGCATATAAGAATATCCCCTATCATTCCGGGAAATCCTTCAGACATGATATAAAATAACATCGAAGTAATAAAGCATTCGGTACTTTGGATGGGGTTCGTTAGGCCCAATAGATCTATCTTTAGGATTCGCATCAATTAGGCGTGCACTAATTCTCAAAATTAGTGATGTTCCCTAATTCTTAGGCTACCAAGCTAAAAGGGGCATATTCGGCTTCGATCATTCAACCATATAATGTAGTTTCGATTACTTATGTCTATTTCGTAAAACATTTATAAAAATTGCGCATGTATTCTCAGCCCAAAAATATAAAGGGTAAAAAAGCAAATGAAACTCACCTAATGTATTTTGTAGTAAAAATACATATGACTATATTGAACAATGCAGGGTTGGCCTCGAATTCACGAACCTATATCATTTGTATATTTATTAATATACATAATTGTAATCGAATAAATATATATATGAATTTATTAATTATATCCTTTTTGTAGTAATAGTATATATATATATATATATATATATATATATATATATATATATATATATATATATATATATATATATATATATATATATATGTTTCATATATTTATTTTGTATATAAAAATATTAATTTTTGTTATGTTATAAGTATTAAATATATCATTTATATATATTAAAACATTTACTCGTAATCGAATAAATCTGTTTATTATTAGAAATGTATTTGTTATATCAATAATTTATAAATTTTTATCATTTATTTATATATTTTCATTTTGTACATAATAACATTAATATAGCTAAGTTATGTAATATATTATTGTATGTATAATCTTTATTTATATACTTAGAGCACAAGGTGTCCGTGTCGATTTTTCAGTGTCAATTTCAGTGTCCATTTTTGACACTGAAATTGACTGACAGTGTGTAAGGTGGAGCTGTCCACAGTGTCAATTTCAGTGTCCATTTTTTATTTTTTATTTTTTTAAATTGAATTTTTAATATTGTATTTAACTAATTTAATATAAAAACAAAATAATTGATTAAAATTCATAAAATAAACTATTACATTAACTAAAATTCATAAAATAAACCATTACATTTATTAAAATTCATAAAATAAACTAATACGTAATAAAATTCATAGGTCGTCACGAAGATCCCACAAATGTTCAACCAAATCAGATCGTATGCCTTCATGCACTTCTCTATCACGTAACTCCCTCGTTCTTCTAACTCGAGCGTCGCACCTATCGATCCACGTACGTTGTATATGTTGGACGGGCTCAACTACCCAATCATTCTCAGCAAGGTTGTATCCATTGTCTTCGATAATGATGTCGTGTATCACGATGCAGGTGTACATTAGTTGTCTCATTATATTCACCTCGTAAGCTCGTGCGGGTTGCTGAAGAATATGCCAACGGCCTTGAAGGATCCCAAACGTTCTTTCAACATCTTTGCGAGCACTCGCTTGTTTCTTAGTAAAGTAAGTACGTTTTTCGTCAACGGTACTTGAAAATCCCTTAACAAAGGCCGCCCAAGTTGGGTAAATACCGTCAGCTAAATAATACCCCCTCCTATAATGAACCCCGTTTATTTCATAAGGAACGTCCGGCATTTCCTCATTAAGCATTGAGTTGAACAAATCACTAGTGTTTAGCACATTAATATCGTTGTTTGAACCCGCTACACCAAAATACGCATGCCAAATCCAATTATTGGGTGACTGTGATCACCTCGCATATACTGTCCTCTCCACGCAACTGGACATTCTGCCCATGCCCAGTGCATACAATCTATACTACCCAACATTCCCGAAAAACCATGAATCCTTTCATGACCTTCATACAAACGATGAATGTCGTGCAAAGTAGGCTCTCTTAGGTACACGTTAGCATACAAATCAATGATACACCTACAAAAGTTGTGTAGAGATTCCCGAGCAACTCGTTCGGACATTTGAAGATACTCATCCAACGCATCCGGTGTATAACCGTATGCTAGCTGACGTAGCGCGGCTGTCATCTTCAAATGTAGGCTAATACTCCACTTACCACGTGAATCTTGTCTTCGATGAAACCATCTAAAATAATACGGCAATGGATTTGCTGAGTAGCTTAGAATATCATTCATAATCCTAAAGATATAAAGTGGTGAAAGGTGAATAATGAGTGTGTGTTAAAATGTTAAAATATAGTGTTATTTATAGTGTAAAAAAGGAAAAAGAAAAAAATACCCCAAAACTAGCCGTTAAACGGCTAGTTTTTTCAAAAAATCAAACAATTCATCCGTTGCCACCAGCGTCGGTTTGTGGAGGTTGGAAATCGACGGCGGGATCGACGCCGTGCCGGTGTCGACCGACCGTCGATCCCGGCGTCGATTTGGGGTTGACGGTCGATTTTCCCATGGACACCGAGAGCTCTTATAATCTTACAACGTCATTAAAAACTTTAATAATAATGATATAGATAATACTCATAATAATAATAATGTTAAAATAATAGGAATGATAGTTTTATAGAATCTTAATACTTATATGATAATACTAATATTTAGTATCAATTATTCATTCTAATACCAACAACAATGATACTTAATAATGTTAATAATGATAATATTTATACTAATAATTATGTTAATAATAATAATACTAACAAACCTAAGATGATACTAATACTAATATTAATGAAAATAATAATCATTTTTATTATTTCTTAATAATAATAATAATATATTCATAATTGTATCAAATGTTATAATTATGATAATGAATGATAACTTTTATAAATACTCTTATATTTGTAATAATAATAATAATAATAATAATAATAATAATAATAATAATAATAATAATAATAATAATAATAATAATAATAATAATAATAATAATAATAATAATAATAATAATAATAATAATAACAATAATTATAATACTAGTGATAATTAAAATACTTAGTAGTGATAATAATAATAAATAATCAACCATAATAATAACAACATTAACAATAATAATAATAATAATAATAATAATAATAATAATAATAATAATAATAATAATAATAATAATAATAATAATAATAATAATAATAATAATAATAATATTAATAATAATAATAATAATAATAATAATACTTATTATATTTATAGTTATCATAGCTTTAATCTAAATAATAACTAGGTTAATAATAATAATTAGAATAATGATAACATTGAATAATATTACTAGAAAAAATAATAATAACAATAATAATAATAAATGATAATAATAATAAATAATAATAATAAAAAAAATAATTAGTTTGCTACCTTTAAGAAATCAGTAACAAAAAGAATGTGCCTGCAGGGGCTCGAACTCATGACCCCTCGATACCCCGACACCCCTCTTAACCATTTAGTCTAACTCGTTTTTCTGATAAGTTAAGCACCGGACTTTTATTTAACCGTTTCCATTATTCCTGCTTCTTCTTCGTCTTCCTAACTCCAAACGATCCAGATGCCCAAAATCCATTCTTATACTAATTAAACTAGGACTTTTAATTATAATTAACACGTCCTGGGTGATGTGGTTGTGATCAACAGAAACGAAAACAAATTAAAAAAAATTAAAGTGCCTCTGCTTGCTGCTGTTCGTAATAAACAAAAAATAAAAAAATAAAAAAAAAATGATTTTTGAGTTTAAGAACTTTTTAGGAGATGGTTACAACACGGATTATGTAGAAAATCACTCCTGAAACTTTCGGAGATCAGCAATTACAATTGAAACAGACTCTAAATCTTCAATTCGATCTTGAACTACCGTTTGACTTTTTCACTTTTTAAAGTTTAACTGTGAAATTTGAAATCATTAGAAGGTATTGGGGCTTGAAAACTTGCAGGTAGCCTAAATAGGTAAATCCTAACACTTTTGTATTCTTAGATTTTGAATATTGATTATGAATTGAGCTTTTGGTTTGAAAACTATTGTGAACAAAGGAAACGGGTTTGTTTCCTTCAATTCTGTTCTCTGATTTTTCTTTCACGAATGGCAGGCTGAGTGTAATCCCTTGATTGAATAAATTAGCATCAATAATAAAAGAAAATTTGTTTTGTGGTGGTTGGAATTCGACAGAAGTTCACAGGTAAACAAAAATCAGGAAGAAAAAGATAAGCAGCAGATAGTGATAACAATTTAATAACGTGTAATTATCTGTTTTTATATAATTAACCTACATGTACGTATATATATAGTTGTATTTACTGTATTTATATATATTTATCTGTATTTATAAATTATTTGAATTTATGTATTTGTATTTATTTATTATAATTAATCTTATTCATAACTATGTTTATAATAATAACACCCTTAATATTATAAATAATAATAATACTAATATAATAGTAATAGTAAAGTAATATTATTATTATTAATGATATTAATAGTAATAACTATAGAATTTATAACAATAATATTACTGGTAATAATAATAATGTTAATTATAATAGTACTAATATTATTAATGATAATAATTATATTAGTAATAATTATATTAGTAATAATAATATTATAACAATTTATTTTTATCACACTTCATATATATATTAATAATACTGATTTTTAATATTAATGAAAGTAGTCATAGTATTATAATAACTATATTTTTTTTAACTTGTAATTACGTTTAATATTTTCTTATTACAGTTTATTAATTATATCATATTTACTAGTTATCTAATGTATAGAATATTTAATATATATATATATATATATATATATATATATATATATATATATATATATATATATATATATATATATATATATATATATATATATATATCAATAACCACTTAATTATCTTATATATTGTTTTGTATTTTAATTCACATGATTAAAGTATACTTTATTAATTTTTAAAATATTATATACATACTTATGTTTATATTTGTGTGTGTATATATATATATATTTGCATCCAATTGTTCGTGAATCGTCGGGAATAGGCAAAGGTCAAATGTATATATATAAACACAGTTCAAAGTTTTAGATTTCAATATTACAGACTTTGCTTATCGTGTCGATTTCAAATTAAGATTAAGTTTAAATTTGGTCGGAAATTTCCGGGTCGTCACAGTACCTACCCGTTAAAGAAATTTCGTCCTGAAATTTGATTGGGATGGTCATGGTTGACATTAATTATGTTTTTCATGATGCATATGAGCTGGAATTTAAAGTTTTATCAACAGTGAGTGATTTGGATATACGAGTCATTTATGTGAAGAGTACGAGTGAAGCTATCACAAACTAGTGGAATGAGGAAGGTAAGTTTCGTCATAACTTTTGATGTAGTCATGGTTGAATTTAGAAAATAAGGTGTGTCTTAACTTTTGACATTATCTTGGTTGAATTCCGGAATTCAAGGGATTTAAAGAAAATCTTCGAAATCTAAAAGATTTGACTCTTCGGCGAGTAAGGAAATTAAGATCTCTATAATTAAATACGGTACTCTGTCTCGATTTCTATGTCTGATATTCCACTATAAATTAAACTCTTTCGTTCCATTATTCTCACCATTCCTATACTTTCTTTCTTAGTTCATACATCCAAAAGATTATGAAAATGCTTAATCCAGTTCTAACCCTTGATATTTTCCTAATTATCATTTCTGTCATCCTTCTTTTCAATCTTCCTCCAGAAGAATCTATTTACTTCTACTATTACCTTGGGGTGATACTATTCTTAATTTTACCGTGTCTTTATATTGCTATTCGTATTAATATCCATGGTTTGTAATCTCCGTGTTGTTATTGGGCTTTATATTTTCTCTTATATTTTGGAGCTCTTTGCCTTTTTATTATCTTCTCAACCTCTAGTAAAGCGAGTAACGGTCCAGAATTCGTAAGTATGGAATTTCGAATGAACTTAATGTTCTAAACAAGAAAGAACGTAATAGCACGATTTGATTTGTCAAATTACCAGAATCACTGAGAATAGAACTATCAAGAATATATTTTCTTGATATGTTCAAAAGTTAAGTAGAATGAATGAGTTATGTAACATGGCACATGATGACGTTATGATCTGTGAATCATCACGTCCCATTAGAAACACAGCATGACTTACTGTAATATAATTACGTTGATCAAGTGTCATTATATTATACTAACTCATGCATCAGTTCCCAACACTACTTCAAAAGCATTCATAGTTTAACTTGAAAGTTTACAGGATATAGAAACTAACAGTTTCTTATATGATGTAACACTGGTAGCGCGAAGAGATAAATAATTTCGGACGAGAATATTTATGAAAATATCTTCAGAAATATCGAAGATATTTATGATGATATTTTGGAATTTCAAAGTTCGATGGTTGATGAACAAAGATTTTCCGCAAGATTTTAACATGACTTCGGAGCAAGATATTCTCTAAAGATTTCAACGGATTCAGAATTACCTGGATTCCTTGAATATAGGGTATGGTCCTTGTATTTGTCCTTGGTCTCCTTCGTGGTTAACTCAATCTGTTTTCCAGTTCCAATTTTTTTCTGAGCTTTTCCAACGTATCCTTCTTTATCATCAAACTTTTGACTGTTAAGGTCATTTACAGTTTTTGCTGCTTCATCAGCATTTTCAAAACTCAGAAAACTGATTCATAAGCTAGAGTGCTTTTCGGAATTTCAGAATGAGATATCATAATTCTAAGAGATAAATGTTATATGTATACATATAGCTGTTGATGTAAAAATGCTGCGAAATTCAAAATACTAATTACTGATTCTCGATAATTGGTATGACAATTATCGTTACAAGATGCGGATAAGGTTTCGATAATTATAATGATTTTTCGAAAAGTCAAAGTTCAACGAAGTTGTTGGTAAGTTTACTACTAATGTGGTGGAATATAAATGATTCCCCGGTAACGATAAAAGAGCATGCATATATATCAAGGTTATAATAAGGTTGTTTCGAATGAAAAGTCAAAGTTGTCTTGCTGGAGCTGTGACAAAATTGACTAATTTGAAAAAGAGTTGAAATGTTATTTTCGGTAATAACAATGCCAAAGGAGCTAGAACAGACACGTGTTAAACGTTTACTCAGGTTTCGAGTGTTTTCAGGTGCATAACTATATGCATCAATCTCTTCTTCCGTAGATGAAGTGCGGTTGGTTCATCCTATCGATTGAAGTGTTTTCAAGAATTATGAAAGGTTTGAATCGCAGATTGTAATTGTCAAGATACAAATGAGGTTTAAGATGAAATCAAGTGGCAAACTTCAAGAAATGTTTAGTTTCATATGTTATAATCAATATTTTAATTCATTTTAATTGTCCAATGTCATTAGTCCTCAGTTGATAGTCCACAGTTAGCAATATATAATATTCAAATTAATTAATAAGTGTCGTGACCCGTGTACATGTCTCAGACTCGATCACAACTCAAAGTATATATATTATTGTAGAATCAACCTTAACCCTGTATAGAGAACTCTATCATTACTGCATATAGAGTGTCTATGGTTATTTCAAATTATATATATATATATATATATATATATATATATATATATATATATATATATATGCGTCGATATGATATGTCAAAACCTTGTATACGTGTCCTGATATTTAAAGTGCGTAAAAATAAATAACAGAAATTAAATGCCGATAAATAAAGTGCGTAAAGTAAATAACAGAAATTAAATGACGATAAATAAAATTGCGAGAATGTAAATTGCGATAATTAAATTGCGATAAATAAAATGTAATCAGTTAGCTAGGAACAATTAGCTAGGAACAGTTAGCGTGGATTCTTAACAAAATTCCTCATAGTTAATTTGTTTGTTTCTAACAAATTTTATTTTGTCAAATATTTTCTTCATTATGCCACTTGTTGGATTCTGATAAATCAAAATCCAAATATGAAATTGGATGAATATGGTTATTCTGTGGTGAACGGATTTGTATATCGGTGGATGTAAGTAGGATAGTAAACGACTGTTGAATCAGCTTCGAAGAATGTATAGTGTAACTTATTAATGTGAAATCTGAATATTCCTCGGGTATTACCTACCCGTTAAAATATTTTCACAATTAACACTTTGTATGAAAGCATTTTTAATTACAATCTTTATGAAAACATATATACATATATATTTTCTTCAGATGTAATCATGGATTCATTGAGTTAATATGATATTAAACTCATTTGGTTTACCGTTAGAACTAGAATACATAATCTCTAAAACATTTAGAGATTACTTAATCGCCATGAAGAACGAAGATAATTGATGTAGAACGATACGTAGAACGATGATTATACTCGGGGTACAGAATGAGATGTTGAGGCATGGATTGTTGATGGTACTGGTGTTGTTACTGATGGTACTGTTGGTGCCGGTGATGTTGCTGAAGCTGATAAATTTTGCACCATATTCTCCAAATTTATTTTTCGAGCGCGAAGTTTGTTGACTTCTTCTATTATTCCAAGGTGATTGTCGGTTGGAACGAGCGAATGAATAAGGTTTAGAATTTTAGATAGAATATAATCTTGGCGAGATATTTGGGAAATGAGAGAGAAAATAGTATTACAAACAGGTTCGCCGGTAAGTGTTTCAGGTTCATCGCCAAGAGGTAAATTCGGTTGGTGGAAGGGATCGCCTTCTTCGCGTCTCCATTGATGAAGTTGACTACGAACCCATCAGATGAATTGGGGATGACTGATTGGTTGATTCATTCTGGTGATGCTGATAGGTGAAACTCCATATCGGAATAGCTGTCGGAATCCGAGGAATTCGAACTGGTTGAGGGATTCATCTCGTACGATCAGATGAAGGATTTTCGATAAGAAATAGATTATAGGATGTAGATTAGTACCCTGCAATACATAGTTTACATACGCATATATAATACTAAAATCCCATAAGTTACAGAGGGATCTACGGAAGCTGTCAGGCAAAGGTAACAACAACAGATACGCTAAGATATGAATTTATCTATACACTGTCTATGTAATAGAGGCAGTAAGACGTGTCTAGACTTTAAGGATGATAAGCAAATAATTTTCGACACTAAATGATAAGCAAAACTTTTGACATGCAGACACGGTCGAAGTCCAGACCCACTAATGCATCTAAACAACTATCAGTTAGACACACTAATGCAAGACCTGGTTCGCTAAGATCACCGCTCTGATACCAACTCTAACGACCCGTCCTAATCCATCCGAACGAAGTCCATATCAATTACAAATGATTCACAATAGTTGGTTACATCGTGAGGTACTTGACCTCTATATGATACAATTTTACAAACATTGCATTCGTTTTTAAAAGACAAACTTTTATTACATCGAAAGTTGACGACATGCATACCATTTCATAATATAACTAAATATAATTGACTTAGTAATAATCTTGATGAACTCGATGACTCGAATGCAACGTCTTTTGAAATATGTCATGAATGACTCCAAGTAATATCTCTAATATGAGCAAATGCACAGCGGAAGATTTCTTTAATACCTGAGAATAAACATGCTTTAAAGTGTCAGCCAAAAGGTTGGTGAGTTCATTAGTTTATCATAATCATTTATTTTCATTATTTAAATAGACCACTAGAATTTCATTTCCAGTTCTCATAAATATACGTCCCATGCATAGAGACAAAAATCATTCATATGGTGAACACCTGGTAACCGACATTAACAAGATGCATATAAGAATATCCCCTATTATTCCGGGAAATTCTTCGGACATGATATAAAACAATATCGAAGTACTAAAGCATCCGGTACTTTGGATGGGGTTCGTTAGGCCCAATAGATCTATCTTTAGGATTCGTGTCATTTAGGCGTGCACTAATTCTCAAAATTAGTGATGTTCCCTAATTCGTAGGCTACCAAGCAAAAGGGGGCATATTCGGCTTCGATCATTCAACCATATAATGTAGTTTCAATTACTTGTGTCTATTTCGTAAAACATTTATAAGAATTGCGCATGTATTCTCAGCCCAAAAATATAAAGGGTAAAAAGGCAAATGAAACTCACCTAATCTATTTTGTAGTAAAAATACATATGACTATATTGAACAATGCAGGGTTGGCCTCGGATTCACGAACCTATATCATTTGTATATTTATTAATATACATAATTGTAATCGAATAAATATATAAATATGAATTTATTAATTATATCCTTTTTGTAGTAATAGTATATATATATATATATATATATATATATATATATATATATATATATATATATATATATATATATATATATATATATATATATATATATATATATATGTTTCATATATTTATTTTGTATATAAAAATATTAATTTTTACTATGTTATAAGTATTAAATATATCATTTATATATATTAAAACATTTACTCGTAATCGAATAAATCTGTTTATTATTAGAAATGTATTTGTTATATCAATAATTTATAAATTTTTATCATTTATTTATATATTTTCATTTTGTACATAATAACATTAATATAGCTAAGTTATGTAATATATTATTGTATGTATAATCTTTATTTATATACTTATAATCTTACAACGTCATTAAAAACTTTAATAATAATGATATAGATAATACTCATAATAATAATAATAATGTTAAAAATAATAGGAATGATAGTTTTTATAGAATCTTAATACTTATATGATAATACTAATATTTAGTATCAATTATTCATTCTAATACCAACAAGAATGATACTTAATAATGTTAATAATGATAATATTTATAATAATAATTATGTTAATAATAATAATAATAATACTAACAAACCTAAGATGATACTAATACTAATATTAATGAAAATAATAATAATTTTTATTATTTCTTAATAATAATAATAATAATATATTCATAATTGTATCAAATGTTATAATTATGATAATGAATGATAACTTTTATAAATACTCTTATATTTGTAATAATAATAATAATAACAATAATTATAATACTAGTGATAATTAACATACTTAGTAGTGATAATAATAATAAATAATCAACCATAATAATAACAACATTAACAACAACAACAACAACAACAACAACAACAACAACAATAATAATAATAATAATAATAATAATAATAATAATAATAAGAATAATAATAATAATAATAATAATAATAATAATAATAATAATAATAATAATAATAATATTTATAGTTATCATAGCTTTAATCTAAATAATAACTAGGTTAATAATAATAATTAGAATAATGATAACATTGAATAATATTACTAGCAAAAATAATAATAACAATAATAATAATAAATGATAATAATAATAAATAATAATAATAATTATTATTAGTTTGCTACCTTTAAAAAATCAGTAACAAAAAGAATGCTCCTGCAGGGGCTCGAACTCATGACCGCTCGATACCCCGACACCCCTCTTAACCATTTAGTCTAACTCGTTTTTCTGATAAGTTAAGCACCCGACTTTTATTTAACCGTTTCCATTATTCCTGCTTCTTCTTCGTCTTCCTAACTTCAAACGACCCAAATGCCCAAAATTCATTCTTATACTAATTAAACTAGGACTTTTAATTGTAATTAACACGTCCTGGGTAATGTGGTTGTGATCAACAGAAATGAAAACAAATTAAAAATTAAAGTGCCTCTGCTTGCTGCTGTTTGTAATAAACAAAAAAAAATGATTTTTGAGTTTAAGAACTTTTTAGGAGATGGTTACAACACGAATAATGTAGAAAATTACTCCTGAAACCTTCAGAGATCAATAATTACAATTGAAACAGACTCTAAATCTTCAATTCGATCTTGAACTACCGTTTGACTTTTTCACTTTTTAAAGTTTGACTGTGAAATTTGAAATCATTAGAAGGGATTGGGGCTTGAAAACTTGCAGGTAGCCTAAATAGGTAAATCCTAACACTTTTGTATTCTTAGATTTTGAATATTGATTATGAATTGAGCTTTTGGTTTGAAAATTGTCGTGAACAAAGGAAACGGGTTTGTTTCCTTCAATTCTGTTCTCTAATTTTTCTTTCACGAATGGCAGGCTGAGTGTAATCCCTTGATTGAATAAATTAGCATCAATAATAAAAGAAAATTTGTTTTGTGGTGGTTGGAATTCGACAGAAGTTCACAGGTAAACAGAAATCGGGAAGAAAAAGATAAGCAGCAGATAGTGATAACAATTTAATACCGTGTAATTATCCATTTTTATATAATTAACCTACATGTACGTATATATATAGTTGTATTTACTGTATTTATATATATTTATCTGTATTTATAAAATATTTATATTTATGTATTTGTATTTATTTATTATAATTAATCTTATTCATAACTATTTTTATAATAATAACACTCTTAATATTATAATTAATAATAATAATAATACTAATATAATAGTAATAGTAATATTATTATTTATGATATTAATAGTAATAACTATAGAATTTATAACAATAATATTACTGGTAATAATAATAATGTTAATTATAATAGTACTAATATTATTAATGATAATAATAATATTAGTAATAATTATATTAGTAATAATAATATTATAACAATTTATTTTTATCACACTTCATATATATATTAATAATACTGATTTTTAATATTAATGAAAGTAGTCATAGTATTATAATAACTATATTTTTTTTAACTTGTAATTACGTTTAATATTTTCTTATTACAGTTTATTAATTATATCATATTTACTAGTTATCTAATGTATAGAATATTTAATATTCATATATATATATATATATATATATATATATATATATATATATATATATATATATATATATATATATATATATATATATTACAGTTTATTAATTATATCATATTTACTAGTTATCTAATGTATAGAATATTTAATATTCATATATATATATATATATATATATATATATATATATATATATATATATATATATATTGTGATGACCCGGAAAATTTCGACTAATTTAAACCAACTCTCTATATGATTTAATATTATGTAAATATACATATAAATATATATATATATTATAAGATGTACAAGTAAAACACTAATTGCTACTGTAAAAATGACTTTGTTACAGTAAAACACTATTTGCTACAGTAAAACACTATTTGCTACATTAAACCGTATTTTGCTACAGTGCTACAGTGAAAACGACTTTACTACAGTGATTTGCTGCAGCGCTACAGTGAATCCGTATTTTGCTGCAGTGCTACAGTGAAGCCGACATTGCTACTTATGTTGGAAAGTGCCTGACTTGCGCCAAGGTCAAGGCTGAACATCAGAAATCGTCAGGACTGCTGACACAATAAGAGATTCCTCAATGGAAGTGGGAATGTGTTACCATGGATTTTATCACAAAGCTACCGAAAACAGTGGGAGGTTACGACACCATCTGGGTTGTTGTGGATCGTCTCACTAAGTCTGCTCACTTTTTACCGATACGAGAAACCGATAAGATGGAAAAGTTGGTACAAGTTTACATAAAAGAAGTTATTTCTAGACACGGTGTACCTGTGTCCATCATCTCTGATCGCGACAGCCGATTTACTTCAAGGTTCTGGCAAACTTTACAGAAAGCAATGGGGACACGTTTGGATATGAGTACAGCATATCACCCCCAGACAGATGGCCAAAGTGAAAGAACCATTCAAACCCTAGAAGACATGCTGAGGGCATGTGTCATCGATTTCGGAAACGGATGGGATAAACATCTACCATTGGCAGAAATCTCATACAATAACAGCTATCATACGAGCATCAACGCAGCGCCATTTGAAGCACTTTATGGTAGAAAGTGCAGGTCTCCTATTTGTTGGAGTGAAGTAGGAGAAAGACAACTTACCGGACCAGAAATTATTCATGAAACCACCAAAAAGATCATTCAAATACCACAGCGATTGAAAACGACCATGAGTCGCCAAAAGAGTTATGCTGATGTAAGAAGAAAACCGCTAGAATTTCAAGTGGGCGACAAAGTCATGTTGAAAGTGTCACCCTGGAAAGGCGTTGTACGATTCGGTAAACGAGGAAAGCTAAGTCCTAGGTACGTAGGACCCTTTGAAATCACCGAAAGAATTGGAGCAGTTGCTTATCGATTTAAGCTACCGCAAGAACTTAGTAGTGTTCATGACACATTTCACGTGTCAAATTTAAAGAAATGTTTAGCTGAAGAGGATGTCGTGATTCCTCTTGACGAAATACGAATCAATGATAAACTCCATTTTATCAAAGAACCTGTTGAAATCATGGACCGTGAGGTCAAACAATTAAAACAAAGCAAAATACTGATAGTTAGGGTTCGTTGGAACGCTAGACGAGGACTCGAGTTTACTTAGGAACGTGAGGATCAAATGAAGCAAAAGTATCCACATTTGTTCACTGATATCGCTCATAAAACAGGTTCTACTCAAAATTTCGGGACGAAATTTTCTTTAACGGGGAGGTTATGTGATGACCCGAAAAATTTCGACTAATTTAAACCAACTCTCTATATGATTTAATATTATGTAAATATACATATAAATATATATATTATAAGATGTACAAGTAAAACACTAATTGCTACTGTAAAAATGACTTTGCTACAGTAAAACACTATTTGCTACAGTAAAACACTATTTGCTACAGTGAAACCGTATTTTTGCTACAGTGCTACAATTGTTACCTATATATATATTTGCATCCAATTGTTCGTGAATCGTCGGGAATAGGCAAAGGTCAAATGTATATATATAAACACAGTTCAAAGTTTTAGATTTCAATATTACAGACTTTGCTTATCGTGTCGATTTCAAATTAAGATTAAGTTTAAATTTGGTCGAAAATTTCCGGGTCGTCACATCAAGTATGTAGCTGATACATGAATTCATTTTCTTTTCAATTTAATATGTTTAATATTAGTTTTGTATAAATAAACTTAAAATAAAAATGTCAAATATAATGTTAAATGTAATATAATTGTGGGGAGATGATAAAACAAGCTCACTTTTGATAAATCCACTATTATTTGATGTTATCTTACAGAATTACTCATAAAAAACTTTCAACGCAAAATTTGTGTAAAATATCATTTAAGGGTATTTATGGAATTTTGAGGTGGATTTATCAAAATCATGAGTAAAAATATCACTACCTAATATAATTATAATTTCCATATATAAAATAAGTAGGTAACAATTGAAATTTTATATTATATGATATATAATGCAAAGTGCAATATTTACCCCATTTCTACATTATATAAGAAGCTAGAATGTTATTTTATAAAACTTAAGGGGGTTATATTTTACATGTATGGTACTTGAGGGTTTTTTATTTGAAATCTCATATAAGAATTGATAGAATGTCATTTTCTTCGCATGTTCTTCACCCTCCCCTTCCCCTGTTTATCAAAACCCTATGAATTTCAATTTTTCGTTCTATTCATCCATAACAACAAACGGTCAACAAAATCAAACCAAACATCATTTGCCACTTGAATCTGCTATTGCTTCACGCGTTGGAAAGAAACCAACGCCACCCAAATTACCGAAACACATGCCTTGTTATGTATGAAATAGGTGTTGGATTCATATTGAGTAGGATCCCACGCTCTAGAATCCATGCACAAATGTTCTAATGAAAACATATTATTCATCGCGAAAATAATCAAACTTTAGTTAATACTTCATACACCAGGTTGATTGCCTTCATTTATGAGTAAAACGACTTAGACCCTTAAGCAATCATTGTGTCGGTTCTATTTTAAAGATACCTTAAAAAGACAGTGATGAATGTTCGATAGTGTTAACTTGTTAAATTGTTATGCTTGAAGGTAAAAAAGTTTTACAATTAAACATTACTGGATTATGGTCACAAATACCCAGAATCTAATTGCTATTTACAAGTGTCACAAGTTATATTTTGACCTTGGCCAATTACTCAAATTAACTTAGAAGTTTTCAAATTAACTTGTATTGTGACCCAACAATACTCTTTCGTTACTATTTATGGTTAAACAATTGATTCTAGAGGTGTGGAAGTAGACAAAATTACTCCCGTCATCCTTGAACTTATATTGAAATCACTGACGTGGTCATTAAACTTTTTTTTTGCTCACGTCGTCACTGAACTTAAAAAAAATAACGCTCGTCGTCCTTCTGTTTAGTTGCCATCTCTTTCCTCTGTTAACTTAAAGCATGTCCTAGACATGTGAGGGTAACTCTGTCATTTTACCTCTTTTACAATTCAAGGACGACCAGCGTAATTTTGTCTTTCTTATTTTCTTCCCTTATCTTCATCTTCATCCCCAATCTCCAATATTGCACAACCTTAGTTTTTTCTTCAACTAACCTTCTACTTTTTTATTACAAAATTATAAATTGCTAGTATATTGAAAAATCCAAATCCAAACTTTAAAAACAAAAAATAAATCTCAATTAAACATTAAAATTAATCTAATTTTCAATAAAACAATCATTTTAGCAAATATATCAACTTAAATCTTAAGAACCCAACAGCAGTAGCTAAAGAACGATTATCAAAATTTTAACAAAATGAAGAAGATTAAGGGAAACAAAACTCACCTTCTTATACAGAAACCATGTTCTACTTCTATTTCAAATGCTCAGACCAGATTTGTCTCCACTTCGTGATGAACAGAGATGATAATGATGATGATGAACAGATTGGTAGTTACGCCGGACAGTTTTGTAGATCTGAAAGTCCGATTATTGCTCATGGTTAGATGCACAGGTGAGTTGATTCACAGATATGTTGTTCGTTGTTATGATGATTAATTATGAGTATGTGAATTGTTGGTTTTGATTTAGATTGGAATGGTGAGGTTCAAATTTAAAGGAGAATTTTAGTTTTAAGAATTTTTTGTGAATCTGAGATGAAGAGAAAAGAAAAAATATAAATTAAATTATTTAATTATAAATTTATAAAAAGACTAAACTACCCTCACATGTCTGGCACATGCTTTAAGTTAACAGAGGAAAGAGACGGCAACTAAACATAAAGACGATGAGCGTTATTTTTTACAAGTTCAGTGACGATGCGAGCAAAAAAAAAAATTAATGACGACGTTAGTGATTTCGATATAACTTCGAGGACGATGAGAGTAATTTTGTCATGAAAGTATCTGTGTTAATATAAAAAAGAGTTAGGTTGTAGTTTACCAATATTAACTAACTAATATTCTTTCATTTCTAAGAAAATATGGATAATGAATAAAATACATAAAATGTAGTTTAACATAGTAGCAAGTGAACTTATGAAAATTGCCCATCTTAGAGTATGCTTCATATATACTCCCTCCTTCCCATATTTATTCTCAGATATTTCTTCTTGGAATGCTTTAAATTAATTGTCTATTTTTATAAATAGATAAGAATAGAGAGATAAAATTCATTCATACCCATAATCTATATATTCAAAATAAAAAAAAGGTAAATATTAAAAGGCAAAAATGTAAAGTAAAAAAATATAATATAATGACAACATTTCTTATACAATGTGTTTTTTGTATGAATATAATTAATATGGGACAGGGAAGTAAGATATAAATAATTAACAAAATCGACAAGAAATGGTAATACATTATTTTCTCAATAATATGTAGAATTACGATGCGTTTGATAAATCATGATAATTAAGTGTTGAATGATTCAAAATCTAAATGATCTAAATGTTCAAAATGAATTTGATTCTGAGCAACAATAATTTGTTTAATAATCAGTGACTTAATGAATGATGTAATATCAATATACCAATCTTATAAGTAATTTAATAAAATAATATAATTATTTGATATATATATATATATATATATATATATATATATATATATATATATATATATATATATATATATATATATATATATAATTTCAGAGAGATTAAAAGTAATGGAGGTGTTAATGGTAAAGAAAGAATTTCAACTATGAATAGTTCAACATAGTTTGTTAAACGATTCAACATCGTTTTTCATTCAAATGTTCCAAACACACACATTAATCGAAAGTGATGTGTAAAATCGTGTATATAAAATATGTCGGGAGATACTTGTTCAAAATATTATTACACACTAACGGGTAGTGTACTCGATCGTGCATTAGTATAAATATTGATAAATCCAAATTCGTTCTAAGGACAGTTTACACGTGCGATTTAAGATTGTAACTAATAAAAATAAACTAAAGTTAATCTAATAACTTTGAAAGTACGAAGATAAGTTGTTTTGGCTATTTAACGATTAGTTGAATCAAAGGAAATTTTAACTAATAACAAATAAGAACAATATTTTTGGTATTTTATGTTTAAGACTTGAGAACAAATTGACAAAGATAAGTTATGATTCAATAAGAGAACGAATGTTCGTCTAGACCTTTTACACCTAGTGTTGAATGCAATTGGATTAAGCTTGAATTGTAATTTAAAGCATGTGAATTACCTAATCGATCCACCTGGAATTCCCCAGCCCAAACACGTCAACTAAGATTACACAGTACGTAATTCCCTATCACTTAAGACCTCCTAGATGTGATTAAGTTGACCCAACTGATAATAAGGTTCAAATTATGACTCTACTCTCGTAGTAATCAATAATCACACCAACTCTCGTTGTGAGTGATTCACCCCTAAATCGTCTAGCCTTTTGAATTTAATTTACTATCGTCTATGATTAAGCAAACAACCATTTGAGACAAACCAATTGAATATATATATATATATATATATATATATATATATATATATATATATATATATATATATATATATATATATATATATATATATATAAATTAAATTGTTGAACTATGTCCTATCAAACAAACATACAATTAATTGAATCGAAAAGAACAAGTTTCATTAGATGCGTACATGTATTCAAATTTCATATCAAAATACTAAAAATCTAACAATTAAATTAATCGAATCCAACATGTAGGTTTATTAGTCTAGACAAACATTAAATAACTAGCCAACAATCATGGAAACAATTAAAATTAAAGATAAAATCAATAGAGAATTCATTGTTGTGTAACAAGAAATCAAGCAAATTAGATGAATCTTGGATGATGATCGGATTGAATCTCATTACCGGAATGATTGATGCATTTGAATGACCTTGGAATTCCCCAAAAGTCACCAAAATTCATATTTGCTGCTCCCAGAATCGGCTGAATGAATGATAAAATAATTAGGGTAAAAACTACTTTATATATTCCGCAGCAAAACTTCTGGCCGCCTCGAAGTGCGCAGCGAGCGCTGGAATGTGTGGCGTGCGTTTGTGAAGGTTTTTAGCTCTTCGATTTTTAATGATGGCGGTACCGTTTGACGTTATAGCGCGCGGTGCGCATCCATATGTGCGGTGCGCATTTCACCCAGCTCAATTTCTTCACGTTTTTACTTATATCTTGCCTTGGTCGTGCCCCAACTCAACTATAAACTCATACCTCACTGTAAATTGATCAAAAACACATAAAAAGTCTTCGAAATAACACTTCTCGGCTCTAAAACCATAATCTTCATAATAACCACGAATATTTACCAAATTCGTATCCAAATGGACTAAAATATGACCGATATTGCAATGATAAACGTGTGTGAAATGTGCAATATCAAATCACCCCACACTAGAGTCTTGCTTTTCCTCAAGAAATTCTGACTCGAAAACAGTCTTCTACCATATGATAACATCTTCAAAAATGTATGTAGAACCCACGAACATAAACCAAATGAGCAACTAGCATGGGTACGATTTTGTAGTAAAAATCAACCATGTGATTTCCACTTGTAAACCCAAAAACTCTAACTTCCTCAAATATGAAATCGGCACAAAATAATAACTCGAACAAAGTGCACCAAATATATAATCTAAATAAATGTAAGAAAATCTAGAACCTTATAATGTCTTCATTAAGATGAACCGGGAATACAAGTGGAAGTCATGAACCGAGAAAGTGGAACCAACGAACCATACGGGCTACCCCGCGATTGGTCAAGTCAATGCCTCCCACAAGTACCTAACATCGTGAGATGTCGGTAAGAAAATAATGTGCTTAGGAGGATACACATTACATCCAAATATCATTGATAATCATAAGGTGACCATCTAATCCAATATCAATCATGAAGACTGAGGTTCATCAGTCTTAAAAGCTGATATCTTACCTTTTCGGAGGTTATCCAACTGGGAATTTGATCAATCACTGACATTTTGTATAACAAGCCTCACTTTTCCATCACTAAAATGACTAAAGTGCCCTAGGGTTTTTCCTGCATGCTTATGTGTATTAATTATTAGGGTTGTTATCCATACGTAATTAATAAACGAACGTTGACTGAATATTAATTTTTAGTCGACACGTCTAATTAATATTATACTTTAGTTATATTGAAATAAATAACGTGGCACAAAATAATTAATTAAAGTTATAATATTTATAATACGTTAGTTGATATTAATATTACAAATATTTATATAATTGTGACACTTTTATAAATTATAAAAGTATAATGTAATTAATGTGATTAACCAAATTTAAATTATATGATAAGATTAATTAATTAATTAAATTTATTTATATTAAAACCAAAATAATTATTATTAATATTTAAAATTCAAATTTAATAAATACATTAAAATAATATACTTTAAAAAATCTAGAATATTCTATATGTTGAAAAGATTTATTTAAAGTTATTTGGATAATATCAAATCTTGTAAAATTCTAGAGGCTTCCTAATTGAGATAAGATTAACAAAAAAAAAATATTTTTTTAAGCCCCCTCCCCATTTGGCCGAATTTTTTTTAGAAAAAGAAAATTAAATGATTAATCTTATCTTTATCTTTCTTTTTCTCCAAGCCAAATTTTTGTATAAATACCACATCATGTTTCACAAATTTTTTTCACAAATTCTTGAAGTTCTCTCAAAACCTTAAAAATAATTTGAGGTACTTTCTTTCCTTTCTTTTATATTTTTTTTCTTTTCGGTTTTCTTTATTTTTTTAATAACCGATTGCTTTTATTTTTTCTTAAATCGAAACTAACATGTATATATTATATTAATATGTCATAATTAGTATGAAGTATCAAAATTTGATGTAAAATTATTTTTATGAATTTTATAATTGGATTTATATTTATTAATAAATAAAACTTAATTTAAAAATTATATAAGATATATACGATTAAATCACTATTAATTGTGTAAAAATTATATAAAATCCAAATAAAATATTTTTACAAGTTTCATAATTTTTATATGATTCTTACTAAATTTTGTAATATTTTTATAATTATTAAATACGAATTTATATTTATTATTATAGTTATTAATCGAAAAGCAGGTAAAATACATATAAATTGGTTTAAAAATATTTATATCATAAAAAACTGAGCAAAATAATTATTATTACAGATCTGATGTTTAACATATTTTATTTATTTATTTAGTTAATTAAAACATTATTATTTTATTTATTTATTTCAGTTTATATTATATATGTATTTAAATCGGTTTAAATTATTAAAAATAATTAAATACGGAGGAAAATTATTTATAAGATTTGGAAAACTCATTATATATATTTAGAATAATTAAGAATCGAAAGTATAATTTTTATTATCGATTTAGTTTTTATTTATCTATTTATGTACCCGATTTACATATATTCGATTTATAAATTGTTAAAAATATTTAAAATACTGATAAATTTTTTTTTCTATTCTAGAAAGTTTATAATATATATTTAAGGTTATTAAACAGTTTCCATATATATTTAAGGTAATAAAATCTTTATAAATATAAATAACAGTATAAAGATTGTTTATAACATTTTCATAAGTTAATTATAGTTAGTAGATTTATTAAAATCAAAACAATGATTTTTAGATTCGATTTAATATTTTATTTATAATTAAACTTGTTTTATGATTAAATCGAGAATAAAACAAAGAAAATTCCTAAATAAATATAAAAAAAAGAGATAAACTATTTATATAAAATTTTTGTGTAGTTTAATATACTAATTTAAATTAATTAAAATTAGATTTATAATTATTCGATATTTATTTGAATTAAAAATGAATTTAAATTATATATATATATATATATATATATATATATATATATATATATATATATATATATATATATATATATATATATATATTTCGGCATACATAAATACATATATTTACACACACAAACATATATATATATATATACATATATATATATATATATATATATATATATATATATATATATATATATATATATATATATATATATATATATATATTATTTAAAGATCGGTAACAAATTTAATATTGTAATTTAAGAATGGTTAGATTATCATTAAATATTGGTTAAAGTATTTAATAGGATATAAACTAGTTTATATATGATATTATAATTCAAAAAATATAAATAAATATATATAATTATAAAAGTAAGAAAATAAGTGAATAATATATATTTTTATATTTATTTAAAACATATATATAAATATGTATATTATTTGGTTACTAAAATAATATATGTACTTTTTCTATAAACAAATAATAATTTATCATATATTATTATTATATAATATAATACTTATGATCTATTAATATTATTTAAATAATTAATAAGATAATGATGTGAAATTACTATGTGTAAAATTGTGTATATAAAATATGTCGGGAAATACCGGTTCAAAAGATTATTACACACTAACGGGCAGTGTACCTGATCGTGAGTAGTATAAATGATAGTAAATCTAAATTCATTCCAAGGACAGTTTAAACGTGCGATTTAAGATTGTAACTAATAAAAATAAACTAAAGTTAATCTAAGAAATTTGAAAGTACGAAGATAAGTTGTTTTGGCTATTTAACGATTAGCCGAATCAAAGATTATTTTAACTAATAACAAAGAAGAACAATATTTTTGGTATTTTATGTTTAAGACTTGAGAACAAATTGAGAAAGATAAGTTGTGATTCAGTAAGAGAATGAATGTTTGTCTATACCTTTTACACCTAGTCCTGGATGCAATTGGATTAAGCTCGAATTGTGAATTAAAGCATGTGAATTACCTAATCGGCCCACCTGGAATTCCCTAGCACAGACACGTCAATTAAGATTACACAGTACGGAATTCCCCATCACTTAAGACCTCTTAGATGTGATTAAGTTGACCCAACTGATAATAAGGTTCAAACTATGACTCTACTCTCGTAGCAATCAATAATCACATCAACTCTCGTTGTGGGTGATTCACCTCTAAATCGTCTAGCCTTTTGAATTCAATTTACTATCGTTTCCGATTAAGCAAACAACTAATTAAGACAAACCAATTGAAAATATATATATATATATATATATATATATATATATATATATATATATATATATATATATATATATATATATATATATATTTAATTGATGAACTCTCATCCTATCAAACAAACATACAATTAATTGAATCGAAAAGAACAAGTTTCATAAGATGTGTACATGTATTTAAACTTCATATCAAAATACTAAAAATCCAACAGTTAAATGAATCGTATCCAACACATCGGTTTATTAGTCTAGACAAACATTAAATAACTAGCCAACAATCATGGAAACAATTAAAATCAAAGATAAAATCAATAGAGAATTCATTGTTGTGTAACAAAAAATCAATCTAATTAGATGAATCTTGGAACGGGCCAAACTAGGCTTTGAAGGTGATGCAGGGAACAATGGAGCATCGTTATCCACCGTTGATACATTTTGTTGATAGATTAGAAGTACTGAAAAAGGAGAAGGAATAAAAAGGTAGAAAGCTCGGCAAATCGTAATGATGAAAAGTTGGATGAAAAGCCTTTATCGATTTTAATTGGACGGAGTGGAAGAAAATATTGTGATTGCGTGGCATCGGCTTGTGAGGATTTTTGTAGATCTTGGTATGTCTTGAATAGAAATGTATCAAAGGTTCGAACCGAAGATATTATCAAAAGGGATGAGAAAGAAGGCTAAAGAAGCTTGCGGTTCGGACTTTGATTTCGATGAAGGCTTGGATTATGGTAATGCAATCCAAAACTTGTTTATGGGCTTTCCTGATGACAATAAGGGTGGTTCGTTACGTGCGGTTAAAACTTCGTCAAATATAGGTTTCTTCCAAAACTTGGAGGATCAAGGTTTAATTCTCCCATCATCGGACACTTTGATTGGGGACGCTTCCTCTAACGTACTCTCATTCAAAATCGAGAATCGATATATATATTTTTTTGTCGGAAGATTGTTAACGGTAAAATGATTAAAGTGGACCTGTAGCTTGTTTGTTTAGGTGCGTTTTGTTGTGTTTGTTCGCTCTTGTAGTATGGCTTTCGTCTATGTTGTTGTTGATGTTTAGTTTTATTAGTAAACGCCTTTTATTCAGCATTGTTTTGCTTTTAGAGAAGATGACACCCTATTATTGATAGTTTGTACACTTTTCAGGTACGAACCTCATCAGTTTTTTTTTAATGTATCTTTTTTTGAAGACGTTTATTTTTCAAAAATGTGTTTGTATTTATATAAGTTTTATATCTTTGTAGGGGAAAAATAAATTGTTTGCTCTTTTATCTCATATCCAACTTCTCCTTTTATTAATGTCATCAAAGTAATTATGAAACATGTGAGATTTACATGTTCAGGTTATTTGAGATAGACCAAGATTTTTTATGCAGTCTAATTGAGTTATTGGTGATCGTTATCCTAATAATTTGGTTTGTACATAAAACCTCTTTTTTTCGGCGAAAGAAGAATTTCATTGAATATAAAGTAGTTTTTTTTTCATCAAAATGATGAATAAAACTAAAACAAATGATGAATAAAACCTCTATCATGACATCAGACAAGGGTTTAATATAGCCAAGCTAATCAATTTATTAAGAGCACAAGGAGTCGTAACACTGGGTTCGGTGTTAAATCTCAGTGTTAAGCTTAACACTGAGATTTAACACTGAGACCAAATAGGGAAAATCGTTCAGTATTAAATTAATTTTATTTTTTTATTGATTATTTAGTTTAATTATTATTTAAAATATAAAAAATAATACAATACTTAAATTAATAACAAAAATATATACAATAAAAATATAAAAATGATCCAAAATATATACTTAAGTAACACATTTTATTTATTATTTAAATAATAATGGCTCAAAATCTATAAAAATTCCGGCCCATTTTAAAACAGATCCAAAACAAATTCAAAACCCTAATGAAATCAAATTCAATACAGATTCAACTCTAGCCACTTTTTCCTTTCATCTTTTTATGAAGTCCACTACCAGATGCGCCATCAGACCCATGTGAACTAGAAAATTTTCTTTTGCTCAAATCACTTGTACAACTCCTTTTGTTATGTCTTGCAACTCAAGGACAGAAAACTTATCTATATCTATGCCATCAATATAGGTAACACGACCATTAATGTATTCATAACGTGGAGGGTTTGTGAAACAACCACCATGGTAAAGTTTTATCGAAAACTTTTCTGGATAGATCACTACAATAGTATAACACAATTTGTTAAACAATAATAGGAATAAAACCTCAATCAAACAATATATTTAATACTAATAAAACTAACAGTACTTGCAACTAATTTGTTACGAAAAAAAAAACAGATCTTGCATGATCATTATACAATTAATTCGTTATGGAAAAAAAAAACTCAATCAACAGAACCATACGACTTAAAACTTTGGTCTTCTACTATTATTTTGTTATTTGGTCACACTAATTGAATTATGCCCGTAATGAATTTGAGCTAATTAAAGGTAATATGTATATTGTTTGTACTTATTAAAAGCATGGGTTGTATATAAAACAAACTCATAATAAAAGGATTTATTTATTTTATGTTGTCAATAAAGGATTCAGTGTAATGAGTAAAACTACGAAGTACAATCGTTGCTGAACAATCAGAATCTTCTAAAAGAAATTTTCCTTTTTTCCTCAAAACTCAATCAAACAATAGATACAATTGATGTATTAAGAAAAAAATAATAACTTACAATTCAATGTGTAGTCATCTATCTCTTCTCCTTCGATTCTTATGTTGTATGAAGATGCCATTAATGAATTGTTCAAAAGATTTGCAGATTGAATTTTTTTGGGTGATTGCATTGTAACAGGTGTCGACAGTTTTTGCAGAGAAAAACTAAACTACGATTATGATTTTTTGGGCGGTAGTTGTAGGGTTACGTGGTATTGTATATTAAGCAGAATGACAAAAAAGCCCTAGCAGATGATCTCCACGTGATTTATTTAACTGTATGGAATAAACAAATGTTAATTCTGGGACCAAAACTGGACAAAGCTAAAAAGTTAGGGACCAACGATGATTAATTTAAACTTAAGGTCTCAACTTGATTTTTGGTACAAACGTCGGGGACCAACCATGATATTTTTTCTTTTTTTAAATGTGTAATTTTTGTAAGGTGGCATAAATATGGGACGTATAATTTTGGGAGTGAGCGAGGATAGAATAATGTATTGCGAGGCGAGTTGTTCCAAGGAATAGAAGTATATATAGTTGGTAACCTAAATACAACACCTTTTTACCTAAAATACAACACCTTTTATCTCAACAGTTGACTTTGACTTCCCATTTCCTATTTCCCCTTATATATCAGACCAAGACACTTTCTTTCATCAAATTACCAACAACTTCAAAGACACTTTTAACAACCAAAAAATCTCTCAAATGGCACAAAATAAACAATTCCTCACTCCGGTTTTGAATTCCATTATTCTAGCGATCACGATAGCTACGTTATGTGGTTATGGAATGGCGCAATCGTCTTCAGGGTGTACAAATGCAATCATTAGCATGTCTCCATGCCTTAATTACATTAGTGGCAACTCTTCAACCCCTTCTTCAGGGTGTTGCACCCAATTGTCTAGCGTTGTAAAGACGCATCCAGAATGCTTGTGTGAGGTCCTAAACGGTGGTGGCTCGTCTTTAGGCCTTAACATTAACCAAACTCAGGCTCTTGAGTTACCTAAGGCTTGCAATGTCCAAACACCTCCAACTAGCCAATGCAATGGTAATATTTATTTACTGGCTTACAACTTAAATTTGATCAAATAATTATTAACTTCAAACTATGATTAGTCTATTATTACTACGATAGAGATGCGATCCGTGCATCACTTCTTTTTTGGCATACAACATCAAAACATTTGTTGGATCGTTTTATCTATATGTTCAAGTAAACCATTTTCATCAACTAAACTATTTTCATCATGAAGGGCAATATGGTCTGAAAAGATACTACATTCGTCTAAAAAATAATTTCCAACTTACTATCTATATATATGTCACATAATAATTATTCAGTTACATAAAATAACAAATAAATATAATTATATTCTCAAGTTGACATAATTTATTACTTTCAACAAAATATTTAAATCATTCAAATTTACATTGAATACAAGGACAACAGACATGTATAAAATATATCTTAACTCTTGTAACAATGTTTTTAAATGAACAGCTGCATCTCCTGGAAGTTCTCCAACAACAGCGCCATCTTCATCTTCGCCTAACACCCCTTCGAATTCAGGACGTGGGTCAAATACTGTACCTTCAGGAAACGGTTCACCAGATACACGATTTGCCATTGTTCCAATTTTGTTGTCATTACTAGTTTCCTCGTGTGCTATCGCAATTTAAAAATTTCATATGGTGCTCAACTATTATATTTGGTTTTCGTCTATTGATCATTTTTATTTATTTTGCCTAATCTTGGGTTGGACAAGAGATATGATGTATTTTTTTCTAATGTGGATTTCACATTGTTATATAATGTATGTAATGTACCAATTATTCTTTATGTGATTGGAGTTTGTATGTTCAATAAATAAAACGAGATTATGATATGTGCATATCATCTTGTTTTGGTTTGAATAACAGACTATTTTAGTTTGAAATCATCATCATCATCATCATCATCATCATGTGCATTATGTCAAAGAGCATAAACATGTTTCACTACAAGAAAAGTGACCATTCCCGACGACACTTTTCCCGACGACATGTGTCGTCGGTATTAATACCGCAAAACGACAAAAAAATCACTTAATTGTCAGACTTTTCGTAGTTTTTTGTTGACCAGCCTATCCCGACGACATGTCGTCGGAAAGTCGTTGCTAATAATTTACCCATTTCTTTTTCACTTTTATGTCTTGGCGGCAAAAAGGAAAAAAATTCCCGCCAATGATTCCAGACGACATGTCGTCGGGAATGCCAACCCATTTTTTATTTTTTATCTTTTTGTTTTCGCGCCAATCAGAAAAATAAGTCCCGCCCAACTTACCGACGACATGTCGTCGGCATTGACCCAATTCCTTTTTTTTGTTTCTTTTTAATAAAGATAATTTAAGTTAAAACAATATTTCGGTAAAAGAAATTAAGTAATAATTATTTTGGTTTTGGTATACTACAAATTAACTGTATTAAATGTTATGAAACAAGTTCATGATACAAGGCATGGAACACAATTAGATAAGAAAATAGGTTAGAAATACCGGAAAATTAGGGCAACTATAGAATCGTCGACTTGAGTCTCGTTACGAAACAAGTTCATGATTATAGTGTAGTATAACGGTGGAATATAGTAGTTGAGTGTGACGGTGTAATATAACAACAGAATGTAACGGTTTAATGTAATGGTATAAAGTGAAGGTGTAATGCAATGATAGGATGTTACGGTGTAATGTAATGATAGAATGTACACGTTGTAATGTAATGGTGGTAATGTGATGGTGAAATGTAACAATGAACCCTAAACCTTAAACCAAATGTAATGTAATGATATAGTATTAATATAGGGATGTAATGTAATGGTACAATGTTACGGTGTAATGTAACAGTGTAATGTAATGGTAGAATGTAACGGTGTAATGTAATGGTAGAATGCGACCGTGTAATGTAATGGTAGTATGTGACTATGTAATGTAATGGTGGAATGCGATGGTGTAATGTAATGGTGGACAGTTACGGTGTAATGTAACGGTAGAAGTTATGATGTAGTATAACGGTGAAATGTAGCAGTGGAATGTAATAGTGTAATATAACAGTGGGATGTAACAGTGTGATGTAATGGTAGAAAGTGAAGGTAAAATGCAATGGTAGGAAGTTACAGAGTAATGTAATGCTAAAGTTTACATGTTGTAATATAGCGGTGGTATGTGATGGTGTAATGTAACAATACACCATAAACCTTAAAGCCAATGTAATGTAATGGTATAGTATTAATGTAGGGGTGTAATGTAATGGTATAATGTTATGGTGTAATGTAACAATGTAATGTAATTGTAGAATGTAATGGTGTAATGTAATGGTAGAATGCGACCATGTAATGTAATGGCAGTATGTGACTGTGTAATGTAATGGTGGAATGTGATGGTGTACTGTAATGGTGGAAAGTTACGGTGTAATGTAACGGTAGAAGTTATGATGTAGTATAACGGTGAAATGTAGTAGTGGAATGTAATAGTGTGATGTAATGGTAGAAAGTGAAGGTGAAATGCAATGGTAGGAAGTTATAGAGTAATGTAATGCTGAAGTTTACATGTTGTAATGTAGCGGTGGTATGTGATTGTGTAATGTAACAATGAACCATAAACCTTAAAGCCAATGTAATGTAATGGTATAGTATTAATGTAGGGGTGTAATGTAAGGGTATAATGTTATGGTGTAATGTAACAATGTAATGTAATTGTAGAATGTAACGATGTAATGTAATGGTAGAATTTGACTTTGTAATGTGATCAAGACGTTTAGATAATTGCAGGTTCGCCAAATCCATAATAGTTTAGCATTAGAAAATATACAAAAATTGTGTTGATGTAAATGGTGAGGGTTACAGTTGTAATGTAATGGTATAATGTGATGGTGTAATGTAATTGTAGGAAGTTAAAGTGTAATGTAATGGTATAATGTGCACATTGTAATGTAATGGTGGTATGTGATGGTGTAATGTAACAATGAACCTTAAACTTTAAACCCAACGTAATGTAATGGTAGAGTATTAATGTACGGGTGTAATGTAATGGTATAATTTTATGGTGTAATGTAATGGTAGAATATAATGGTATAATGTAATGGTAGAATGTGACTTTGTAATGTAATGGTATAATGTGATTGTGTAATGTAATGTAGAATGTGACAGTGTAATGGTAGAATGTAACAATGTAATGTAACGGTAGAAGTTATGTGAGTAAGTGACGATGTGATGGTGTAATTTAGCATTGATCCCTAAACTCCAAATGTAATCCCAATATAATGGTGATATGTGAGTAAGTGACGATGCAATGTAATGGCGGAATGTCGACAAATATAACGAAAAAATTGTACTACGATATAGAATGTGATGTTGTATTTAATGGTATAATATTATGGTGTAATGTACGGTAGAAGTTATGGTGTAATGCAATGGTAGGAAGTAAATGTGTAATGCAAAGGTAGGAATTTACACTGTAATGTAATGGTAGAGTGTAACAGTATATTGTAATAGTATAGTGTTAAATCCAATGAATGTAATAGGCATGAGCAAATAAACCGAAAAACCGGTACCTGAAGGGTTCGGTATCGGTTCCGGTTTCGAGAATTCATCAATTTCGGTTTCGAGAAATTCCGGTTCGGTTCCAATATTTTAACAGTAAATCGGTACTCGGTACTAGGTACCGAAATTGCAAAAAAAAATTGTGGTACCAAGTGGGTAAAAAACCGAAAAATACGGTCCCGTACCGGTACCGAAACCAATACCGTATTGAAATTTCGGTACGGTGATTCTCCATTTTACCCAATATTAGTACCGATACGGTTCGGTACGGTTCCAGAACTGGTCTCATCCCTATATTTTTATTTATATATTATTAATTTATAATTATATAATTTTAATTAATTTAAAAAAAATTAATTTATATTATATATATATCTTTAATTTATATTATTTAAAATTAATTTTTAATTAGTTATATCCGACGACATGTCGTCTGTATAGACGGAATTATATATTTTCGTTTCCCCCCAGATAAATTTTCATTTCCCTCCAGATAGTAAGTCAACGTAAGTCAATTCATTAAATCGCCTATCCAGACGACTTGTCGTCGGGAAACTGTCATCGGGAAAAAAACTGGAATAAAATCCCCTTTACAGCTTCTGCTACTTCACTCTTGCAAACAAAAACCCACAAATAAGCTCTCAAGCACACCGACGGTGTTCAGCGAAATTCGATGGTTTCGTCATCCTTTTAGCTTTCCACTACCATTTTCTCATCAAATCCGCTCTAAGGTATGATTTATCCATCTCTTTCTTTTTTTATTCTTTTTTTTCTCGAGATTTTGTTGGGCAATCCGAATTTTTTTTATTTAAGGCTTTAAGATTTTGTGTTGATTTATGAACCTAAGGTCTGTTTTTAGTTAATATATTTAAGATTAAAGTTAGGATTTATGTTTAATTTTTTAGATCTATGAAGTTAGGTCTTTATTTAGTTAATTTCTTAAAGATTAGAGTTGAGGGTTGTGTTTAATTGTTAAAAGATTGTAAGTTAATTTAGTAAGTAAAGATACTAATATAACAATACACAATATACACTGCTGCTGTGCGGGTTCGCCAAGTCTTCATTCTGCCTTTTTATGACATTGTTTTGATAATCTTGGTGATTTAGTGCTTCATATACAGTTTGTTATGATATTATGTGTGCTAATTTCAATCAAAGAATAAGACTTTTTATATTAATATTTTCATTTTATGAGTGTTTGTGTTTATCATTCATAATCGTGTCATAATTGTTGCTCACATATGTAATCTCTTCACCCTTAGAACATTATAAGTATGTATTTGTTCAAATGTGCAGGTTGTTATTAGGTGTTGCATAATTGTTGTTTACATTTGTAGTCTTGCCTAACTCTCCTGCTCAACTTGAGCCTCAAGGTTTGTATATGTCATCTATGTAGGAGAAGATATATTGACATTAGGGATGAAAGAATTGAAACAACTCGAACGCCAATTAAGGATTGGAGTTAATCGTTTACGATCTAAGAAGGTATGTACGTTTATTAACAACCGATCTGAAACTTAGTATTACTTGAATTCTTTGTTGATATTTACCTTCAAATCCTAATAAAGATTTAATTAATTATTTTGGACATGCAGTGGCATCTTTTATCAGAGCAAGTAGGTGTATTGAAGAGAAATGTGAGTCTTAAGCTATATGCTTTCGGTGTTAAAATTTAGCTACATCCTATGCTACATACTATTCATTTTTCATGTTATGGGATCTTAGGATGTATGTTATTAGTTAGCACTTTAATTGACTTGAAATAAGTGTATAAATATGCAGCATAAAACTTTGCAGGAAGAAAATAGCTTTCTGCAGAAAAAGGTGAGCATTTACTTGAAGGTGCTACTGTTTGATGAAGCGAAGTGCTCGGGTTTCGACTGTTATAAATGGTGATGTGTTATAATTCACGCATACTATGCTTGGTTCAATTATAAAAATCTCAGTTTTGATAATGACTACTATTGATTTGTTTGTTCGTTAATTATTATGTTTTCGAGTTCATATATATAAAATAGATAAGCTTTGTTTTGATCGTTTTTAATGTTTATTCATTTGTTGCAGGGAGATGCAGATACAATAATGATGTTTATATAATAGTTTGACTAAGATGGTTATTAGTTACACTACTAGTAAATAAAGATGCGGCTTGTTAGTTTGTAGTCTAGAAATAGAATGCTATAAAGATGCAGCTTATTAGCTACACTTTAGGATTGTATTAGAATTTTGAACATTTGTAATCTTTTTAATGATGTTAATATTTGTGATGTTATTTTAAATGTTTATCATTTATTTATATTTATTACATTATGGTATAATGCTTTTTGTTTTGAACATCTGGGCAGAAATTGTATTTTGTATGATCAATTCGGCTGGACAACAGCTGTTTTGAAGTACATGTAAAAATATTTAATACATGCTTTCCAGACGACATGTCGTCGCAAAAGGGTCGTCGCGAAAGGTGACTTTGACCAAAAATGTCAAAATCAGTCAACAATTGACTTTTTCATGTCTGACGGCATGTCGTCACAAAAAATCGTCGCGAAAGGAGCAACTTCATCTTTGACTGTGTCAGTCAAAATGGGTCCCACCGTCGTCGGGATAGACGCAAAATAGGCGTCGGGAAAACCTTTTCGCGATGAGGCTTTAGGGACGACACATAAGCGACGAGCTGTCGTCGGAATAGGGCTTTCCAGACGACATGTCGTCGCAAAATGTCGTCTGGAAAGGGCTCATTTGTTGTAGTGTTTGTAAATTATAATTATATCGTTACAGCTCAGGTCAATTACTGTTCACGACATTTTTTTATTGGTATAATTACTATATGTTGTGGTAGGTATATAGAATTTAATGGGGTTTGTATCACTATTGTGGTGTGGTTTAGATGGTTAAGGCCGCTGACCCTTAAGAAAGGCAATTCTGGGTTCCTGTCTATTCTAAGCCTTTTTTAGCCCTTTTTCAGCTTTCCTCTTTAGCTGATAGTGGGATCCACATAATACTATGAGTCCATCTATTTGTTTGACGTCTTTTTCACATTTCTTTTTTTCCTTATTTCTCTTTTCTCTTTTATCCTGTTTACAACAACAACAACAACAAAACTCAATACCACAATTAGTGGTGTATGGGAGAGGTGAGATGTAAACAATCATTCCCATATCCGAGAATAAAGAAAAGTCCTTTCTCTACCCAGAATGAAACACTCTCAAAAGTAGAGAAAGTCATCCATCTCTCTATTCGCCAGATAGAGAGATTGCTTCCGAGTGGACCTCCGGCCAGTACGTAGGGGAAAAAAACGTTAACACAAATTAAAAATAAATTTTAAATATTGAAAATTGAAAAATAAAAAATAATAAAATAATAATAAAATAAATAAAAATAAAGTAAAATAAATAAAAATAAAATAAAATTAAGACGCCATGAAAATGGTTGAATCAAATTTCCATGAGTTTTAAATTTTGCTTGGTATTCAATTTCGGCTCTAAACTGCAAACAAGACGCCAATAATTCGACGCTTGCTCTTAACTCAAAAATAGAGACGCCAATAAAAATACTTAATAGCTAAAATAATAATAATAATAATAAAAATAATAATGATAATAATGATGATGATGATGATGATGATAATAATAATAATAATAATAATAATAATAATAATAATAATAATAATAATAATAATAATAATAATAATAATAATAAATAAAAATCGAAAACGTACCTGGGTGGGGGTGCTGGGCAGAGTTCAAAACATGCAAGAAAAGCTACACACAAGGGACGCTAAACGTATATAACACATAAAAAACTTACATCCATTAACATACATCAATATACATACATGTCTAGGCCTACCTACCTACATACATACATACATACATACATACATACATACATACATGCATGCATGCATGCATGCATGCATGCATGCATGCATACATACATACATACATACATACATACATACATACATACATACATACATGCATGCATACATACATACATACATACATACATACATACATACATACATACATACATACATACATACATACACACATACAGAGATACATAGATACATACATACATACATACATACATACATACTTGCATAAGAATACATACAATACGCATGCTTACATTACACTACATACATAAACATACAGACGTACATATATACCTGCATAAGCATACACACGTACGTGTGTATGACCATACTTATATACAAAGCTAAACATACATGCATACATCCAAGAACATATAAACAACACCTTCCTACCTACATACGTACGTACAAAAATACATACATCCATAAGCATACACACACAAACATGCGAACCTAAAGTAGACATATATACATATACATGTATACCTACATATACACATACATACCCATATAGACATACATACATACATACATACATACATACATAAAGCAACCTACGCCCATACATAAATATTGCATACAAACATACACATACAACAAGATAAATAAAGGGGAAAAACTTCACACATATAAATACATAATATATAAAATATGTCAATATATATATATATATATATATATATATATATATATATATCAAAAAGGGGTTTACATATATAGGGTACAAAGGCAAGGTTCTAAAAATAGAAAATGCTATAATACACATAATCTACCTAAAAAGTACAACCTTACCCATCTACACTAATTCTAGCCCTCCACGCATTCCTATCAGAAGTCATGTCCTCGGTCAATGAAAGCTCTCTCATGTCGATCCTAAGTCTATCATCCCACCTACGTCTGGGTCTACCCCTTCTTCTTACGCCCTCAACTGTTATGGCCTCCACTCTCCTGACCGGAGCAATATGTGGTCTCCTCTTCACATGCCCAAACCAACGCAGTCAATGTTTTCTTAGTTTATCGATGACGCTCCTAACTTCTAGGTTCTCCCTATAAACACCATTTGGAATCCTATCTAACATGGTTATACCACACGTCCACCTAAGCATTCTCATTTCAGCTACCTCCATCCTTCTCTCTTGAGCCTTCGTCATAGGCCAACACTCTGATCCGTACAACATGGAAGGTCTAATTGCCACTTTGAAGAATTTTCCTTTCAGTTTAAGTGGTACCTTCTTGTCGCACAAAACCCCTGTCGCCGCTCTCCATTTCAGCCAACCTACTTTGATACGATGGGTCACGTCATCATCAATTCTCCCATATTTGTGGAGTACCGAGCCTAAATATCTAAACGAGTCTTGCGGGTGTAAGACCTGGTCCCCAATGCTGATATTCACACCATCACTATGTTCATCTTCGTTCTCATCGAAATCACACCTAAGATATTCCGTCTTTTGTCTACTAATCCGTAGACCATTACGTTCTAGGACCTCCCTCCAAAGCTCAAGTCTTCTATTAAGCTCCTCCTTTGATTCCGATACTAGAACAATATCATCGAAAAAAATCAAGCACCACAGTATCCTTTCCTGTATCCCCCGAGATAGCTCGTCCAAGATCAAAGCGAAAAGGAAAGGGCTAAGGGAGGATCCCTGGTGTAAGCCTACATTTATAGGCTAAAACTCTATGTTTCCTACAGCCGTTCTTACACACGACATTGCCCCTTCGTACATATCATGAATAACTCGAATATAACTACTCTGGATGCCTCTAGCATCAAGCGTCTTCCAAATCAACTCTCGTGGGACACAGTCATATGCTTTCTCTAAGTCAAGAAAAACCATCTCTAAGCTCTTATGTTTTTCCCTATACTTTTCCATCAGACTCCTAATAATATGAATCGCCTCTATGGAAGAGCGCCCTGGCATGAACCCAAATTGTTTCTTCCTTTTTTTTTCTGCCATTTTTTCAGGTTTCCTCTTTAGCTGATAGTGGGATCCACATAATACTCTGGGTCCATCTATTTGTTTGACACGTCTTTTTTATATGTCTTTTTTTTCCTATTTCTCTTTTCCCTTGTATCCTCGTATACATTGTTCCTTCTTTCTTTTTTCTTTTCATCACTTGCTTCATCTTCACGTTTCTTACCGGTACGACGTTCATGTTTCTTGAATTGGTTTACCGATTGTTAATTGCATGTTAAAATATACTCTTTTGATTTGTTTATTGTATGTTCTTTTCCACTGAAATTCCGAGTCGTTTGCCGCTCCCGGGTTTTGCTAATGTTGTTCATTTTTTGTTGTTGCGGGTTATACTAGTTGCAGAGTATTTGGTTTCCTTAAAGTAAGTTATGTTCTTTGATTTTTTTTGATTTATTTTCTTCGTTTGTTTGTCAACGTGTTTTCTGTGATGTGAAGTTTACCGTCTCTGCGTCTTCCTGGAATTTTTTTTTCAAGGTTATTTTCTTAACCGGCGTCCATTTGCTTATCAGGTACGTTTTTTTCCTCTTTTGAATCGATGATGTTTCCCTTTTTAAGGGTTCAGTTGGTGCTTTTTTTACTGTGGATTCAATTGTATTGTAATTATGTATTTTCAGCATTTATCAGTGTGTTATTTAGTATGTCTTATTATGTTTCATGTGTGTCGTTTGGCCAAGGTTGGAGAACTCGGATCTTGAAGAGATCTTGTTTGGACAATTTTAAGGAGATTTCGGCATCTCAGAAAAATCTCGGAGAGATCTCGGACGTTGACTTGTGTTGACTTTTAGTCTTTTAATATAAATATATAAAAATAAATAAATATGTATAATTATATACATTTTTACAATATTTTACAAGAAAATCCGAGAAATGAGTGAGAAAAACTGAGAGTTTACGAGAAAAACTAAGAAATGAGCGAGAAAATCCGAGAAATCGTGACTTTAACCAAGTTTGACCCTATTGACCGAGAAATCTCGGGAGATGGACATCTCGTCTCGGTCTCCTTCCAAAAAAGAGATCTCGGGGAGATCTCGGGGAGAAATAACGAGATTTACAACACTGCGTTTGGCTATATGTTATAGACATCGTTGTTGTTGTTATGTTTCAGTTGTGTTCATTGGCCATATTTAGTTTTCTCTTGCTTTTACAGACTTGGTTTTTCCTTCAATGCATATGAATGTCAAGTTTTGTTCATTGCATTTTTGATATGTGTTATTTCTATTGGCCAGTGGTCAGCAGATTTTGTAACTTAGCTTTTGTTGAATTGTGTTCATACAATTCTGTGTGTGCTGTTTGATATAATTAAAATGCCGCCTAAAAAAGTCAAAGGAAATCACCCGCTGGTTCCTAATGATCATAGTTTTTCGACAAATACGTCTGCATTGTCTTCTAGACAAATAGCGGTGAGAAATACGTTGCGGGGATGTAATCGTATGGTCGGGTTACCTTCTGAACATTCGTCTTTCTTTATCGTTTCTGACGAAGCTTCTAGTATTCCTTATACTTATGATCATTTTCAAACTGCAACTTCATCCAACCATGCTAATTAATGAACGAGATCAGGTAGCATGTTTATTGGGTTTTTTTTCCTAACATACTTTTTGAACATGTTTTCATCGTTGTGTTGTGTTTCTTTTTTGTAATAATGGCTGGTTTAATCTGTCCACCATCAGCTCAATCCTCGAATGATAATGAAAGAGTGTGCAAATCGCCTGTTTCTCATGATTCATGGTTGTTTAATTCGGATGGTATGCTATCCATTACGAACTGCAACTTGCACTTTTTTTTTTTTTTACGTAATGTAATTATTTATCATTTCCAACTACATAAATTGAATATAAAAACCAACCAAGATTTCTAAAAAGCTCTGAGAGTTAATTTAGATTCTCAGAAAGTCATTGTTGTTGATGATTCGAGTCAAACTTCTGTCAAGCTTGAGGTATCTCATTAATTAACATAAAAAGCTACGTATCGAAACACGAAAGTCAAGCTGTGATAGGGCTCTACCGACCATTTACTTGTTTAACTCATTAACCCAAAAGGATTTATAGAACGCTCACACAATATACTTGAACTACATGCATAAATAATTATACATGATGAGTGGATCTATCTGGTAAGTAGAAATATCATTGCCATAAATTTAAGGGCGGGTGGACGTTTATACAATACAAAAAACCACACGTTTCACCGATTCATTGTGCATATTGAATTTGTATTGTCAACACATATATCGTTAGTAACGTCAATTTCGTTTGAAAGCCATTAGTAACTCTTATGAAAATTTGGGTATTCTCCTTGACATTGATAATGATTAATGACGTTCATAGGATTAGGTTGAATAGTAGTTTGAGAGTCTTTGCAATTCATTACCCATAAACCCCTTTCCATTACACTTACGTTATTATATGCTTGATTAAATCACATCATTCACATTAACGTGAAAGTGTTGGTGCATTGTTGGTGTTATCCTAATTTTTCATAAGAGATATTAGGGGTTCGATATTCATGAACTGCAAAAATATTTCCCTTAAGGTTACCAGCCCATGTCATGGATCGATGAGGTCTCGGACGTCTTCCGTACGAGCCTCGCACGAGGGGGTACACGCAATGCCCGCATGAATTCGCCAAGAAGGTTTCCATCTGAGGGGTATTAGGAGTGTAATGTTCGTCCCATATTATGATCGAGTGGATGAGTTTCGATATAGCGTTCGCAGCTCGTCAGTGACTTTTAACCGTGGTTTAAAGAAAAAAAAATCACATCATTCACATTGCATTTTGTGAGATTTTAAAAACTTACAAGAATAAGTCAATTATGTTACTCATGTGTTCACATTTTCATTTGGAGTAGTCCCAAATAAAAAGTTCACTTCGTTATCAAAATGATCTTTAGTTGAGCAATATGACATTTATTGAGAGATATTGAGGAAGATTCATTAAAAATCGACTTAAATAATTTGTCAAAAAAAAACATTTGGTCAAAATGCCCTCACAAATCGCAGTATTTTTCTCTTTTATGCTCATTCGCAAGTCCCAGATGGCTTTTGCGAATGGGTAACCGAGATCGCGAACCGTAAACTTTCAAAATATATCTTTTAATTCGTAGCTCCGATTTAGTCGTCAATGTGTGTTATCAGGACCTATCCATTTATATTAAAGTCGAAGGCCCATTTTTATTTGAAAAATAACCTCATGTTGTTTTGTGTACAAATTTGTCATTTGCGATTTGTGTTATTTATTTAAATTGATTGAGGGATTTATTGTACCTTTAGTCAACATTGTTGACAAACTTAACGAATTACTTAGAATGTTTTATAACAATTTATGGAGCGATGAAAGTATGTTTAGAAGTCAAAATCACGGAACACGTCAGAATCGAAGATCTTTGAGACCGAATTTTATAAATTGTTGTGAGCTAGGAATCAAAGGTTATGACCTTTCAAATTTTGGCAAAAGGTTTACGCTCCAATCTCGCAAGATACAAAAGTGATACACAAATCGTCAAAAAAAAAAAAAAAGTTTCTATTTGCGAATAAGCCAAGTTTCTCAGTTATGTCCAAGAAATCCAGGCCATACGCAAATCGGCAAGAAAAAATTTACGTATTGCGAGAACAGTTTCGCAATTTTTTTTTTTAAATGTTATAAGTCGTTCAAAAAAGGGCATATTCGTTACTATTCCTATTGATTGTTGAAAGGTAAATTAATAAGTGGAAAGAGTACCTGGTACCGCATTACAAAAAAATATATAGATTAATTATCCTACTTCCTATCCTATCTTATCCTACTTCCTACTATACATTAAAAGAGAGTCTTTATTAGCTAATAAATGTTTTCAAAACCCCCTTAATCACCGTTAAATTAGAAAATTACGTTACACTACCCTTTAATCTAATGGTCCATATTCATCCTCTTACATTATTAACTAATAAATCAAAAATTCTCATCTGTGTACCTAAACTACCCTTAAATTATGAAAAAACACGGGATAATAAACCTAAAATAAGAGGTCTGTGAAAATAATCTCATTCTAATGCTCAAAAACCCTAATCTTCAAAAGCCGGAATCAGTAATACTAAATTCAAAACCTATCCAAAAGTAAAACTAAGAACTTCAAAACTCAATATTGATATATGCTATCCGATCTGCTGATATTTGAATCGATTTGTTTCATCTGCTTCATGTTATGTTTCGTTTTTGATCCGATGGCTAAGGTATTGTTTAATTTGTTTGTTTGTGCTTTGTGTATATATGATGTTGTTCTAACCGCTTATATATGTAATATATGTATTACAATATTACATCGTGTATTATATATATATATATATATATATATATATATATATATATATATATATATATATATATATATATATATATATATATATATTTAAAAAGTTCTGTTAATTTTTGAAAGGCGAATATTAGCTTTATTCGCTATAGGTAGGGTTTTGTTTTGTAAAGTTCTGCAATCGGCGAAGATGAAAAATCAAAGCACATAAAGGTTTTGGTGATTGTAACTTTTTGACTTGGATAACGAGTATTGTCTTTCGAACTTTATGATCATGAATGAAATAAACAATCAACAACTTTATATAAAAGATATGAGGTATTTTTGGAAGCTGAATATGTAGTACTCCCGTATGAACTAATACTTCATTTAAAGAAATACGAATTAGTTAGTAGATGTGACAAAGCTCTGGTCTCCTGGTATCATTTGAAAGTTTATTTGATAAAAGTTTATATACAGAGATAAGGATTTGTTAGTTGATTTGACAAAGCTTATATGAGCTTGATTTACTCTGCCCTACTTTTTTTGGTATATGTTTGTGTTTTAATTTTTTCTTGTCGATATTTGAAGAGTTTAATTGAAAACTTATTGTGGACTGGTGTTGCAGGTTCCAATCTTAATGGACTATTTGGAAGGAAATCTGGTACCACTGCTGGATACTCTTACTCTGCTACTAACAAGAGCAAGGTTGTTCAATGGGAGGAAAATACTCTATACGACTATCTCTTGAATCCCAAGAAGGTATGAACTTTTGGCTACTTTTTTAAGCTTCATTTCTAGAAATCAAAAACAGTTGTGAACCTGTGTGCATCTACATATATGTATTGAATCGTAACTTTGGTTTTAATATATATCATGTTCTAAACAAATGCTAAAATAGTTGCTATTCTTATGATGCACCTGTGTGAGTAATAATGTTTGATGTTTAATGACAACTAAGTATTTAATCATGTTGAAAATTAAATCATTTTATTTCATGTTATGTGGGCGTCACATAAACCAGATGGCCTCTATCAAACAATAAAGATAAACGTTAATTTTAGTTTTGGATTTAGGGTTTTGAATCGGGGATGAATTTTGTGTTGTAGATTTGGTGTCCCTGACTTTTTTTCCTGATTAAGATAAAGATAAAGGTTAAAATGACGATTTTACCCTCACATGCAATGCATATGTCATGACTTAACGGACATTTCTAGCGGCTGGTTGACGGAGGGACTCGGTATGTTTAAATGGAATAATGTAATGATGCTGTTAGCAAAACAAAAAACCAGAGGGACGCTGTTAGCTTTTTGGTGTATAATGGAGGAACCAACGGCACAAAAAAATATATTTTGTACTTAATCGTATTTATTAGTGGCCATTCCAGCCCAAACGTAATATAGAAATGGGTAAGATGGGTTGCCCAAAGTGTACCGCCAATGATTATTGGAGTGTGAAGTCTTATTATGACTTAAATGATGGTTGATGAGATACTTATAAAGAGTTGAAGAAAGTGGACTGCCAATCGTTTGGATCGAATAACTTTACCCAAGGGGACCCTCAAGTGGGTTGAAAATTGCCCAACTCTAATATAATTCTTTTACTCTATTGTTTTAAGTATGTGTTAGCAATCTTGATTAACACATGACAAATGATAACGCCAAAATCATACATATTTGTTGTCGTTATTTCGATCCGATTTTGTATCATTTTGTATGTAATTGTTGTACTTGTGTATTGTAATAAATTAAAATGTGTGTATAATCCGTTGCGAGTGTTGAAGCGAAGATTTATGGAAAATAGTGCTGATTTTAGAAGATTCTGCGCACCTGCACGATTTTGGCCATAACTCGGTCATACGAACTCGAAAAAGGGTGAATCTGGAACCCAGACGTCCGTAACTCAGAGCACTACAACTTTCATTTAGACATTTTCTCATTTTACTAAAGATATGCGGCGCATCTGAGGGTTTATGCGGCGCATCCATTGCCTGCCGACGGTTTTGAGTGCTAAACGAGCTGGAATCCATAGAACTTAAAGAGATGCGGCACATCCCTTTTAGATGCAGCGCATCAGCCCCTGAATCACTACTGTACCTAACTTTTAAGCCTATTTATTGATGGTTAACATTCATAATCAGGAGAGAACTGAGACCAGTAAGATATATACGTAATAAAAGGCTTAAGGAAGGGTTCAAGAGCTTGTTTTGAAGGAATCTTCATTATTTCAACACCAAGATTGAATTTAGATTAGCCATCTCAATTGGTACTCTTGTTTTCATTCAAATTATGAATTTCAATTGTATGTATTGTGTTATTGTTCTTGTTTTAATCATGTCTAGCTAAAAAACCTTGTGTGTTTACTTCAATGTAAGATTTATGGCTTGGGATTGTTCTATATTTTGATGTTATAATAGGTACAAGTATGTTTTGATTGATTTATTAATCTAGTTCAACCATCAGAACCATTGTTATGCTTGCTTAGTTCATTACTTCAATTATATAGATTGTTAATCTATTAATGTGAGTTAATTAGAAAAACAATCTATACTTCAATACACCTAGTAATCTAGACGATTAGATGCATATGCTTAAGTGATTTTGTTATGTGTTTAATTCGGTAATTGAATGAGTTCCAAAGCAATATAGTTATGAAATTACCTTAAGTGATTGTTGTAATTTAGGTTTTACGTGAGTTTAACCGGGTTGGGTCTAGCTAGTTAAATCAATCTAAATCACCATGTTCTTTCAAGAAATCCATTGTTGTAACTATCTTTATATTCTAGTTTAATTATACGAGTTATGACTTGATTTATGTGAATTTATCAAAGGCTATAACTTGTACTTCAACACCTAGTGATCTAGACACCTATATGTGAATATAGGATGGTAATTGGATGATATTTAGGTCTTACAATCGTGTAGTCTACTTAGAGTGATCTTAGTAAACTAGGTTTTATGTGAATTTAACCAAGAAAGAATCATGTTGATTAAACATAGCTCTTAAGTTTATAGATATTGTGAAATTGATATAAACTAATTACTTGTAACTATGAAATAACCGTTTTAATTACAAAAGAACAATCCCTGTCATTTATCAAGCATAGAAGTAAAAACCGTTTTCTCATTCCTGTTATTTACTATATCTTGATTATTGTAGTATTATACAAAAACACAACTTCAAATACAAACCCCCTTTTAGAATAATTAATCGTGGTAAAATCCTTAAAACAAACTTCTCCCTGTGGATCGAACTGGTCAATTTACTTACTAGTTATTGCATGATCGGGTTTAGTTGCCTGTATTATGTGTTAATTATTGAGCATATTGTCTACATTTTAAAGGTTACGTCTTGACACATCAACTTTTTGGCGCCACTGCCGGGGAGCGGTTTTGTTAAAAGATTTTAATAAACTTTGAATTATTCGATCCTTTTGTAGGAATTCAATTCCTAGAAAAGTTACTTTTTATTGTAAGCTTGTGTTTTTGCAATTGGTTTGTTTGTGGTGTTGTGATTGCAGGATAGGTATTAGTGCAAGAATCTACGTTCTTCCAACTCTAATTTAATTCCTTCATATCCTGAGCCTGAAAGAGAACTTCACGAACGCTTAAGAGCTCAAGAAGTAGAATCTCTTGCTCAGGGTTTAGAATCACTTTCATTAGATTCTAACTCTGAACCAATTGTTCAACCAATCATCGAGCCAGTCACTAAAGAAGAGGAAGAGATGACTGCTACAAATCAAACGATGGATGCATTAATGAAGGCAACAAGAATAGGTCAAGGCCACGCAATTATTCAACCCACGATGACTGACGGTTTTGAAATAAAGGGTCAATTTCTCCACATGGTGACTAATACATGCCAATTCGGTGGAGCTCCGAATGAGGATGCTAACGAGCATCTTCGTAAGTTTGTAAGCATATGCAAGCTATTCAAGATCAAGGATGTCACCGATGATGTCGCATGTTTAAAAATCTTTCCATGGTCGTTAAAGGATGATGCAAGAGATTGGTTAGACTCGTTACCAGAAGGTTATATCGAAGATTGGAATGATATGATGGACAAGTTTTTGTCAGAGTTCTTCCCTGCTTCAAAAGCAGCAAAGTTACAAAGTGATATAAATCACTTTAAGCAAAAGCTTAATGAGACTCTTTATGAAGCTTGGACCCGATTCAATAAAATACTTAGAGTATGTCCTCAACACGGGTTGAATACATTCCAAAAGGTCCAAATATTCTATAAAGGAGTCAATGTGGCTACTCGAAAAGATATTGATGTTGCAGCAGGAGGTTCAATCATGAAAAAAACACCCGAAGAAGCTCACACAATCATTGCCGATATAGCAGCACATTCTCATAATTGGCATCAAGAGATGGAGTTCTCTAGATCAACCACGGTTGCTAGTGTTGAAAGCAACGATGAAATCGCTGCTTTAAAAGTTCAATTGGCAAATCAAGGAAGGCAAATTGAGAAGATGACTAAAGAAATGCATGCTATAAAAGTAGGTTGTGAATTATGTCAAGGATCGCACCTTACTAAGGATTGCGATCGAAGTTCAATGGAGGAGCAAGCTAATTTCATTGGTTACTTCGAGAATCAAGGTTCTAATGGTTATCAAAGAGAAGGAGCTTCGGGGTCCAACAATTATAATTACCAAGGAAGAAATTCGGGTTATCAAAACAACTTGAAAAATTTTTCATATCAAAATGGACCACCAGGGTTTAACAACAGAAATCAACCATCCTACAATCAAAATCAATTCCCACAACAGCAAAATCAAACTCATGTTAGCCCAGGTTTAGAAGATTTACTTAGGGATTTCATGGTGAAACAAGGAGAAAGTGGAAATCTTGTACAACAACAAATACAAAGTCAACAAACTACGATTCAAACTCTTGAAAGAGAAGTGGGTAGGATATCACAATTACTAGGGGAGAGGCCACCGGGCACTCTTCCATCTAATACGCAAGTGAATCCTAGTCATAGCATGAATCAACCTAGACCACCAAGTGCAAGTAACCCTCCGGTTATACTAAAGAAGAAGGATCCTCAAGCTCCAGCATATTCACAAGTGAATGCTATTTATAGTTTCTGTGAGGATGAAGCAAGTTTCAAGACACCGGAGTATAGTCCTATTTTTACTCTTGGGTGTGAAGATGATGATGAAGAGTGTGATGAGTTTATATTTTCTGATTTATCCAATATGGCGGATTACACTCCTTATCAAAAGATTGATGATGTCCGAGTTGAAAGTGTGAAGAGTATAACATGTGAAGATGAAGGGATCCGAGTTGGTGACATAACTCCCGAGTATGGTGATTATTTGATGAGGTTGATGTCGGGAAATCATGCAAAAGTGCAGAAAATGGAAACCACCGAGCCTTCCGAGTTTAGGGTTAATGATAATTTGAAGATGATCAAGGAAGAAGCAAAAGATACGGTGAAGCAAGCACCTAAAGTGGAAGACTACAAACCACCCATTCCATACCCGCAAGCACTTGCATCCGAAAAACCAAAGGAGAATCATTGTAAGCCTTTAAATACGGATAATATTTGTGTAATGTACCTTTGGTTGATGTTATTGCAGGTATGCCAAACTATGGGAAATTCTTGAATGATTTGATGGCAAAATAAGGAGTGTGTGAGCAAGCATCATCCGCGTTTCTTGAAGCAGAATGTGCTGCTATTGTGAAGAAGAATGAGTTGCCACCTAAGTTAGGTGATCCCGGACCGTTCATAGTACCTTGTAAGCTTAATGAATCTAAAACTCTTAGATCACTAGCTGACTCAGGTGCGAGTATAAATCTCATGCCCTATTCCATTTACTCGTGTTTAAACTTAGGTGAACTTAAACTGACCAATTCAGGCATTAGATTCATTGATCAGTCGGTTAATAAACCTATAGGGATTGCTGAAAACTTAGTAGTAAAAACAGGTGAACTTGAGTTTCTAGCTGACTTTGTAGTTGTAGACATGAAGGAAGATAAGTTCGTACCTATTATTTTAGGTAGACCATTCTTAGCAACTGCAAGTGCTTTAACAGATTGGAAAACAGGAAAACTAGTTTTGAAGGACAGAGGCAAGAGTGCAACCTATCAAACTGAGTTTAGTATGAACCCACCACCCACACCGATAGTTTCAGTGAATATTGTTGACAATGTCAAACCCATTAGTCAACAAGCAAAGTGTGGGGAGGGTGATGAGGAGAAACTAGATAGTAAACCGCCCAATGATAGTGTTGTTGAGAAAACCATGAAAAAGTTATATGGTAGGGTTAGAAATGCTATGTCAGAAAAAGATGAACATTTGAGAAAGAGATTGATGTCAAACTTATCGAAATTTGAGAAAGATAAGCTGAAAAAATTGGTTGAAGAGTCAAGATTTTCGGACTCTTGGTTATTGTCAAAAAATTAGTGGTGAGAATGGTTGCGGTAATGGTTCTATTTGAGTAAAGAAGGGTGATGTTTATCACCCCCACGTTAGTTAAAATCGGGGTGGAGTCGAGTGAATGACTCACTAATAAACTTCACATTTTGTACATAGTCTCATTCGTGCGTCTAGTTTTTTAGGATTGATTGTTTTTAAGTGATTTTTCGAGTTTTAATACGAACCAAGTTGTTTAGGGACCTTCCAAACTGATTAGACAGTGAAAAACATCAGAAAAACTGGTGAACCAGGGTCAGATGCGCCGCATCTATGATGGATGCGCCGCATTTGTGGACATAAAAAGTCGACAGTTTCAGATGCGCCGCATAAGGCAAAAGCACCACATTTGTCGAGGTAGATGCGCCGCATCTGGGGTATTTTTCTCCTGTCTCGGGTGTTACACCACAAAAACGGTTTTCATCTTCATTTTTCTCATTTTCTCACCTACAACTTCGAACCCCATTCCATTTTCTCTCAAAACATTCATCTCTAAACACAAAATCAACCGTTTAATCCCATCTTTAAACAACAAATCCTACTATCAACATGGGAAAGGTAAGATTACTCTTCATTTCTTCATGATTTTAATGTTCTTCATTGTTTAATTCGGATTTTTCTTGTTCTAAGTGTGGGGGTGTTTGAATCTTCATGTTTTGGTCATATTATGATTGTAATGTTGTTACTAATCCTTGTTCATGCTCTAACTTGATGATTACATGCTTAAATCTTCAATTTGCAAATTAGGGTTCTAGATGAAATTTAGGGGTTTCGAATTTTTGAACATTACTTGTTTAAATTAAGATGTTTTGATGTTTAACTACTTGTTTACACTAACAAAATGCCATGAATCCTTGCTGAATCAAATAATTTTGCATAAATTAAAATCTAGCTTTCTTAATTTGGGGATTTTGACTTGTGTTAACTTGTTGTTATTCTAAGTGGAATTGTTGCAATACATTACTAATGCTAAACTCATTTATACTTTAACTTAGTGTTTATTCAATTTGAAAGATTACATTTGAGAGTTAAAGCATTGTATGCGTTAGGCTTTTTGGTGAAATGTTGTCCTGGCTTGAATTTAATGTTTAAATGTATGAAAACCATAGATTGCATATTATTAGACATGATTATTGGCGAATGCTTATGGTTTAATATGTTATGACATTGAAAGTTTTGGTGAAATTAAACATGTTTTGTATGGTTATGCTTGTAAAAGTGTCTCTAATCATATGACATACTAGTACATGTTTGTTGAAGATGGAATGAGTCCGTACCATGATAGGATTATGTTTGGCATATAGTTCGAGAGATTATTAGATATGTATAATATAACATGTTTAAACTTATTCTAAATGGTTTTAGTGTATAAATGGTGGCTAATGTTAGGTTTTGGATTTGTATTTCTAACGCTAATCAATTTGGTTTGTTTTGTTTGGTTTTGTTTTGTCTATTTTGATTGTTCGCAGGTTTATATTGATGACTTCCGAGGATGATGATTTGTTTATTTAATGATTTGAATAATGTTGGTTATGTTTGAAAACAATTTATTTCATTTGGTTTGTTTAGGATTTTGGTAATTTGGATTGTGATGTAATTTGACTTCCTTAGGTTTTTATAAGTGGGGTATTTGCGGTACATGGAGTACCACCCCATTGTTTTTATGAAATGTTTGCTTGGTTTGGTTTGATACAGGTGAGCATTGTGCTATATGCTGCATCTTTGGCATTAAGTTCAGCACATACTTGAATGGTAATTAATTTGTGGTTACAAGAAGAGGATGATGTTCTTATGCTGGCATTCAGTTCAGTGCCATCATCCCGTGCACTTCTGTTTTTGCCCTTGAAAGTAATAATTCTCTTATACACTCTTTAACCCTCTCGAATTTAAATTTTACTGATTTCATGTAACGAGGGCGATACATGAACTCAAGTGTGGGGAGGAAGTTATAAATTCTTTCGTGAATTCTTTCGGGTTTTGATTTTGGTTAAAAAGACTTAAAATGGTGAAAATTTTTGAACTTTTATCTTCATAAATTCAAATTTTGTTTAAAATTTGTAGATTTTAAAACTAGGTGTATACACCGAAATTATTATCACAAAACAAATTAAGAAACAACCAAATGATTGAGTTTATTTTGTTAAAAATCATAAAACTAGTAGTCATATAAAAGAGATAAACATCATGCTATACCACATTCTTAATGGAAAGAATCATCAAGTACTTTGTTGTTCTAACAATCTAATCCAATGCTCATCAATGTAATGATTGTGGAGGAAGTCAAGTCTTCTAAAATGACACACTTGCTAACTTATGTTAGAAGATGTTGTCCAGAACAGCTGTAGGTTGACGAAAAATCTTGAAAAGTCATCTCTATCATCGGCTGGAAATCCACCTCACCTCAGCATCAAACAGGGTTTTTGGTGGTCAGACTTATCCTAACCATGAGATGGATCTGTCTCGTACAATGGGGGGGGCACATTGCAAATTAGCTTTAAGACTAATGAATCTAATCCCCAGATGGATGATCTCCGTAAAGATCAACCGCATCTATGTTGACTGAGGCCAACATACATATGCCATAACAAATTGAGGTGTGCAAACTCATGGTTCACCGATGATATTTGGACATGATATAGTTTCATCTAAAAATTTATGCTATTTTATGAACTATATTATGTAAAACCATTTTTAGGACATTCGGTTTCAAGTTCCATGATACTTAAATCATGGGGGCGAGTAGCTTCCTAAGCGCCGACTGGGGCTTCGGTTTTCAGTTACCCTCAACCGAACTTTGAGGTTAAAATCGGAAAACTTGATTAGTGTAAAAACTAACATGAATAATTTTCAAAACATAAAAGGTTTTTCGCAAAGGTCATAATTTCTCTAAGGATCCAAATTTTCAAGAAATGTGGACTTTAAAACCCACCTTTCGAATTTGGTGTGATTTCATTTCGCGTGTGTACTCTAAGTGTGCGTATTACATTGGGAAATAAATAAAAGCGTGTGTACTCCAAAGGTGTGTGTATACTCAAAACGCGTGCGTGTGTTACATTGTGAAATAAATAAAAAGTGTGAGTATGATTCCCATTTTTGTGTTCTCAATTAAATGTGTGTGTTCACTATAGTAAATTTCGATTTCTTGTAAGTCTTGCTTAAGGACAAGCAAGGTTTAAGTGTGGGGATTTTGATAACGCCAAAATCATACATATTTGTTGTCGTTATTTCGATTCGATTTTGTATCATTTTGTATGTAATTGTTGTACTTGTGTATTGTAATAAGTTAAAATGTGTGTATAATCCGTTGCGAGTGTTGAATCGAAGATTTATGGAAAATAGTGCTGATTTTAGAAGATTCTGCGCACCTGCACGTTTTTGGCCATAACTCGGTCATACGAACTTGAAAAAGGGTGAATCTGGAGCCCAGACGTCCGTAACTCAGAGCACTACAACTTTCATTTAGACATTTTCTCATTTTACTAAAGAGATGCGGCGCATCTGAGGGGTGATGCGACGCATCCATTGCCTGCCAAAGGTTTTGAGTGCTAAACGAGCTGGAATCCATAGAACTTAAAGAGATGCGGCGCATCCCTTTTAGATGCGGCGCATCAGCCCCTGAATCACTATTGTACCTAACTTTTAAGCCTATTTATTGATGGTTAACATTCATAATCAGGAGAGAACTGAGACCAGTAAGATATATACGTAATAAAAGGCTTAAGGAAGGGTTCAAGAGCTTGTTTTGAAGGAATCTTCATTATTTCAACACCAAGATTGAATTTAGATCAGCCATCTCAATTGGTACTCTTGTTTTCATTCAAATTATGAATTTCAATTGTATGTATTGTGTTATTGTTCTTATTTTAATCATGTCTAGCTAAAAACCTTGTGTGTTTACTTCAATGTAAGATTTATGGCTTGGGATTGTTCTATATTTTGATGTTATAATAGTTACAAGTATGTTTTGATTGATTTATTAATCTAGTTCAACCATCAGAACCATTGTTATGCTTGCTTAGTTCATTACTTCAATTATATAGATTGTTAATCTATTAATGTGAGTTAATTAGAAAAACAATCTATACTTCAATACACCTAGTAATCTAGACGATTAGATGCATATGCTTAAGTGATTTTGTTATGTGTTTAATTCGGTAATTGAATGAGTTCCAAAGCAATATAGTTATGAAATTACCTTAAGTGATTGTTGTAATTTAAGTTTTACGTGAGTTTAACCGGGTTGGGTCTAGCTAGTTAAATCAATCTAAATCACCATGTTCTTTCAAGAAATCCATTGTTGTAACTATCTTTATATTCTAGTTCAATTATACGAGTTATGACTTGATTTATGTGAATTTATCAAAGGCTATAACTTGTACTGCAACACCTAGTGATCTAGACACCTATATGTGAATATAGGATGGTAATTGGATAATATTTAGGTTTTACAATCGTGTAGTCTACTTAGAGTGATCTTAGTAAACTAGGTTTTATGTGAATTTAACCAAGAAAGAATCATGTTGATTAAACATAGCTCTTAAGTTTATAGATATTGTGAAATTGATATAAACTAATTACTTGTAACTATGAAATAACCGTTTTAATTACAAAAGAACAATCCCTGTCATTTATTAAGCATAGAAGTAAACACCGTTTTCTCATTCCTGTTATTTACTATATCTTGATTATTGTAGTATTATACAAAAACACAACTTCAAATACAAACCCCCTTTTAGAATAATTAATCGTGGTAAAATCCTTAAAACAAACTTCTCCCTGTGGATTGAACTGGTCAATTTACTTACTAGTTATTGCATGATCGGGTTTAGTTGCCTGTATTATGTGTTAATTATTGAGCATATTGTCTACATTTTAAAGGTTACGTCTTGACACATCAACAAATTTATCTCTTCATTCGATATTCATAATATTTTGGGCTACGTAGATTAATGGTAACTCTATTTATTACTAAACCATCTTATTGATTACGTGTTCTATTTTACGTTTCAGTTTTATGTCATTTTTAATTTTAAATATATGTTTACATAATATTGTTTCATCTCAATTACGTTTTTCTTTTATTCATTTCATATAATATTAATAATAATAATATACAATATTTATTGTTGTAATTATTTAAGTTTATTTGCTTCCGCTATTTTATTGCGTATTTATTTAAGGGTTCATTTAAATAGCCGTCTATTTCCTCAATTGTATTAAACTACAAAAAAAAAATTTCAACTAAGTAAACTAATAAATTATTATTTGATCTGAGCTTTATACACAATTCATGATTACGATCATAATACAATCATAAAGTAATATGTGGGAAACTTGACTATAATATATTAGCTACAAAGTAAACCTTTTTCCCTCTTTTGGTGTTTTCAACTTTGTGTAATTTTTTTCCCCAAGTTATAACAATATAACTCACTTGCTTTATTATTAGGAAGTAAACATTACTACTCTGATTTTTTTAACAACTAAATAAATACTATATTATAATATTAAAAATGATACAATTAAAGTATAACTATTTTGTAATATTAATTTTATTTTTCGAGAAATATTGTATCAATGTTTCTAATCCTTTCTTATGCATTTAACTCCGGAGTTAATAGTGAACCATATTGAATTATCAAAACAATAATATACAGAAATCAAAAATAATAAAATTTTCAACTATACAAGAAGAGGCTAAAATTACAAAAGAAATCGATAACTTGAAAGATTTATCAGACACATTTTTTGGCAAATCTTTTGTTGGAAAAGGAGATCATAATACTTTGTCCAACATGTAAAAAAAACATGTTTGAACAAGTTGGCAAGTTAACATCAATGAAAAACTATTTAGCTAATGTGACTTTATTATATACTTCATTTCTGCATTACTGATATTATATCATATTTTAAGTTTTTTTTATAATTGACACATATGGTTTTATTTTACATAGTTCTAATCACATTAATTAATAAAATTAATGAAGGCCAGTAAATTGCACGCTATTGCCTATAAGGAGCTACAGAGTGTACTTGTAACATAACAAACAACTTTTGCTATGTATGCAATTAATAAACATGTTAAACGATTACAATCGTGGAATAATTTGTGACCAGACCAAAGTTATAACTACAAAGTAGACTATTGAAACAACCCAACCCGTATTAAAACCGGCCCATAAAATTTTTTCCTTTTAATACGCTTTAAATAACACTTTAGGTCCCAATTGTGTTTCCATAAACATCTTTAATACAATAGAAGGTTTAATAAACCTTAAAACATTTACTACATTGATTAATTGTCCAAACGGACATACACGACCCGACTAGTTTAGTTTCCAACCAAAACCGAGCATGGTGATTTGGGACTACGCTACCCAAATCCTAATCGAATACAAAAGCAAGATCTTCTTAGCAACCTAGCCAAGATCTCTAATCCCCAAGTTTACCCGAGCCGCCAAGCATGCGATCCTATAAAAATAGCAACAACGAGAGGGTAAGCTAACGCTTAGTGAATGATAATATACTACATACATATATATGTATAAAATGGACACGCCACACAAATATCAAATACCGCATACCGAAGCATCCATGTATAAGGCAACTACCCTAAGCATACCGTACGATCTCTAAGCAACAAGCTAAAGATATCAACAAAGTATAAGTTCACCAACGACGATGTGAACAACGCCAATAAGCTACACCCAGAGGGTTAGCTACAACACAACATTACATTAATATATATAACAATATAAAACGAATAAGGTTAACCCCTTAACCCATTACCGAATACCAAACGCCACAATGAAGATTGGCCGAGCTACACGAGCCTTAGTAATCCGAACCCACACGAGATTACTAACTTCACAACATCGAGGTTGGCCGAACTACACGAGCCTTAGTAATCCGAACCCACACGAGATTACTACCTCAATAAGATGACCGAACTACACGAGTCATCGTAAATCCAAACTACACGCGATTCACTTCTCAACATCAAAACCCACGGTCACGGTATTATAAAATCCACCACATCGGGGTCATCCACTTCACAACAATATCAACCCTTCGCCATTGGGGTTATAACATCCAAATCACAACCACGTGTGATAACGTACACACAAGCGTGTACCTCGCCAAGGTGGTTAACCAAAACGCACAAACTTGCCAATTGGACCTATACACAAGTCCATCAATCCACATATATGTGAAGTGAGCTTTATGACCGAGAACCACTTCACCTGACCCGCACCCATCCTACACATACATATGCATATAGGATATTAACACTCACCTTGTCGCCTTGAAGAACGCTTTCAAATAATCCGCAACTCACCGAAGGAATGTACCTATTCCATTATCATAAATACTACAACACAATTAGGATGGATTTACAAACCAACCCAATTCGACACTTAGTGCAATTTCGACCCAATTGCACTTTCAAGCACAAACCGCGTCCAAACTAACCAATAATCACTAACACAAGTGATAATGGTCTTAATACGCCAATTAAACCCGAACACAAGTGTTAAACACTAATCGTTCTCAAAATCGCCCATAAACCCTAATTTTGACCCATAAGGTCAAAATCTCACCATTTACAAGTTTTGACACCAAAACATGTTTAACTCGGTTTTATACTTCAATTTAATCCATTTTAAGTTTACAAACCTCATCGAATCGACATTCGGGTCATAATCCTCAACAAACCCTAATTTTGACTCTAGTCAAAATTAGTCAACCACGAAAACTCTAAAAGTCTCCAAAACACCAATAATCACTAATGCTAGTGATTGTACACCATTTACAAGTCTTAAACATGGTTAAATCATTAACCAACCCAAAACCCGCCTTTAACAACAATAAACCCGAATATTGGTGTTAATCTCCAATTAACAACTAAATGGGTTTCACCTATGAATCATACAATCAAAAGCCCCAAATTTGAATGATGAACACGAAAATGAAATTCGGAGTTAGAGCTTACCACTAGTATCACCGTGTAGCCAAGAACGAGGAGAACAAACTTATCAACTACGCCAAAGATCAAAACCTGCTTCTTCCTTTCCAAAATCCCACTTGAATCACTTGGGGTATTTGAGTTTCTTGGGAGAAAATGAAAGAAAAAGGAAAAAGAAAATAAGAAATGAAATGAATGGATGAGGTTAAAGCTTCAAATCTGGCTCAAACGTGAAATGACCAAATTGCCCTTGAACTTCATTTAAAATTACAAGAATTCAGTGCTTGCTCGCACAGTTTGCCGCGCCGCGGCCTAATTCATCGCGCCGTGACCTATAACTAGGTCTGGGATCATTTTTTGTCCTACTTCTGATCTCAATTTCAGTCCATTGCCGCGCCGTGGCCTCCTTTGTCGCGCCGCGACACAAGGCACGATCTGAGTCATCTTCTCCTCACACAAGACTTAACACTAGAAAATGTCCCGAACCCTTCATACGCCTATCGTACATACACAATACATCTATAAATCATATACGGGGAAAAACGGGGTGTTACAACTCTCCCCCACTTAGACTCGATCACGTCCTCGTGATCCTCGTCACTTAACCAAACGGACCACACTTCACGGTCCTCAAACATAAGTCCCAATCCTAAGCAATTCTTCCCAATGAATTGCCTTCGACAACTAAATCGTCACCCGCGATTTATCAATTCCACAATCCGAGCAATAAACTTGCCCAATCCCTCACATCGGGAAATTCAACCAATCTCGTACCAAGATATAGATCCCTTAGCGAACCCTTACCGAGTACAACGCTAAAAGCAACCAGTCTAAACCTAAGGTCAACAACCCGAAATGATGAAGACCGAACCAAACGAATCCTTACGGATAACACCAATCACTAAACATCCCTTGTAGTGCGCAATACGACCAATACAGAACTACCGTAACATCATAATCCAATGGCTAGAACCGATAGCGCCCAAAACGACTATGGAAACGCGAATCCCAAGGTGTACAAAATCGACTATTGTCACACCCGTAACAACACGTGAGCGAAGCACGGCTATCACATCACTAAACATACAACATGGTCCTCACGACCCCACCATCGGCGTATAAAACAACCGATAGTTCCCACAACATGGTCCTACGACCCCACCATTGGTGTATAAAACAACCAATAGATCAAACATCATGGTCCTTACGACCCCACCATCGGTGTATAAAACAACCGACAGATCACACAACACGAAGGTTGGCCGAAAACACACGCGCCTTAGTGAATCCGAACTACACGCGACTCACTACCTTCACCACAACAACAATCGGGATTGGCCGAACTACACACGCCTTAGTGAATCCGAACTACACGAGAGTCACTATCCCGGAGGAATGACCGAACTACACGAGTCATTTGTGAATCCGAACTACACGAGACTCACTCCTCCATACAATAACCGAAACCACACGAGTCATTTGTGAATCCGAACTACACGCGACTCACTTCCATAATAAGATGACCGAAACCACACGCGTCATCGTGAATCCGAAACCACACGCGATCCACTACCATGATGAAGTCAGCGGACCCGAAGATCATGCTTCACCAATCTCAACACCGGATGAAGTCAGCGGACCCCGTAAACGGTCATGCTTCACCGATATAACACCTCGCTCATGATGAAGTTAGCGGACCCCGAAGGTCATGCTCCACCAATCGCATACTTCCATGATGAAGTCAGCGGACCCTAAATGTCATGCTTCATCAATCACCAGTACCATGATGAAGTCAGCGGACTCCGAAAGTCATGCTTCATCAATCAACGCCCTTTTGGCCTCGAACGACGAGTAGCGTAACATCGCGCTCTGCTACGCCATAGTGAATCCTAACGGATACCACTAACCATTCACACACTCGAGCAAGAACCACCTATATCAAACATAGGCATAAAACAATAATTCTCTAGAAGAGAATCCGACACACACCTCCCTTAACCGAAGGATTTCACCTTGCTCACCAAACACGTCCATTATCTCTCAACGAGATTTACCACATTACCACCTCGGTGATAATTCAAATCCAAACCATAAGTACAATTTATCCGAAATTGTAATCTACCACAAATCGACCAAAACCAGGTCTCGACAACATTTTCCGGATCTACCAAAAGCATCATCTGAAATCTCACACTAAAACTTCCTCGTGCGGAAGTGTAACTCCCCCACTCGGAACTACGTCCCATATCCGCACCTCGTACAACCGTACAATGCTACTAAAGGTAGACTTTACCAACAATTGGGTTCACACGACCCATCACCATCCTTGCTCCAATCTTGAGAACACGATGGATTTCAAACCATCCTTAAACACTTCGAACGAAAAGTGTACCACGATTTCACAAACCATACCCTCGCAATCATCCAATTGCTCTAGTTTGTCAATTTCCACCTAGTCACTCATGTACCTAAGGGTTTCACTCCGGTACCCTAAGTACAATGTAACCACAACACAATCGGAGTCAAACACCACGCTAGTATGTATAAAAGAGGCACCTAATGTCGCGTCTTATATACTCCATTACCAACATACATCGAGATTCAAAACATTCGATCTCAAGGTTTTTAGCCACTCGTCGAACCTCACGGTTCATCGACCTCCACACAAAAGCGAACACGCGCTTAACAACTGATACCAAAACCCATTTCCATGGCTTGGTAGAAACATTTCCCAAATACTAAGGAATGCTTGGTGGCACCAAGTCTTACGCCCTTCGCCCGACAATCAACATCACCATTGGGTACTTCCATTAGGAACGTCACCCATAACAACAACATGCATAACACAATGCATTTAATAAGCTCAAACTCAACGGCGCATAATAAATAATCAAAGGACATATTTATTAAAATGAAACGTACCTTAACGTCTCCTTGCCGCACCCGTCCCCGCTAACTTGGGACATTTCGCTCCTTCTTCTTGGCAATTAAACACACCATACCATCACCCTTTGGTACCGAACATTCCCAAGACTTGTGACCCCTCATGCCACAATTGTAACATCTAGATGCACTAGAATCCGATATACCCGTCCGCGTACCACCCGTGCTCACACTCGGACCCTTAGCCCTCTTACTCGGAGCACCATACGAAACAACCCTTCTCTCACTTGAAGGTTCACCAATCTTTGATTGCGTATACGACTCGAAACCTCTAGCCACTGCGAATAATTCCGCAAACGATTTCGCGTGACCCCGGCTAATCTTATTCTTCAAGTCATCATTCAAAGTTCGATAGAAATCTTGCATCAACAAATTATCATTCCCGATATACTCTGGGCAAAAACGAGCCTTCGCCATAAAGGTCGTCTTGAGAGTATTCAAATCCATAGAACCCTGTTGCAAATTTCGCAACTCATTACGCATTTCCGACAAATCGGCTGAAGTCCGGAACTCCTCGAAGAATTTCTTCTTAAACCCGTCCCATGATAACGCCATAAACGGTTCACCACTGACAAGATCAATCTTACCATCCAACCAATCCTTTGCCCTACCCCGCAACAAACTAGTTGCGAGTCTCGTCTTCTTCTCAGGAGGGCATTCAATAGTACGAAAATACCCTTCGACATCCGAGATCCAAGTTGTGCTTACCAAAGGAACCGGTTTCCCGTCATACATCGGGGGTTTAGTCCTCATGAAGCTCTTAAGACAACACTCCATTTCACTACTACCCCGAAATTCGGAATACTTCCTATCCATTTCTTCTCGAAACGCACTCATTTGCTCCACAACGGCGACCGCAACTCTAGAGTTAAACTCCTCGTCATTCGTATCGATCTCGTTTCGCATCGTCATTCTAAAGAATGCAAAACGATTAGTCCACGAACGTATAAAACAACACGCATAACACCGCCCCATCTTGCTCAACACTCGTCGTACATCACTTGTTAGACACGATTTGCACCCGTAATAAGGTTTGCAAGTCCTTATTACGCACACACGTCATCTCAACTCGTTAGTACAACCACCGCCTCGCTCGATGATATAACCAACACAAACGAAATTCTACGCGATATAAACACACGCAAGAATTATCATCACAACACAATCATATATTAATAATATCCGCATTACTAATATAAATGTTAGTCAACCTATAAACAAGGCACTAACTAAACCCATTTCGACCCGTACACATACAAGTCCCGCAACAAATAAGCACACACAAAAGTCTAAGTCTAGGCACCTATCTCAAGTCGCCTAAATCCCTTAGACCATGCTCTGATACCACTTGTAATGACCCAACCCGTATTAAAACCGGCCCATAAAATTTTTTCCTTTTAATACGCTTTAAATAACACTTTAGGTCCCAATTGTGTTTCCATAAACATCTTTAATACAATAGAAGGTTTAATAAACCTTAAAACATTTACTACATTGATTAATTGTCCAAACGGACATACACGACCCGACTAGTTTAGTTTCCAACCAAAACTTAGCATGGTGATTTGGGACTACGCTGTAGTGACCCGAACTTTTCCATGTTTATATATATTAATTGAGATTGATATTTACATGATTAAATGTTTCCAACATGTTAAGCAATCAAACTTGTTAAGACTTGATTAATTGAAATATGTTTCATATAGACAATTGACCACCCAAGTTGACCGGTGATTCACGAACGTTAAAACTTGTAAAAACTATACGATGACATATATATGGTTATATATATATTTAACATGTTTTTATTATAAGTATGTATCTCATTAGGTATTTTAACAATGAGTTATATACATAAAAATGAGACTATTAATTTAAGAAACTCGAAAACGATATATATAACGATTATCGTTATAACAACGTCTTACTAGGTACATATGAATCATATTAAGATATTGATACACTTGGTTAATTATGTTAAACGATAAGTAAATATATTATTAAGTGTATTAACAATGAAATACATATGTAAAAATAAGACTACTAACTTAATGATTTCGAAACGAGACATATATGTAACGATTATCGTTGTAACGACATTTAACTGTATATACATCATATTGAGATATATTATATATCATAATATCATGATAATATAACAATTTAACATCTCATTTGTTATAATAAACAATAGGTTAACAACATTCAACAAGATCGTTAACCTAAAGGTTTCAAAACAACATTTACATGTAACGACTAACGATGACTTAACGACTCAGTTAAAATGTATATACATGTAGTGTTTTAATATGTATTCATACACTTTTGAAAGACTTCAAGACACTTATCAAAATACTTCTACTTAACAAAAATGCTTACAATTACATCCTCGTTCAGTTTCATCAACAATTCTACTCGTATGCACCCGTATTCGTACTCGTACAATACACAGCTTTTAGATGTATGTACTATTGGTATATACACTCCAATGATCAGCTCTTAGCAGCCCATGTGAGTCACCTAACACATGTGGGAACCATCATTTGGCAACTAGCATGAAATATCTCATAAAATTACAAAAATATAAGTAATCATTCATGACTTATTTACATGAAAACAAAATTACATATCCTTTATATCTAATCCATACACCAACGACCAAAAACACCTACAAACACTTTCATTCTTCAATTTTCTTCATCTAATTGATCTCTCTCAAGTTCTATCTTCAAGTTCTAAGTGTTCTTCATATATTTTACAAGTTCTAGTTACATAAAATCAAGAATACTTTCAAGTTTGCTAGCTCACTTCCAATCTTGTAAGGTGATCATCCAACCTCAAGAAATCTTTGTTTCTTACAGTAGGTTATCATTCTAATACAAGGTAATAATCATATTCAAACTTTGGTTCAATTTCTATAACTATAACAATCTTATTTCAAGTGATGATCTTACTTGAACTTGTTTTCGTGTCATGATTCTGCTTCAAGAACTTCGAGCCATCCAAGGATCCGTTGAAGCTAGATCCATTTTTGTCTTTTCCAGTAGGTTTATCCAAGGAACTTAAGGTAGTAATGATGTTCATAACATCATTCGATTCATACATATAAAGCTATCTTATTCGAAGGTTTAAACTTGTAATCACTAGAACATAGTTTAGTTAATTCTAAACTTGTTCGCAAACAAAAGTTAATCCTTCTAACTTGAATTTTAAAATCAACTAAACACATGTTCTATATCTATATGATATGCTAACTTAATGATTTAAAACCTGGAAACACGAAAAACACCGTAAAACCGGATTTACGCCGTCGTAGTAACACCGCGGGCTGTTTTGGGTTAGTTAATTAAAAAATATGATAAACTTTGATTTAAAAGTTGTTATTCTGAGAAAATTATTTTTATTATGAACATGAAACTATATCCAAAAATTATGGTTAAACTCAAAGTGGAAGTATGTTTTCTAAAATGGTCATCTAGACGTCGTTCTTTCGACTGAAATGACTACCTTTACAAAAACGACTTGTAACTTATTTTTCCGACTATAAACCTATACTTTTTCTGTTTAGATTCATAAAATAGAGTTCAATATGAAACCATAGCAATTTGATTCACTCAAAACGGATTTAAAATGAAGAAGTTATGGGTAAAACAAGATTGGATAATTTTTCTCATTTTAGCTACGTGAAAATTGGTAACAAATCTATTCCAACCATAACTTAATCAACTTGTATTGTATATTATGTAATCTTGAGATACCATAGACACGTATACAATGTTTCGACCTATCATGTCGACACATCTATATATATTTCGGAACAACCATAGACACTGTATATGTGAATGTTGGAGTTAGCTATACAGGGTTGAGGTTGATTCCAAAATATATATAGTTTGAGTTGTGATCAATACTGAGATACGTATACACTGGGTCGTGGATTGATTCAAGATAATATTTATCGATTTATTTCTGTACATCTAACTGTGGACAACTAGTTGTAGGTTACTAACGAGGACAGCTGACTTAATAAACTTAAAACATCAAAATATATTAAAAGTGTTGTAAATATATTTTGAACATACTTTGATATATATGTATATATTGTTATAGGTTCGTGAATCAACCAGTGGCCAAGTCTTACTTCCCGATGAAGTAAAAATCTGTGAAAGTGAGTTATAGTCCCACTTTTAAAATCTAATATTTTTGGGATGAGAATACATGCAGGTTTTATAAATGATTTACAAAATAGACACAAGTACGTGAAACTACATTCTATGGTTGAATTATCGAAATCGAATATGCCCTTTTTTATTAAGTCTGGTAATCTAAGAATTAGGGAACAGACACCCTAATTGACGCGAATCCTAAAGATAGATCTATTGGGCCTAACAAACCCCATCCAAAGTACCGGATGCTTTAGTACTTAGAAATTTATATCATATCCGAAGGGTGTCCCGGAATGATGGGGATATTCTTATATATGCATCTTGTTAATGTCGGTTACCAGGTGTTCACCATATGAATGATTTTTATCTCTATGTATGGGATGTGTATTGAAATATGAAATCTTGTGGTCTATTATTATAATTTGATATATATAGGTTAAACCTATAACTCACCAATATTTTTGTTGACGTTTTAAGCATGTTTATTCTCAGGTGATTATTAAGAGCTTCCGCTGTCGCATACTTAAATAAGGACGAGATTTGGAGTCTATGCTTGTATGATATTGTGTAAAAACTGCATTCAAGAAACTTATTTTGTTGTAACATATTTGTATTGTAAACCATTATGTAATGGTCGTGTGTAAACAGGATATTTTAGATTATCATTATTTGATAATCTACGTAAAGCTTTTTTTTAAAACCTTTATCTATGAAATAAAGGTTATGGTTTGTTTTAAAAATGAATGCAGTCTTTGAAAAACGTCTCATATAGAGGTCAAAACCTCGCAACGAAATCAATTAATATGGAACGTTTTTAATCAATAAGAACGGGACATTTCAGTTGGTATCCGAGCGTTGGTCTTAGAGAACCAGAATTTTGCATTAGTGTGTCTTATCGAGTTTGTTAGGATGCATTAGTAAGTCTGGACTTCGACCGTGTTTACTTGAAAAATGATTGCTTAACAAATTTTGTTGGAAACTATATATTTTTAACATGTGAATATTATGTGATATATTAATCTCTTAACGCGTTTGATATTATGTGATAGATGTCTACCTCTAGAACAAGTCCCATTGACTCACCTAATAATAATGAAGAGTCAAATGTAAATTGGAATGATTCGTGGACTGATTCACAAGTTCCCGAAGAGGAACCGGAAGAAGAGTCGGAACCGGAAGAAGAATCAAAGCCGGAAGAAGAATCGGAACCGGATGAAGAAGTAGAACCGGTTGGGGAAATAATAAAACGGTTAAGTAAAAGAAAATCATCAACCAACCGACCAAGGTTAATTATGGTCAATGGTGTTTCCGCCAAGGACGCAAAATATTGGGAGGATTACCAATTCTCCGATGAATCGGATTCTGACGAGAATTCCGATGATGTTATAGAAATTACCCCAACTGAATTTAAAAAGGCAAAAGAAAATAATAAGGGAAAGGGCATAAAAATAGAGAAATCTAATTCCAACCCCGATGAACTTTATATGTATCGTCAACCCCCGAAGTCCTTAAGTTATAACAATGACCCGGGAACCTCTAAACCACCAGGTTTTTCTAAACCGTTGTGGAAAACGACAGTTAGTATTAGGGTAACATCATATATCCCTAGAAACTTGGCAAAACGAATCAAAACCGAAGAAGAAGAAACGAGCGAGTCGGAATAAGATAGTTGTATTCGTGTGGTGTAATATATGTAATATAGTGTTCTTATGCTTTATGATATATGTAAAAATTGCTTGTATTAATAAGTATTTTTTTATGAATCTAACTCTTGTCTATTTTACAGTTTAAAAACACAAAATGGATAGACAACCCAATATTTTAAGAGACCTACCCGGAGACATGATTGATGAAATCTTGTCTAGAGTCGGCCAGAATTCCTGGGCACAACTATTTAAGGCGAGATCAGTTTGTAAGGCATTCGAAGAACGTTCTAAGAATGTCTTGGTTTATAAGAGACTTTCATTTGAAAGATGGGGGATATCACATTGGGAAACCCATAAGTTACGATGTGTTTACTTTGACGCATATATTGCGGGGAACCCAAATGCTATTTTACGCAACGGGTTAAGAAATTATTTTGACTCAATATATCCGAATATTGGACTTCGTGATTTAGAAAAACCGGCTAACATGCAACATAAAGAAGCATGTTATGCTTACGGATTAGTAATGTTCGCTTCTCACCAAAGTGAGAACAAGAACATCGGGCTACAACTATTAAACAAAACGTTTCCACAAGTGACGGAGTCGGTAATTGGGGTAAGAAATGAGGTTTTTAGATTATTACGGGACTGTTGGACATTACGTAACCCTCGTCCCTTTGACGACGTTACAACACGCTGTCTTATCAACGGCCATAACGGTTATGTTCCACAAGACCAAGGATGGGAAGTAGTCCTAGTAAAACCAGAATGCATGACTTGTTTCTGGACGTATGAATTACGTGTCTTTATTGCCTTTGCTGAACGACTTGTGTACTAGCTAGAATTATCTTCACAACTATCTTGTATCAAAGTTATTGTGTGCTATATTTCATGCTTTATGTAAAATAAGCGGTATTGTAAGTTGTAAAATATTGTATAAAAGTTTGAACGCGAAATATTATTATAATCAGTTTTTCATATAGAATTGTAGTAGTTGAATTGTATATTAGCTACTAAGTATGAACTTAACGGGTAGGTACTATCCGAATTTAAACTTATAAAAAGCTAATATGAAGAAAAAGCTTTTATAAATGAGTTCATATTATGCTACGAAATACTATTAACTACTCTTAATATTCTGTATGATTAACTTGTTCCATTTGACTATTTTGAAGGAAATGGCACCGACTACTCGACACACCGTGAATATGAATGAAGAGGAATTCCGTACTTTTCTAGCTTCAAACATAGCCGCAGTACAGGCTGCGCTACATACCAACAATAACCTTGGATCTAGCAGTACAGGAAATCGTGTAGGATGCACCTACAAAGAATTCACTGCCTGCAAACCTTTGGAATTTGATGGAACCGAAGGACCGATCGGATTGAAACGGTGGACCGAGAAGGTCGAATCGGTGTTTGCCATAAGTAAGTGTACTGAAGAGGACAAAGTGAAGTATGCTACACATACCTTCACAGGTTCTGCGTTAACATGGTGGAATACCTATCTAGAGCAAGTGGGACAAGACGATGCGTACGCACTACCGTGGTCAGCATTCAAGCACTTGATGAACGAGAAGTACCGTCCCAGAACTGAGGTCAATAAGCTCAAGACAGAACTTAGAGGGTTACGAACCCAAGGATTTGATATTACCACGTACGAAAGACGATTCACAGAATTGTGCCTATTGTGTCCGGGAGCATTCGAAGATGAGGAAGAGAAGATCGACGCATTTGTGAAAGGATTACCGGAAAGAATCCAAGAAGATATAAGTTCACATGAGCCCGCCTCTATACAACAGGCATGTAGAATGGCTCACAAACTAGTAAACCAGATTGAAGAAAGAATTAAAGAACAGACTGCTGAAGAGGCCAATGTGAAGCAAGTCAAAAGAAAGTGGGAGGAAAACGGTGATAAGAATCACCAATACAACAACAACAGCAATTACAACAATAATCGCAACAATTATCCCAACAATCGCAACATCAATCGCAACTACAACAAACGGCCCAACAACAACAACAACAACAACAACAACAACAACAACAACAACAACAGCAACAGCAACTACAACAATCATCCCAACAACAATAATAACCGCAACAACAACAACAATCAGAAGCAGCTATGCCAAAGGTGTGAAAAGTATCACTCGGGGTTCTGCACCAAATTTTGCAACAAGTGTAAAAGAAATGGTCATAGCGCGGTGAAGTGTGAGGTCTACGGACCAGGGATTAATAGAACGAAAGGAACAAATGGTGTCGGAACGAGTAATGGCGGAGCAAGTAGTGTCGGAGCAAGTTATGCCAATGTAGTTTGTTATAAATGTGGAAAACCGGGCCACATTATTAGAAATTGCCCGAACCAGGAGAACACGAATGGACAAGGCCGCGGAAGAGTTTTCAATATTAATGCGGCAGAGGCACAGGAAGACCCGGAGCTTGTTACGGGTACATTTCTTATTGACAATAAATCTGCTTACGTTTTATTTGATTCGGGTGCGGATAGAAGCTATATGAGTAGAGATTTTTGTGCTAAATTAAGTTGTCCATTGACGCCTTTGGATAGTAAATTTTTACTCGAATTAGCAAATGGTAAATTAATTTCAGCAGATAATATATGTCGGAATCGAGAAATTAAACTGGTTAGCGAAACATTTAAGATTGATTTGATACCAGTAGAGTTAGGGAGTTTTGATGTGATAATCGGTATGGACTGTTGAAAGAAGTGAAAGCAGAGATCGTCTGTTACAAAAATGCAATTCGCATTATACGAGAAAAAGGAAAACCCTTAATGGTGTACGGAGAAAAGGGCAACACGAAGCTACATCTTATTAGTAATTTGAAGGCACAAAAACTAATAAGAAAAGGTTGCTATGCTGTTCTAGCACACGTCGAGAAAGTACAAACTGAAGAAAAGAGCATCAATGATGTTCCCATTGCAAAAGAATTTCCCGATGTATTTCCGAAAGAATTACCGGGATTACCCCCACATCGATCTGTTGAATTTCAAATAGATCTTGTACCAGGAGCTGCACCAATAGCTCGTGCTCCTTACAGACTCGCACCCAGTGAGATGAAAGAACTGCAAAGCCAATTACAAGAACTTTTAGAGCGCGGTTTCATTCGACCAAGCACATCACCATGGGGAGCTCCTGTTTTGTTTGTCAAGAAGAAAGATGGTACATTCAGGTTGTGTATCGACTACCGAGAGTTGAACAAACTTACCATCAAGAACCGCTACCCACTACCAAGAATCGACGACTTATTTGATCAACTACAAGGCTCGTCTGTTTATTCAAAGATTGACTTACGTTCCGGGTATCATCAAATGCGGGTGAAAGAAGATGATATTCCAAAGACTGCTTTCAGAACACGTTACGGTCATTACGAGTTTATGGTCATGCCATTTGGTTTAACTAATGCACCAGCTGTGTTCATGGACCATATGAACCGAGTGTGTGGACCATACCTTGACAAGTTTGTCATTGTTTTCATTGATGACATACTTATTTACTCAAAGAATGACCAAGAACACGGTGAACATTTGAGAAAGGTGTTAGAAGTATTGAGGAAGGAAGAATTGTACGCTAAGTTTTCAAAGTGTGCATTTTGGTTGGAAGAAGTTCAATTCCTTGGTCACATAGTGAACAAAGAAGGTATTAAGGTGGATCCGGCAAAGATAGAAACTGTTGAAAAGTGGGAAACCCCGAAAACTCCGAAACACATACGCCAGTTTTTAGGACTAGCTGGTTACTACAGAAGGTTCATCCAAGACTTTTCCAGAATAGCAAAACCCTTGACTGCATTAACGCATAAAGGGAAGAAATTTGAATGGAAGGATGAACAAGAGAAAGCGTTTCAGTTATTGAAGAAAAAGCTAACTACGGCACCTATATTGTCATTGCCTGAAGGGAATGATGATTTTGTGATTTATTGTGACGCATCAAAGCAAGGTCTCGGTTGTGTATTAATGCAACGAACGAAGGTGATTGCTTATGCTTCTAGACAATTGAAGATTCACGAGCAAAATTATACGACGCATGATTTGGAATTAGGCGCGGTTGTTTTAGCATTAAAGACTTGGAGGCACTACTTATATGGCGTCAAAAGTATTATATATACCGACCACAAAAGTCTTCAACACATATTTAATCAGAAACAACTGAATATGAGGCAGCGTAGGTGGATTGAATTGTTGAATGATTACGACTTTGAGATTTGTTACCACCCGGGGAAGGCAAATGTGGTAGCCGATGCCTTGAGCAGGAAGGAAAGAGAACCCATTCGAGTAAAATCTATGAATATAATGATTCATAATAACCTTACTACTCAAATAAAGGAGGCGCAACAAGGAGTTTTAAAATAGGGAAATTTAAAGGATGAAATACCCAAAGGATCGGAGAAGCATCTTAATATTCGGGAAGACGGAACCCAGTATAGGGCTGAAAGGATTTGGGTACCAAAATTTGGAGATATGAGAGAAATGGTACTTAGAGAAGCTCATAAAACCAGATACTCAATACATCCTGGAACGGGGAAGATGTACAAGGATCTCAAGAAACATTTTTGGTGGCCGGGTATGAAAGTCGATGTTGCTAAATACGTAGGAGAATGTTTGACGTGTTCTAAGGTCAAAGCTGAGCATTAGAAACCATCAGGTCTACTTCAACAACCCGAAATCCCAGAATGGAAATGGGAAAACATTACCATGGATTTCATCACTAAATTGCCAAGGACTGCAAGTGATTTTGATACTATTTGGGTAATAGTTGATCGTCTCACCAAATCAGCACACTTCCTGCCAATAAGAGAAGATGACGAGATGGAGAAGTTAGCACGACTGTATTTGAAGGAAGTCGTCTCCAGACATGGAATACCAATATCTATTATCTCTGATAGGGATGGCAGATTTATTTCAAGATTCTGGTAGACATTACAGCAAGCATTAGGAACTCGTCTAGACATGAGTACTGCCTATCATCCACAAACTGATGGGCAGAGCGAAAGGACGATACAAACGCTTGAAGACATGCTACGAGCATGTGTTATTGATTTCGAAAACAGTTGGGATCGACATCTACCGTTAGCAGAATTTTCCTACAACAACAGCTACCATTCAAGCATTGAGATGGCGCCGTTTGAAGCACTTTATGGTAGAAAGTGCAGGTCTCCGATTTGTTGGAGTGAAGTGGGGGATAGACAGATTACGGGTCCGGAGATTATACAAGAAACTACCGAGAAGATCATCCAAATTCAACAACGGTTGAAAACCGCCCAAAGTCGACAAAAGAGCTACGCTGACATTAAAAGAAAAGATATAGAATTTGAAATTGGAGAGATGGTCATGCTTAAAGTTGCACCTTGGAAAGGCGTTGTTCGATTTGGTAAACGAGGGAAATTAAATCCAAGGTATATTGGACCATTCAAGATTATTGATCGTGTCGGACCAGTAGCTTACCGACTTGAGTTACCTCAATAACTCGCGGCTGTACATAACACTTTCCACGTCTCGAATTTGAAGAAATGTTTTGCTAAAGAAGATCTCACTATTCCGTTAGATGAAATCCAAATCAACGAAAAGCTTCAATTCATCGAAGACCCCGTCGAAATAATGGATCGTGAGGTTAAAAGACTTAAGCAAAACAAGATACCAATTGTTAAGGTTCGATGGAATGCTCGTAGAGGACCCGAGTTCACCTGGGAGCATGAAGATCAGATGAAGAAGAAATACCCGCATCTATTTCCAGAAGATTCGTCAACACCTTCAACAGCTTAAAATTTCGGGACAAAATTTATTTAACGGGTAGGTACTGTAGTGACCCGAACTTTTCCATGTTTATATATATTAATTGAGATTGATATTTACATGATTAAATGTTTCCAACATGTTAAGCAATCAAACTTGTTAAGACTTGATTAATTAAAATATGTTTCATATAGACAATTGACCACCCAAGTTGACCGGTGATTCACGAACGTTAAAACTTGTAAAAACTATACGATGACATATATATGGTTATATATATAGTTAACATGTTTTTATTATAAGTATGTATCTCATTAGGTATTTTAACAATGAGTTATATACATAAAAATGAGACTATTAATTTAAGAAACTCGAAAACGATATATATAACGATTATCGTTATAACAACGTCTTACTAGGTACATATGAATCATATTAAGATATTGATACACTTGGTTAATTATGTTAAACGATAAGTAAATATATTATTAAGTGTATTAACAATGAAATACATATGTAAAAATAAGACTACTAACTTAATGATTTCGAAACGAGACATATATGTAACGATTATCGTTGTAACGACATTTAACTGTATATACATCATACTGAGATATATTATATATCATAATATCATGATAATATAACAATTTAACATCTCATTTGTTATAATAAACAATGGGTTAACAACATTCAACAAGATCGTTAACCTAAAGGTTTCAAAACAACATTTACATGTAACGACTAACGATGACTTAACGACTCAGTTAAAATGTATATACATGTAGTGTTTTAATATGTATTCATACACTTTTGAAAGACTTCAAGACACTTATCAAAATACTTCTACTTAACAAAAATGCTTACAATTACATCCTCGTTCAGTTTCATCAACAATTCTACTCGTATGCACCCGTATTCGTACTCGTACAATACACAGCTTTTAGATGTATGTACTATTGGTATATACACTCCAATGATCAGCTCTTAGCAGCCCATATGAGTCACCTAACACATGTGGGAACCATCATTTGGTAACTAGCATGAAATATCTCATAAAATTACAAAAATATGAGTAATCATTCATGACTTATTTACATGAAAACAAAATTACATATCCTTTATATCTAATCCATACACCAACGACCAAAAACACCTACAAACACTTTCATTCTTCAATTTTCTTCATCTAATTGATCTCTCTCAAGTTCTATCTTCAAGTTCTAAGTGTTCTTCATATATTTTACAAGTTCTAGTTACATAAAATCAAGAATACTTTCAAGTTTGCTAGCTCACTTCCAATCTTGTAAGGTGATCATCCAACCTCAAGAAATCTTTGTTTCTTACAGTAGGTTATCATTCTAATACAAGGTAATAATCATATTCAAACTTTGGTTCAATTTCTATAACTATAACAATCTTATTTCAAGTGATGATCTTACTTGAACTTGTTTTCGTGTCATGATTCTGCTTCAAGAACTTCGAGCCATCCAAGGATCCGTTGAAGCTAGATCCATTTTTCTCTTTTCCAGTAGGTTTATCCAAGGAACTTAAGGTAGTAATGATGTTCATAACATCATTTGATTCATACATATAAAGCTATCTTATTCGAAGGTTTAAACTTGTAATCACTAGAACATAGTTTAGTTAATTCTAAACTTGTTCGTAAACAAAAGTTAATCCTTCTAACTTGAATTTTAAAATCAACTAAACACATGTTCTATATCTATATGATATGCTAACTTAATGATTTAAAACCTGGAAACACGAAAAACACCGTAAAACCGGATTTACGCCGTCGTAGTAACACCGCGGGCTGTTTTGGGTTAGTTAATTAAAAACTATGATAAACTTTGATTTAAAAGTTGTTATTCTGAGAAAATGATTTTTATTATGAACATGAAACTATATCCAAAAATTATGGTTAAACTCAAAGTGGAAGTATGTTTTCTAAAATGGTCATCTAGACGTCGTTCTTTCGACTGAAATGACTACCTTTACAAAAACGACTTGTATCTTATTTTTCTGACTATAAACCTATACTTTTTCTGTTTAGATTCATAAAATAGAGTTCAATATGAAACCATAGCAATTTGATTCACTCAAAACGGATTTAAAATGAAGAAGTTATGGGTAAAACAAGATTGGATAATTTTTCTCATTTTAGCTACGTGAAAATTGGTAACAAATCTATTCCAACCATAACTTAATCAACTTGTATTGTATATTATGTAATCTTGGGATACCATAGACACGTATACAATGTTTCGACCTATCATGTCGACACATCTATATATATTTCGGAACAACCATAGACACTGTATATGTGAATGTTGGAGTTAGCTATTCAGGGTTGAGGTTGATTCCAAAATATATATAGTTTGAGTTGTGATCAATACTGAGATACGTATACACTGGGTCGTGGATTGATTCAAGATAATATTTATCGATTTATTTCTGTACATCTAACTGTGGACAACTAGTTGTAGGTTACTAACGAGGACAGCTGACTTAATAAACTTAAAACATCAAAATATATTAAAAGTGTTATAAATATATTTTGAACATACTTTGATATATATGTATATATTGTTATACGTTCGTGAATCAACCAGTGGCCAAGTCTTACTTCCCGACGAAGTAAAAATCTGTGAAAGTGAGTTATAGTCCCACTTTTAAAATCTAATATTTTTGGGATGAGAATACATGCAGGTTTTATAAATAATTTACAAAATAGACACAAGTACGTGAAACTACATTCTATGGTTGAATTATCGAAATCGAATATGCCCTTTTTTATTAAGTCTGGTAATCTAAGAATTAGGGAACAGACACCCTAATTGAAGCGAATCCTAAAGATAGATCTATTGGGCCTAACAAACCCCATCCAAAGTACCGGATGCTTTAGTACTTAGAAATTTATATCATATCCGAAGGGTGTCCCGGAATGATGGGGATATTCTTATTTATGCATCTTGTTAATGTCGGTTACCAGGTGTTCACCATATGAATGATTTTTATCTCTATGTATGGGATGTGTATTGAAATATGAAATCTTGTGGTCTATTATTATAATTTGATATATATAGGTTAAACCTATAACTCACCAACATTTTTGTTGACGTTTTAAGCATGTTTATTCTCAGGTGATTATTAAGAGCTTCCGCTGTCGCATACTTAAATAAGGACGAGATTTGGAGTCTATGCTTGTATGATATTGTGTAAAAACTGCATTCAAGAAACTTATTTTGTTGTAACATATTTGTATTGTAAACCATTATGTAATGGTCGTGTGTAAACAGGATATTTTAGATTATCATTATTTGATAATCTACGTAAAGCTTTTTTTTAAAACCTTTATCTATGAAATAAAGGTTATGGTTTGTTTTAAAAATGAATGCAGTCTTTGAAAAACGTCTCATATAGAGGTCAAAACCTCGCAACGAAATCAGTTAATATGGAACGTTTTTAATCAATAAGAACGGGACATTTTATACGCTACCTAAATCCTAATCAAATACAAATTCAAGATCTTCTTAGCAACCTAGCCAAGATCTCTAATCCTCAAGTTTACCCGAGCCGCCAAGCATGCGATCCTATAAAAATAGCAACAACGAGAGGGTAAGCTAACGCTTAGTGAATGATAATATACGACATATATATATATGTATAAAATGGACACGCCACACAAATATCAAATACCGCATACCGAAGCATCCATGTATAAGGCAACTACCCTAAGCATACCGTACGATCTCTAAGCAACAAGCTAAAGATATCAACAAAGTATAAGTTCACCAACGACGATGTGAACAACGCCAATAAGCTACACCCGGAGGGTTAGCTACAACACAACATTACATTAATATATATATATATATATATATATATATATATATATATATATATATATATATATATATATATATATATATATATATATATATATATATATATATATATATATAAACGAATAAGGTTAACCCCTTAACCCATTACCGAATACCAAACTCCACAATGAAGATTGGCCGAGCTACACGAGCCTTAGTAATCCGAACCCACACGAGATTACCAACTTCACAACATCGAGGTTGGCCGAACTACACGAGCCTTAGTAATCCGAACCCACACGAGATTACTACCTCAATAAGATGACCGAACTACACGAGTCATCGTAAATCCGAACTATACGCAATTCACTTCTCAACATCAAAACCCACGGTCACGGGATTATAAAATCCACCACATCAGGGTCATCCACTTCACAACAATATTAACCCTTCGCCATTGGGGTTATAACATCCAAATCACAACCACGTGTGATAATGTACACACAAGCGTGTACCTCGCCAAGGTGGTCAACCAAAACGCACAAACGTGCCAATTGGACCTATACACAAGTCCATCAATCCACCTATATGTGAAGTGAGCTCTATGACCGAGAACCACTTCACCCGACCCGCACCCATCCTACACATACATATGCATATAGGATATTTACACTCACCTTGTCGCCTTGAAGAATGCTTCCGAATAATCCGCAACTCACCGAAGGAATGTACCTATTTCATTATCATAAATACCACAACACAATTAGGATGGATTTACAAACCAACCCAATTCGACACTTAGTGCAATTTCGACCCAATTGCACTTTCAAGCACAAACCGCGTCCAAACTAACCAATAATCACTAACACAAGTGATAATGGTCCTAATATGCCAATTAAACCCAAACACAAGTGTTAAACACTAATCGTTCTCAAAATCGCCCATAAACCCTAATTTTAACCCATAAGGTCAAAATCTCACCATTTACAAGTTTTGACACCAAAATATGTTTAACTCAGTTTTATACTTCAACTTAATCCATTTTAAGTTTACAAACCTCATCGAATCGACATTCGGGTCATAATCCTCAACAAACCCTAATTTTGATTTTAGTCAAAATTAGTCAACCACGAAAACCCTAAAAGTCTCCAAAACACCAATAATCACTAATGCTAGTGATTATACACCATTTACAAGTCTTAAACATGGTTATATCATTAACCAACCCAAAACCCGCCTTTAATAACAATAAACCCGAATATTGGTGTTAATCTCCAATTAACAACTAAATGGATTTCACCTATGAATCATACAATCAAAAGCCCCAAATTTGAATGATGAACACGAAAATGAAATTCAGAGTTAGAGCTTACCACTAGTATCACCGTGTAGCCAAGAACGAGGAGAACAAACTTATCAACTACGCCAAAGATCAAAACCCGCTTCTTCCTTTCCAAAATCCCACTTGAATCACTTGGGGTATTTAAGTTTCTTGGGAGAAAATGAAAGAAAAAGGAAAAAGAAAATAAGAAATGAAATGAATGGATGAGGTTAAAGCCTCAAATCTGGCTCAAACGTGAAATGACCAAATTGCCATTGAACTTCATTTAAAATTACAAGAATTCGGTGCCTGCTCGCACAGTTTGCCGCGCCGCGACCTATAACTAGGTCTGGGATTATTTTTTGTCCTACTTCTGATCTCAATTTCAGTCCATTGCCGCGCCGCGGCCTCCTTGGTCGCGTCGCGACACAAGGCACGATCTGAGTCATCTTCTCCTCACATAAGACTTAACACTAGAAAATGTCCCGAACCCTTCATATGCCTATCGTACATACACAATACATCTATAAATCATATACAGGGAAAAACGGGGTGTTACAACTATTTGGTGTTAGCCTTTCGATTTCTTTTAGATGTATCATGTTAAATTTCAAAATAACTACATTGATTTGATATCATGTAACATTACTATGGTAACCGTATCGAGTTATTGTAAATCAAAGAGATAGTATATAACATATAATGAAATTAACAAGTCGATTGACATATAATCCTCAATAAACCCCGCGAATTCGCGTGTCTTCATCTCAATGAAGCTATAAACATAACAAAAAGGAGGATGCCTTGATTAAGAGAGTAAGGGATTTTAGAATAAAGAAGTTTAGGGAGGAGGTATGTGTTTATAACTGAATGTTTCAATGATAGGTAATTTGTAACGAAACCCATTAAAAACATAAATTTTGAGCTTTACCTGATCATGTGGTCTGAAAAGCCAAGTAAGTCCTGGTTTATTATGTTAATGTGTTATTTTTTAAGATAACAAAGTTGACACTACAATCTGATATGGAAAAGGGGAATGAGAATAAAACATCAATGGTCTTTTGTGTTTGAAATGTCAACCTCAATCAAGTCAATTAGTTGTTAAATGCTTTTGGTCCCAATTAAGTCATATTTTGAAAATTAGTGTTTGCACACCCATTGAAAAATCACTAATTATCTATCTTTATGCTAACAGTCGGGGTGTGGAGAAATACTTCAGAGGATCAAGAGTAACTTGAACAAAAAGGTTAATGATAGTGTGAAAGATAAGGAGGTAGGGAGAGAAACTGACGTGATAGAGAAGAATAGGTCGAAGAAGATGAAGAAAAACAAAGAGACGAAAAGTGAAGAAGTCAATTTCGAGAACAATGAAACTAAAGAGGAAAAAGACGGAGATGAGGGTTTGAAGTTGGGGAAGAAGAGGAGGAAAAGAAGACGAATAAAACGTGGTGCTGATATGGGTATTGTGAATACTGATTCCTTTATGCTTTTACTATTGTCTAAACCAACCAAGAAAGCTATTGTGGATATGGGTTTTCAGTATATGACACAGGTAAACCAAAAAGGCTTGAACATTTTTGGTTATATTATACTATGTGGATCAACTTTTCAAATTTGTATGTATACAATATGATTATAGATTCAATCCAGAGGTATTCCTCCTCTCTTGGAAGGAAAAGATGTTCATGGAGCTGCAAGAACGGGTTTCGATAAAACACTAGCGTTTCTTATACCAGCAGTTGAGTTATATCGGTAAAACGATAGTTGGTTTCGCGGGTCTTTAACTAGATCCAGTAGAACATCAAATCAGCCAAAACCCTATGTTGATTGTTTAATTGTGTTATCATAATTAAAAATTGTCTTAAAGTGGTTTAGAGTTTATCTTTAGGGTTTGGGGTTTACATTTTAGGGTTTAGAGTTTAGGTTTAGGGTTTTGGATTTAGGTTAGGGTTTAGGGTTTAGGGTTTAGGTTAGGGTTTAGATTTAGGATTTGAGGTTTAGATTTTAGGGTTTAGAGTTTAGGTTTGGGGTTTTGAATTTAGATTTAGGGTTTAGGTTAGGGTTTAAGTTTTAGAGTTTAGATTATAGGTTTTATATATTAGGGTTAGGGTTTAGATTTAGGGTTTGGAGTTTAGATTTTAGGGTTTAGAGTTTAGGTTTGGGGTTTTGAATTTAGATTTAGGGTTTGGGTTAGGGTTTAAGGTTTAGATTCTAGGTTTTATATTTTAGGCTTTAGGGTTTAGAGTTTAGAGTTTAGAGTTTAAGGTTATAGGGTTTGGGGTTTTGGATTTAGGTTAGGGTTTAGGGTTTAGGTTAGGGTTTAGATTTAGGTTTTGGGATTTAGATTTTAGGGTTTAAATTTAGGTTTAGGGTATTGAATTTAGATTTAAGGTTTAGGTTGGGGTTTAGGGTTTAGATTCTAGATTTTATATTTTACGGTTTAGGGTTATGGTTTAGGATTTAGTGCTTAGGGTTTAAGGTTTAGAGTTTAGAGTTTAGGGGTTAGGGTTTGAGGTTTTGGATTTAGGTTAGGGTTTAGGGTTTATGTTAGGGTTTAGAATTAGGTTTTGGAATTTAGATTTTAGGGTTTAAAGTTTAGGTTTGGGGTTTTGAATTTAGATTTAGGGATTAGGTTGGGGGTTTAGGGTTTAGATTCTAGGTTTTATATTTTAGAGTTTAGAGTTTATGGTTATGGTTTAGGATTTAGTGCTTAGGGTTTATGGTTTATAGCTAAGAGTTTAGAGTTTAGAGTGTAGAGTTTAGAGTTTAGGGTTTAGGTTAGAGTTTAGATTTAGGGTTTAGGGTTTAGATTCTAGGTTTTATATTTTAGGGTTTAGGGTTTAGATTCTAGGTTTAGGGTTTAGATTCTAGGTTTTAGGGTTTAGTGTTTAGGGCGTAGGGTTTAGGGTTTAGATTTTAGAATTTATATTAGGGTTTCAAGTTTATGGTTTAGGATTTAGTCTTTGGTGTGTATGGTAAAGGGTTGGTGGTTTAGGGTTGGTTTAGGGTTTAGGGAGATGTAGGAGGCCACATATATATGGATAATATTTACTCTGGTAGAAGTTCTGAAAGGACAAAAGTATTAATAATATGTTTTTTTTTTTAACTTATAAAGTATGAGATTACAAAAATTGAAATAATTTATCATAACTTCATTTACATGAGTCAAATATAAGTAATATATTATTTATTTTTTTAAAATTTGCAGAAAAAAAGCAAAGATAGAGAAGCAGTTATGAAACACCGCAAAAAAAAAAAAGAAAAAAAAAAGAAAAAAAAGAACAGGCTCCAATTGTTAGAATTACAATAGTAATTGTTAATTTCAAACTATTATAATTAACGTACAATTATAATTTTTTTTATTGTAGACGTACCTTACTAAGATGGAAGAAAACGTTATACAACTGAACAAAACAATACAACTAAAAAATGAACTACTACAAAAGGTAATTATTTAATAAATGGTCAACAAAAAAATAGAAAATATATGAATTTATGGCTTTCAATTATCAATCCATTTACAATTACATTGCTAAAGTATTATATCAATCCTTTTATTTTATTATATCATCCAACGAAGCATTGCTTCAGCGGCATCCCCTTCACCTTATGTGTTGGAACTGGGAGTTAGGTCATGGGTTCAAGTCTAGCTCTGTCCAACCTATTAATTAATTTGCCTAAAATATGGATATCCAGATTGACCCCAGTGGGGGTTTTCTCCCGGATCCTTCAGGATTCAAACCCGGTCCGCCTGTCCCTCGGGATGGTTAAAGGATCAGGTTCATGTAATGCTATTCGGGTTTCCTCCGAACGCATGTGTGTGTGCAAATGATGAACGTCGTTGAAATAAATGATACACTGATGGAATCTTGCCGTTAAAAAAGTATTATATCACATTTACAGATTGCTAGGAACCAAAACATCAATCGTGTACATTTTAATTTAATATAAATTATATACTTCGATCTTTTATAAAATAATACTATGTATACTTTATAAATTTTTGTTTAAATATTTTCTGAAGATCCGGTTAACTTTAGCAAAAAATATAGTGATTGGTTTGCTGAGCATCACCAAAGTATATTACAATTACGTAGAAGATTGATTGGAGAATTCAGTGAAGACGAAATTCTACCGATTATCGAAAACATATTATCATATTTCTATAGCTTATTTAATATGAGAAAATTTTCTACTAAATTTGATGTCTTTAGTATTACATGTGGCACTTGGATATGTCCTACTAAACGGTGTATAATGTGGATTGGTGGATTATGTCCAACTGATATGCTACATGCAAGTACACGAAACTATTTCTTTACCTTAATTTTTATTCTTGATTTTATATTAACTAATTTTTCAAATTTCATTTCAATTTCGAGATTAACATACATTAACTTAATCTTGATTGTGACAGTTAATCAACAATCATATTGAAATTTTTGGACCACTTGAAAAAAAGGAAATCTTTAACATCTGAAATCATGAACGAAGAGATTGCACTTAGTACAAAATTTAGAAATTTAAAAGCCACAATATCAAATACTTTTAACAGGGAAAGATTTTATCAATAAAAAAGACGAAACGGCAATGTCAAGTTATCACAATTCTATGTCATATTTAGTTGGAAAGCCTACTATTATCACAACTTTATGGATGAGGTAACTTCATACATTTTCTAAATAATTAAAAAATAGTTACAATATTATGCATTTTATTGTTTCAACTCATTATAGGCTGACGAATTACGACAGAAGACTTTCTCAGGGATGCACAAAGTACTAACAAAAAGACAAAAAGTTATGGCATTATTCACAATCCATGATCATCTAACAAGAATAACTACATTGTCGAATATGTGGGAAAATACAACGAATATATGAGATAATCATACACAATTCTTAATTCAATCGCCTAAAACTACATCACAGTATCGGAGATGATTTATTTAACTTGAATCAAAATTTTATTTTTTTATTTATTCGTTAGTATATTTTGAAACTTTAAAAATTTGAATCCTCTATAACATCTGGTTTAATGTTCATTATATACTTAATAATAGTTCGTTAGTACATTTTTAAACTTTAAAAATTTCAAGCCCTTAAAAAATATTTGGTTTAATGTTCCTCTAGACATAATAATGGTTTTTTAATTTATATATTTAATTTTATAGCTTAACAAATGATTAGACCCTTCAAAAATCCCTCGAAATCGCGGCATGAAGAAGCAACTATACCAACAACAATAGTAGTTTATTAATGTATTCAACATCAGAAACAAAAGCCAGAAGACAAAAGGTCGAGGATGTTGTAATACATATTATTTACAAATTACAAGCAATTTAATAAAAGTATTGGTTGTGTTACCCTTACTACAACTTTAATGTTGAGTAATTAGTGTTGTTAACCTATTAGCAATTGTTAACAAAATATTGCCGCAATGCGCGATCCATTAATATTATTAGTTGTAAATATTGTAGTAGTACATTATGTTGGTAAAAGTATTTGTTGTTGGTAAAAGTATTTATTGTCACTTAACGTATGCGGGTACCTGGTATGCAGCAACGACATGACACAAAAAAAAAAAAAAAATCACTTTTTCAAGTCTATTGCATATCATATACTCTGAAATCAAATAGAAGATACAAGTACACGAAACCTTATGTATTAACTTTAACGACCCGTTCATATCGACTATAAATGATTCATAAAAGTTGATTACATTGCGAGGTACTTGACCTCTATATGATACGTTTTATAAACATTGCATTCGTTTTTATAAGACAATCTTTCATTACATCGAAAGCTGACAGACATGCATACCATTTCATAATTTACCCAAACTATAAATGACTTATTATTAAATGGGAGTTTGATTTCTACCCGAAAGTTTAAGTATTTTCTTGGGCCATTCTTATCCTTAAACTTTATCGTAAGTTAGATTTCATAACTTTTTAATAAATTTTGTTTTACGGATGCATTTATTTTGGGTCTTCTTATCTTTTAGGATCTTTATATGAACATATTGATATTGACTAGTGATTACCAAAAGGCTGCCGTATCATATGCTTTTCTCAAATTTTGCTTGGTGTAATTTTTGCTTGCTCTGCAGTTCGATGGATTCCAACTCTGTCGAGGTACATATAATTTAGAATTACCCACATTTATGTTATATATATAGAGTCTGCATGTGATAATTTGAAAAACTATTCATTATTTACACCTTGTTAACAATTTCCAAACATGATTGAAACGTTAATAGACCTTAAGGTTTTTGAAACATACGTTAATTAATATTTTTAGTTTTTTTTTTATTTAATTCGGCACCATCTAAGTATATTACGTATTTATATCGTACAGGTACCAAAACCGCACCTGTACCAAACCAATAATAACAGTAAACTATTCGGTACTTATTTTCACTTTAGGATGATAAAAGATAGCGACCAATCAGATTGCGACACGTGGCGCGATAATCACATGTGATTGGAAAAAAAAATTCAAATTTTTTTTTTTTTCGAAAAAAATAAAATTTCAAATTTTTTTTTTCGAAATTTTTTTTTCAATTTTTTTTTCAATCACATGTGATTAAATTTGACATGCAGCACAATCACATGTGATTGTAAAACCCAATCACATGTGATTATCGCATGTCAAATCCAATCACATGTGATTGGAAAAAAAAATTCAGTAAAATTTCGAATAATGACGAATTTCACTAAATTTGTGCTAAAACCTTCAAACACCTAATCAAAACTTGATCAAATCACCGAATTAAAGTCTAAAATTTTGAATATACGATCACGAAACGCTAACAAACTTGATCAAATCACCGAATTAAAGTATGTTTTCGGTTGAAATTTTTTTAAAAAAATTGTAATTTTTTTTAATCAGATGTGATTGGATTTGATATGCAAAATCACATGTGATTGAGTTCCACAATCACATGTGATTGAGTTTTACAATCACATGTGATTGGATTTGACATGCTAATTTTTTTTTAAAAAAAATTCATAAAAAAAAATATCATAAAAAAAAATTTTCGAATTTTTTTTTTAAATTTATATAAAAAAAATTTAATTTTTTTTTCCAATCACATGTGATTATCGCGCCACATGTCGCGCTCTGATTGGTCCATTGAATTTCAAGCAAATTTTTGGTTTCAAGGGAATACAACTCATCAACCGGTTCGATACAAGTACATTACCATGCTTATACCTATGACACGTCTCGTAGGTGGAACCACAACCCAATACATAATATAAAATGGATTCAACATGTACAGTAGAAACTCTATAAAATAATACACTTGGGACCACCAAAATTTATTAATTAAAAGAGTTATTAATATTAATTAATTAATCGATAAATTAATAATTATTAATTTATATATTAATTAATATTTTATTAATTTATATTAGAATACTTAGTTTACAAACACCTCTCAACCTTTCACTTAATTATTGTATACAATGCATGTATATCAAATGAACGGCCCAAGGGGAAATTAGAGACGAGATTCAAGGGGAAATTGATTTCAATAAAAAACAAAAGACAATTGAGTCATTTTTCAAGAAACCTTCATAAACCATTCATTTATTATGCTATTTACTGTATAAGGAATTATTAATTTATATTTTATATATGGGGTTTAAAGAAATTATCAAAATTGTATTATCTTATAATTTTAGCGAATTATTAATTTAGCACTCTATCCTCGAGTCGGAACTGGCAAAAAAATATTATCTTATAGAGTTTATTAAATAATTGAGTATTAATTTATCGAGTTTTTACTATATTATTTTATATGGGTGTTACGGAAATGAAATCACAGCTCATAAAATAAAAACAAATGGGTTCAATAACATAACATATCTTCTACCTGGGTCGGGTTACGGAACTGAAATCACGTGAAAAGGCATATAATTTTTTTTTTCCCAAAATTAGAAGTTCGCTCCAAGCCCTAGCCTACAGCAATTTTCCCTCCTCCGCCGTCTTCCGCCGTCTTCAACCGTCTTCCACAGTTTGATACTTTATCTTCCAACCTTTGTGAGTATCACTATCTTTGTTTATCGATTGAAGGATTTATTGTCTTTTTATTCTTATCTTGTAGACCTTTTTAGTTAATTGATGATGATAATGATAATAATAGTAATAGGTATACTATAAAATAACTAAAAAAAATTCATCCATTGTGTCGCTTAAAACTTCCATTTTTACACAAATTGTATCATTTTGTATCCTTTCCAGTTTTTTTAGTTTTCTGTTGGTGAGAAAAGAAATGAGTTGAGGGAATAATATTATACATAACTAATTATTTCAGACACAACTAGTAATTTTTATTTTTATTTTTATTTTTTTGTTAATTTGATAGTTTAAATTTTGATTTATTGAGTCGGTAAAACAATTTTAAACAACTAAATAAGTAATACAAGAGCTGGTTCTTTTTGCTTATTAATAAATTGAATTATTTTGTAAGACAATGGAAGGATTTATGGCTTATGAAGTTGGATTTGGGGCCATTTTAATATCACCAGATAAGGGTGTTTTGCTAAGTTTATTACTAATCTTTTGCTGCTATGGACATCTAGTTTATCACTCTTTCTATATATGTATAAAATAAATCTAAACACAAGATTATGAATTTGTGAGCATCAAGAATATCACTCATTTTGATGATACAGGGATTTTTGGGGGCTTTGGGCAATGTTTTGATTTGTTCTGTATTGATTGAAATATTACTAAATTAGTAAACACTGTGCGACTGTGAGTAAGATTTTTTATACCTGTTATACTTTTCACAGTTCACAGTTTATACATATTTTGGTGTAATATATTGATTTTATCTATTGATTTTATCTTAAGAAATGTTCAAAAAAGTTGAATATGGATCTTGTCCAAACCTACGAAAATACTCCAATAGATCTTAGTAAGTAGTAAGAATGTTTCTTTTTTTTTTTTTTTTTTTTTTTTTTTTTAAATTTGTGGTATGTGCATGAATTAGGAATGCTATTGTACACATGCTAAGTTCCCTTTTATGACAACAAAAAGAGTACACATACAATATCTTCATAGGCGTATATGGCAACTGGTCAACTTATAACACGGTGACTAATTTTTTAATTGCGAAGACAACACCTTTTTATGAATTTGAAAGTGATTAGAAAAAATTTCACATAAAAAAGGTCTTAACCCGTCCCAACCCTACCCTACATGTCTATAACATGTACACGTTTCAACCCGAACCTGTTTTTACCTGACCCAAATCCAGCCCAGCCCAACCCAATTGACCCTGTACAATTATGAAAATCTTACTTATTATTTTAAATCATTCACTTAACTAATGAAAATGATGAAGATTACCGCTGCCATATGCATAATTGTATGATAAATGATTACTCACTGTGGGTGAGGTGACTTTGTTTCGGTCAAGTCTCTTAATATTAGAAAGTATGGGTGTAGTAACGTAATATTTAAAGTTTGTGAGGATGAGAAGTGTAACTGAGCAGAACATCAAAGGGGTTAGTAAATAAATATAAATAAATACATATTAACAAAAGAAACGAAGATTCGCATCCCAAATGTTTTGGAAAATTTGTATAAACCCTAACCCTAATTGTTGCAACAGAGGAGAGAAATGGATGTTGAAATTAATAAAAAGCCGAAGAATAATAATAATAGCAGAGGAGGATCAAACAAAGAAATCTTCGCTTCTTGTGATTTCTTAAGTCTTGGCCTTCATCCATCATTATGTGGCCAACTAAAAGGTACCTCCGTAGTACGTCATTTTTGAATTCAGTTTATTTTTTGTATTGGTTTTCTATATAGTATATATCAACTACTCTACTCGCGTATTCTAAACGGTTAATATTCAGTTTATAATGAATTTTATTATATGTATATTATATGTATATATCAGAAAGAATGGGATATGAAGCTCCGACGTTAATTCAAGCACAAGCTATTCCAGTTATCCTCTCCGGAAGACATGTGTAAGACGTGTAACTATTATGTCATTATTAGTTAATTCTCATTAATCTTATATTATTAATTATTAATAAATCAAACCTAATCAATTAATTACTATTATAGGCTTGTTAATGCGGCTACGGGCACAGGAAAAACTGTAACTTACTTGGCTCCTGTTATTCATCAGTTGCAATTAAATAATCCTAGAATTCAACGGTCTGATGGTACTTTTGGTAATGTCCTTATCTTACTTGTTAAGATATAGAACTTAATTTGTTTAAAAGTGTTTGAGTTGATAAAAATGTACAATAGCGCTGGTTCTTGTACCAACGCATGAGCTATGCATGCAGGTGTATGAAAATTTACAAAAGCTATTGCACCGTTTTCATTGGATTGTTCCTGGTTATATCATGGGTGGGGAAAACAGGTCAAAAGAGAAAGCCAGGTTGCGAAAAGGTACTAACTCTATCCACTGTTGTAAAAAAGCCCCAACTACCCATGATTACTCCTTTTAAGAACAGACAAATCCGATTTTCCAAAACCCATTTAAATAATCGGTCAACGTTGGTTAATGGCTCAAAATCGGATTTGTCGGTCAAAGTCGGTCAAAGTCAAAATTGGTCAACATTTTAATATGAATTTAAACTATAATCTGAGTTTTTGAACAAATGATGATTTGGTTTATGTTTTTAGACAATCATGTTAAAGTTTGTGTTTATGATTAGGGTTTTCTTCTAAAGTCACACATATAATTTAGAAATTTATTATTTAAATGTATAGAAAGACCAATATGATTACTCCCTCCAAAGTCCCGACAGAGTACTTTACGAGTAGCGAATTTTGCAACCTTGACTCTATGTCACAACGTAACGTTAATGCCATAAACCTGAATCACGTGTTGTATACTTGTATTGTAGCCAAGGTTGCAAAATTCGCTATTCAGGGATTAATCGGTCGGGACTTTGGAAGGATTAATCGGCAATTCGGAGATTAATTGGACATTAATCGGATTGCACTGTATACATTTAAATATTAAATTTTAAAAATTATATGTGTAACTATAGAAAAAAAATCATAAATATAAAGATAATTTTTATAAATAATTGTCTAAAATTGTTGATTTTGCTTCAAAACTATAAAATTCTACTTTAAATTCATGTTAAAATGTTAGCCATTTTTGACTTTGACTGACTTTGATTACCAAATTCAATTTTGATCCATCAATTGACGTTGACCGTTTAATTAAACGGATTTTTGGAAATCGGAACGGATTGCTCCTAAAAATTATTAATCGAGGATTAATCGGCGAGTAATCGGGTTTTTTTACAACACTGATTGTAGCCATTAGGCATTTTTTCAATTGAACTCCTGACCATACGTGTTTTAGGAATATCTATTCTTGTTGCGACTCCGGGACGTCTGTTGGATCATTTAAAGCACACATCATCTTTTGTACATAAGAATATGCGCTGGATAATATTTGATGAGGCAGACAGGTTTACCTGCAATCCTGTATATAAAGGCTTCATGTTTTAATTTCTACGTTTTCTGTTTTTTACTTTTTTCATTAAAAAATTAGTATTTATTGTATAATGTAATAACAGGATACTGGAATTAGGATTTGGTAAAGAGATAGAAGAGATACTTGATATTTTGGGTTCAAAAGATACCGAATTTGCGAGACAAAATCTGCTCTTGTCAGCTACTTTAAATGAAAAGGTCAATCATCTTGCAAATATTAGTCTGGACAATCCAATAATGATTGGTCTTGTTGATAAGAAATTACAACAGCAGCACAATAAGAAAGTTACTTTGTTTGATAATGCGATTGAAAAACTAGAGAATTCTTTTAAAGTTATGATTAAATCAGACGAGGAATATAAGCTTCCAGCTCAACTTAATCAGAGATATGTTAAAGGTAATTATTATATAGTAAAAGGTGAAATAATTTCATTATTTTTTTGGAGTTGTTTTTATATCATTTTTTTCTCATGTTGTACTCCAGTACCATGTGGTTCTCGCCTTGTTGTGCTGCTTTCTGTTCTAAAGAGTCTGTTCACTGGAGAAGCGTCTCAAAAGGTAAAGTCGTCTATTAACTTGATACCAGAAATTCTGTTTGCTTTCTTATTATATAAACATGGTTGCAAACGGCAGTTGCGGTGGTCTAGTAACTAGCTCGTCCCGTTTCGAAGAAAAACGTTTAATAAGTTGGGCAATGGTCAACTATCGGGTCAAAGTCTGGAAAGGTCGTCGGTTAAAAGTTGACTTTTTTATCTAGCCTTGTTCTAGTGTAAACATAAATCCTAAACTTGTTATTAAATTAGTTGGGATAAACACCGACCGATTTACATAGTATCTATAAAATGATAAACTAATAAATACTATAATTATTATTTAAAGTATATTATTTATAATAACACCACATCATCTTATTTGTATATCATTAAATTAATTTTCAATATATTTATGTTTAAAAGTCAGCGCTGGTCAACACCTGTCTTGATCCCGTCTCGACCGACTCGACCTTAAGGTCCCGACTGACCTGTTTCTATCACGCGTCTTCTTCAATCCTGTATAAATATAATATAACTTTTATTTAATTGCCATGATAATTTTGCTTTGAGGCTGGTAGTTAAATTGATTTACAAAGATTGAGTTGTTTGTTATGGTTTCAGATTGTGGTATTTTTCTCAACATGTGATGCTGTAGATTTTCATCACGCACTCATTAGTCAATTTCGCGGACTATCAAATTCGAAATCAGATGTAGAAACGAGTGAGCTGTTTGTGAAATGTAACATATTAAGGTTACACGGAAACATGAAGCATGAAGATCGTGTGAAAACGTTTAATGCTTTTAAAACTGAAAAATCAGCTCTTTTGTTGTCAACCGATGTTTCTGCCAGAGGCTTAGACTTTCCAAAAGTTCGATGCATTATACAGTACGATTCCCCTGGGGAGGCAACTGAATATGTTCACAGGTATTTGCATATTCAGTTACATGTGTTGCTACAATTATGATTGTATTATGTTAAACGGACTAAAGTTATTTTTGACTTTTGACCAAGGTAGAAAAAGTCGCAAGACGGAGAGGGTTGAGTCGGTCAAGAAGGGTGTTGACTAGCATTGACTTTTAAATGGAGATATATTTAAAGCATACACATTTCAAACCTAAATATATTAAACAAGAATAATAGCCAACTCAAATGAGCTGTGGTAAAAGTTTTTACTAAGATTAAGTGATTAACATGTACAAAGTACATTATTAATAAACAAAAACTAATAGTTTTTTAGTTTGCTTGACTTTCGATGACCTTAACTAACTTTGACCCATCTTGACCGGCTTTGACCGACTTAGGCCCAAACGAGTCGGGTAGTCTTCTAGCCGTTGCGGCCAACTTCTGCAACACTGCTTAGGTTACTAGGAAAATTAGTCAAAATACGACCAAAAATCGGAAAATCAGTCAAATTTGGTCAAAAAAGGTCAAAGTCAAACTTGGTCAACATTCGAGTAATCTTCCAAGTTGCCGAGTACTCCCTAAAAAGTCCTGAATGAGTACTCTCTAAAAAGTTCCGACCGAGTACTATTGCATCCTTGGTTACATGTATTGCTACGATTATGATTGAATTTTGTTAAACGGACAAAAGTTAATTGTGACTAATACATTTATAATATGTGGGATGTACATACAGGGTTGGAAGAACGGCTCGTTTGGGTGAAAAGGGAGATTCTTTGTTATTTTTACAACCCATTGAAGCTGATTACCTGGAAGAGCTTAAGAAACATGGTGTGATGTTAACCGAATACCCACTTGTCAAACTTTTGGATAGTTTCCCGTTACATGGTCCGAAACATCATGCCAGAAAATTTGTTTCGATCGAGATGCATCCATGGGTAGTTTCTCTACAAAGGTCCCTTGAATCCTTCATCTTCGCCGAGGTAAAATGTCTTGACACCACATTTTTTTTTATTAAAAAAAAAAAAAAAATTCTTCATATGGTATATTGTATTGGTTGTTGTGACATATATATAATGAACAAATGATCTTATTAGGCGAAGTTGAAGAAGCTAGCACAATGTGCATTTTGTTCGTGGGTGCGCGCGTACAGTGCTCATCGTGGGGAGTTGAAGAGTATATTCATGGTGAAGAAGCTTCATTTGGGACACGTGGCAAAAAGTTTTGCACTCAAAGAGCAGCCCTCATTGGTTGGCAGATCACTTCAAAAGAAACACACGGAAAAAAGGAAAAGGGACCAGAAAACACACAAAGTAAAGGAAGGTTTGAAAAGGAAAAGAGCGATGATTAATGAGGTATGAATGTATTTTCGTTGTTCTTTTTATTTTTTTCAAATTATTATATCATATGGTCGATGTGAATTATTGTGACGTGTCAATTAAATGGTTTTTGACAGGATGATTGAGATGGCAAGGGAAGAAATATATGTTGCAAAGGGTTAATGTGAGTAGGGTCTGCATTCAATTGCAAGCAGCTTAAGATGCAAGCGTTACCCGGAATGATCGTGCAAACTGGAGAATGTATCCTATGGAAATTTTGGTTTGACAAAGCGCGAGTAGTAACAAGAATTGTAGCTTTGATAAACTCCATTTATGTTATATGATCTAGAGAAAATTAAGATATATGGAGACTTTTACACATGCATATGCATAGACGCCAAAAAGATCAATGGATTAGTAAGCCATATATGGTTTAAGTTCTGTCACTACCAAGACACCAACTCTTTAATTGATTTTATAGTTTAATGTTTCATTTTTCTATTTATAAATTATGCAAAACATTTAGTTTACTCCAAATCCTTCAGCTAACACTACCATCATCGAACCAATGTCTAGAGCAAAATACCTTCCAATTCATACACATTATAAGTTTCCTTTACATTTTTATGACATGTATTATATGGATGAACATATTTAATCTCAAAAGTGAACCAGCTAGAATGTTGTTCAATCTTAGTGAACATATTGATCAGTTAGTGTCAAATTGAAGACAGATCATTTATTCTCGTAGGATTACACAAATATATTTATCACCGATTACTATTATTACCATTTCTTCTTTTTTTTTTTTTTTTTTTTTTTTTTTTTTTTTTTACGGCCAAAGAATGATTATATTAACTAAAAGCGATCCCTAGTAAGGTGCTAAGGGATGATTACAAAGGCATAGAGAGCCATGATTTCCAGTTAGAAACTAAATGGCCTCTATTTTTAATCCAACGAAAAGTAATTAATCTTACAAAATCAAATAAACTACTTTTGTTACAAAATGAATCTGAAAAAACGAGGCCGTTCCTAAAGCGCCAAAGAGCCCATAAAAACGTCACCATAACCGCAATAATCCGATCCTTGGAAGAAGACCGTAATCGAACCCCTTCTATCCATGCCAAAAAGGAGTCCCATGATAACATAAGAGGCATATCACAATCGATCCAAACACGAACTTTCCGCCATAAATCACGAGCCAAATCACAATCGAAGAATAAGTGATCTCTAGATTCCACCCCATTATTACACGACGGGCAAACAATCGAAGTAACATCAATCCCCTTCGCGGATAGATTCCAACGGACCGGGAGGGAATCTAAACGAAAATGCCATAAAAACATTAACTTTTCTAGGGATAAAGTCGTACCAAATCGTGTGAATCTGTGATGTGGGAAGTAACACATTATCGATCAACTCCCTCGCTTTTTTCACCGTGTAACACCCATCATTAGTTAACGAGCACGTCCACGAATCCGGCCGATCACAAAGCACCGGTTTACCAATAGTTTCGAAAAGGTTATTGATAAGAACTTCATTTCTCCCACCTAAATTATCTCTAACACAAGTGAACAACCAATTACCATCAACCCATTTATCTGAAATGCTTGCATTAGGTGTTGAATCTAAGTGGAGAATTCTATTAAAGCGATACGAAAGCGGTTCATTTCCAACCCATAAATCATACCAAAACCGTATGTTGCGACCATCTCCAACTAGCATCCGAAAAGAATCAGAAGGAAGAATTTGTTTAGAACATAAGTTCGAACAGCAAGTCACAATCGTCGACCAAGTTGACGAGCCTCCAGAAGCATCGAAAAAATTACAACCATGAATTGACTTCATTACTCTAGTCCATAAGGCATTCGGGCTCTTTAAAAAACGCCACCTTATTACCATTTCTAAAACCCATGTTTCTATTCTAGTACATTCCAAGATGCCATGACTCAAAGAATGCTAATCTAAACATGTCTGTAAAAGTCCCGGGATCATGTTGATTAGTCCATGAACTAGTCGGGATTTTGAAGTATTTTGACATATCCCCTGCGGCCGAAGTAATGAAAAGTACAATTTAGTCGGTTAATATCGAATATATTACTCGATCAAAGAGAGATAAAGCCAAAGTTGATCAATATCCGACTAGTCTTAAACTTGACCAATTACACGTGATTATATTTCTAATCATATTCTAAAATTTAAATCACAAGCTATAATCACATGCAAATAATTAAATTTACAAATTTTAAGTTTATAAACTACATGAAAATAATTTTAATTTCTAACTTGATAAACTTGAACAAAAAATTAAGTTGTAATCAATTGTAATGAAACATTATCTTAGTAAACACATATGATAAAAGAGTATTCTAATACGATTTTTAAATAACTAATCATCATATCTATACAAGTAACGAAATATAAAGAATATTTATCCTGAATGATATTATTCTACTGATCGTGCATATATTTTCCAAGAGGTTAATATGCATGTTCAATACGTTTAAAAGAGGTTTAAGGATCTTAGAACTTAGCTCTCCGGTCCGGCTACCGTGAATAACCCTGGCCGACATGATGATGTTGGCGAGGTGGTTAGGTGATTAAGTCCACCTTCGATGACGGTCGTCGATCGAAGGCCCGAATAAGGTTGTAGGAAACCGTCGAGAGTGACTAACCTGTTAACCTTTGATGAATGACGATCATGATTACGTATTGTGAGCCACGTAAATGTGATGTCCCTGGAATGATAATTAGGGTTAGTATATATAGGCAAACCCTAATTCTAGAATCATCCAAGGTCATGATAATTCTTTCCATAACAAACTCCCCGAATCTCGGATATAATTATGGAAAAGATATTTAGGCTTGATGGCCAAGTAACCGCCATTCCGGGAACAAAGACATTCAATACGCTACCGCATACCGCATACCGCATATAAAGTACATGCGTACGCACGCTAGTGATTTCTCGCATACGTATAGAATGCGCATGCGGGTTGCGGTATCATTATGTCCCCCCAGTTTGATGTTATGTGACGCAAGACATATGATATCAAATTATTAAGCGAAAAATAAAAAAGCCAGCATTAAATTCTCCGCGTGCGGTTCGAGGCCATTTAATGCCTCACACTGCCACAGAAGCCTGTTCGGCTGACAAGACATAAAGCAACAGCAACACAGCGCGCGTGAGCCACGCGCCCTGTGGTGGAAACGGCAACCAATGATGACTTAGTAGTTGCAAATAAGGACCGTCAAATCAAGACACGTGTAAACCCACGATAACATTACTATTTCACATTTGCCTATAAATACACGCAAAAACGTCTCATTTCCACTTTTCAGCAATTCAGTCTCCAACACGCTTTATAAACAATTCCGATCACCCTACGCATATCTCCGATCATCCGACATATATTCCGGCCAGCCATAAAAAGGTTAGTATTCTTCGATCACTCTATCAAAATGACCAAAGCCACTGAGACCTATGTAGATAGTGTAGAATCGGTCATAGAACAGAAGCACATAGACTCACTAGTGAAACAATATCCACCACTAAAACAGTACAACCCGATTCCTCCCCTTGCCCATCAACGTGCACACGAACCCCCGGAGAAGAAGGTGGCCATATATGAGCATGCCTTTAAACATGGCAATTATAGGGTACCGCCGTCAGATTTTTTCTTAGGCGTTCTAGATCATTACCACGTCGGACTAGGGCAACTGCACCCTTACGCTATCGAAAAGATCGTACTTTTCGAAATGTGGTGCGTAGCTTTAAACAAGGTGCCGATGATTAATGTGTTTTGTCATCTGTATCGTCTTGCGATTCATCACAAATCCTGGTATACCTTCTTCGCACGCCAAAATTTTACCAAAACCCCAAAATCCAACGCCGGCAAATGGAAAGAAACGTTTTTCTATGTCGACCAAACCGTTGTGGGAACTAACTTTCCGCGAACACTAGTATGGTGCGAAATCGTGGCCAAAGATGTGAACAAAACCCCAAAATTAGATGACGAGGAAGCAAAGCTGCTTGCGGAATGCGCGAACGCACAGCTTGTCCACCGCGCTTATGGGACCGTGATGCTGCGGTTGGGGAAGATATCTGCCCATTGGTCATGGGAGAACCTGCGACCCGCCATAGTCGCACCAAGTGGCAAGGGTAGGAATAGTAACGTATATTTTAATTTACGCAGCCACATATATCTATATTTAACCTGCGTGTTTATGTATGCAGAAATGAGGATGATGAAAGTGTTAACCATGGAGGAGATTGCGACAATATCCTTCCGCAAACAGAATATAAATGAGCCACTGGAGCAGGAAAAGTCTGGTGAGAACGAGGTTCCCATTCCGCAGACATCTGCAAACAAGCGCAAGACAACCACCACCCCGCAAACAAACGCATCCAAGAAGAAAAAGCTGAATTCGAAACAAAGGGAGGATATGCGGAACGACAACTTCGTTCCCGTAGAGCAGCCCTCTACAAACCTGCCTCCTCCATTCACTGGTAAGCATTTTATTATTACCGCATAACCAGCATTATTGCTTCGTTAACTAACTTACGCAAGTCCTCGCAGAGCATATGGATGACATGCATCACACACCACCGCAGGTGAACCCCGACCTCGAAGCAACCGCCACCTCCAAAGACCGGGCCATTGAACTGGATTCGGACACCGTGCCGACACCACCACGCGGTAGCTTCCGATTATCTAACCTGGCGCAGCTCACCCAGTCTTCCGCCGAAAATGCCGCAGAGCAGTCCGCTTTTTTGCAGCAAATTTTCCCGGCCGAATTCTGCGAGTAACTAGCCGTACTGCCCTTCCACCAAGCGCACAACGCCTTTATCTGAAATGGCCTTGTGTTTTTTGGCATGTTCGCGGATGGAGTACGTCGTGCTACGAATTTGTACCAATTGGCCTTGCGGAAAGAAACTGAGCTAGGCTTGCTACAAGCGGGTGTTGATCAGTTGAGGAATGATAGGAGAGACGAAGAGGAGGCACGCAAGGCTGCCGAGGCGTCTGCGGATGAAATGAAAACTTCCTTGATTACGAAAAGGAAGAAAAATCAAGAGCTGGTGGGGGCCGTTGATCAGGCCAAGGGTGAAGTGGAACGTTTGCGGGCTGACCTAGACAGGGTCAGCCGAGAGAAGGATGATGTGGTAACTGGCCGCGAGCTGGTAGAGGCGGACCTGACGAAACTACGCACCTCTCTTCCGGTCCTTGCACAAAAAGTTATGGATTCAGACCCCGTAACCGAAAAATTCAACGCATATTTAGACGCGGTCCTCGACCATGAGCTTAACAAGGTCGTGAGATAGGTGCTCAAATGCTGCGACCTCGCGCCCCCTACCCAGACGCAGTCTAGAAGCATATCAAGGAGGACACCGCCGCCATACTCATGGACGCAGAACAAGCGATCCAAAATATTGACATCCCTAAGCTTGTCGTGTTCTCCAATGATCCCAACGCCCCAATTGATCAGCTTTTAAAGGAAAATTTGTAGGTAATTGCGCCGTAAGTCCTATGCTTAGGCGGGTTTATGTATTTTGGAGCCCTAAGTCCCATGTTGGGTAGGCGTTTAAAACAATTTGCATTTGTAACAACTTATTTTGTTGTATAATTGTATTATGCATGCGTGGTAGTGTAGTTGTTTATATATCGCGAGTCAAAACAAAATGTAAACCGCATGCCTATATGTGTTAGTCAACCAAAACTCACACGCATAAGCGGGCGCTGCGTAAAATAAACCAATACTTTAGTGAATTTACCCTTAAATTTTAGACTCAAAAGCTACTGCGTTCTTGCTTTGGCATGTGCTAGAGGTGCACTTTAGCTGTGTGGTAAGCAACGCAACTAAAAACAAACCAATGCTTTTATAATTAAGAGTTCCTCAAGAAAACCAATGTGAGAGTAATTACGCACAAGCAAACCAATGGTTGTATTTTTATGTCGACTTGGTAGCCATCTAGTCTGCGTGGCGCTTGGTTAGGGGAAAACCAATTCCCTTCACCTGCCGTTAGTGTCTAGCCTTGTAACCAAACAGGCTTCTGCCGCACGGGGGCTAGAGGACACCCCTTAAGTAGGCAGGAACCGCATACAATAAAGATATATACAAAAAGAGTATGTGCGAGTAAATATTTTAATTGGCATTAATCATGATTACAACCGTGACACATCCAAACGGACGGAAATTACATAGAAAAAAATAATGTGCTAAAACATTTGGAGTGATCAGGTCCAACCAGCTACATGTAACATTTTTTCAACAACGTCGCGTGCCAAGTGCGCTTCACAGGCTTTCCATCTAATGTCGCGAGATGGTATGCCCCGGTGTTGCTTGCTCCCACTACCTTGTATGGACCTTCCCATCGGAGCCCAATTTCCCAGTATCTTCCGCATGACTTGCGTCATTTTGACGCCAAACCAGATCCCCGCACTTATAAGAGCGCGAACGCACATGCTGGTTATAGTACTTTGTGATTTTCTGCTTATTATTAGCTTCATTAACTACCGCAGAGAGTCTGCGTTCTTCCAGAAAATTAATGTTTTCCCGCAAAGCTTCTGAATTATTTTGCTCGTCAAAATTCTGTATGCGGAACGTTGGTACCCCAATCTCTGCGGGTACAATAGCTTCCGATCCATATACCAGACTGAACGGAATTTCACCAGTGCTTGCTTTTGGCGTTGTTCTATGCGCCCATAATACCTTTGGTAGCTCGTCCACCCAACCAATGCGACTGTGGCCAAATCTAGCTTTAATTCCAGCTACTATATCCCGGTTGGTGACTTCGCACTGGCCATTTGAAATGTCCCGTTCTTATTGATTAAAAACGTTCCATATTGATTGATTTCGTTGCGAGGTTTTGACCTCTATATGAGACGTTTTTCAAAGACTGCATTCATTTTTAAAACAAACCATAACCTTTATTTCATAGATAAAGGTTTTAAAAAGCTTTACGTAGATTATCAAATAATGATAATCTAAAATATCCTGTATACACACGACCATTACATAATGGTTTACAATACAAATATGTTACAACGAAATAAGTTTCTTGAATGCAGTTTTTACACAATATCATACAAGCATGGACTCCAAATCTCGTCCTTATTTAAGTATGCGACGGCGGAAGCTCTTAATAATCACCTGAGAATAAACATACTTAAAACGTCAACAAAAATGTTGGTGAGTTATAGGTTTAACCTATATATATCAAATCATAATAATAGACCACAAGATTTCATATTTCAATACACATCCCATACATAGAGATAAAAATCATTCATATGGTGAACACCTGGTAACCGACATTAACAAGATGCATATATAAGAATATCCCCATCATTCCGGGACACGCTTCGGATATGATATAAATTTCGAAGTACTAAAGCATCCGGTACTTTGGATGGGGTTTGTAGGCCCAATAGATCTATCTTTAGGATTCGCGTCAATTAGGGTGTCTGTTCCCTAATTCTTAGATTACCAGACTTAATAAAAAGGGGCATATTCGATTTCGATAATTCAACCATAGAATGTAGTTTCACGTACTTGTGTCTATTTTGTAAATCATTTATAAAACCTGCATGTATTCTCATCCCAAAAATATTAGATTTTAAAAGTGGGACTATAACTCACTTTCACAGATTTTTACTTCGTCGGGAAGTAAGACTTGGCCACTGGTTGATTCACGAACCTATAACAATATATACATATATATCAAAGTATGTTCAAAATATATTTACAACACTTTTAATATATTTTGATGTTTTAAGTTCATTAAGTCAGCTGTCCTCGTTAGTAACCTACAACTAGTTGTCCACAGTTAGATGTACAGAAATAAATCGATAAATATTATCTTGAATCAATCCACGACCCAGTGTATACGTATCTCAGTATTGATCACAACTCAAACTATATATATTTTGGAATCAACCTCAACTCTGTATAGCTAACTCCAACATTCACATATAGAGTGTCTATGGTTGTTCCGAAATATATATAGATGTGTCGACATGATAGGTCGAAACATTGTATACGTGTCTATGGTATCTCAAGATTACATAATATACAATACAAGTTGATTAAGTTATGGTTGGAATAGATTTGTTACCAATTTTCACGTAGCTAAAATGAGAAAAATTATCCAATCTTGTTTTACCCATAACTTCTTCATTTTAAATCCATTTTGAGTGAATCAAATTGCTATGGTTTCATATTGAACTCTATTTTATTAATCTAAACAGAAAAAGTATAGGTTTAGAGTCAGAAAAATAAGTTACAAGTCGTTTTTGTAAAGGTAGTCATTTCAGTCGAAAGAACGACGTCTAGATGACCATTTTAGAAAACATACTTCCACTTTGAGTTTAACCATAATTTTTGGATATAGTTTCATGTTCATAATAAAAATCATTTTCTCAGAATAACAACTTTTAAATCAAAGTTTATCATAGTTTTTAATTAACTAACCCAAAACAGCCCGCAGTGTTACTACGACGGCGTAAATCCGGTTTTACGGTGTTTTTCGTGTTTTCAGGTTTTAAATCATTAAGTTAGCATATCATATAGATATAGAACATGTGTTTAGTTGATTTTAAAAGTCAAGTTAGAAGGATTAACTTTTGTTTGCGAACAAGTTTAGAATTAACTAAACTATGTTCTAGTGATTACAAGTTTAAACCTTCGAATAAGATAGCTTTATATGTATGAATCGAATGATGTTATGAACATCATTACTACCTTAAGTTCCTTGGATAAACCTACTGGAAAAGAGAAAAATGGATCTAGCTTCAACGGATCCTTGGATGGCTCGAAGTTCTTGAAGCAGAATCATGGTACGAAAACAAGTTCAAGTAAGATCATCACTTGAAATAAGATTGTTATAGTTATAGAAATTGAACCAAAGTTTGAATATGATTATTAACTTGTATTAGAATGATAACCTACTGTAAGAAAAAAAGATTTCTTAAGGTTGGATGATCACCTTACAAGATTGGAAGTGAGCTAGCAAACTTGAAAGTATTCTTGATTTTATGTAACTAGAACTTGTAGAATATATGAAGAACACTTTGAACTTGAAGATAGAAATTGAGAGAGATCAATTAGATGAAGAAAATTGAAGAATGAAAGTGTTTGTAGGTGTTTTTGGTCGTTGGTGTATGGATTAGATATAAAGGATATGTAATTTTGTTTTCATGTAAATAAGTCATGAATGATTACTCATATTTTTGTAATTTTATGAGATATTTCATGCTAGTTGCCAAATGATGGTTCCCACATGTGTTAGGTGACTCACATGGGCTGCTAAGAGTTGATCATTGGAGTGTATATACCAATAGTACATACATCTAAAAGCTGTGTATTGTACGAGTACGAATACGGGTGCATACGAGTAGAATTGTTGATGAAACTGAACGAGGATGTAATTGTAAGCATTTTTGTTAAGTAGAAGTATTTTGATAAGTGTATTGAAGTCTTTCAAAAGTGTATAAATACATATTAAAACACTACATGTATATACATTTTAACTGAGTCGTTAAGTCATCGTTAGTCGTTACATGTAAGTGTTGTTTTGAAATCTTTAGGTTAACGATCTTGTCAAATGTTGTTAACCCAATGTTTATAATATCAAATGAGATTTTAAATTATGATATTATCATGATATTATCATGTATGAATATCTCTTAATATGATATATATACATTAAATGTCTTTACAACGATAATCGTTACATATATGTCTCGTTTAAAAATCATTAAGTTAGTAGTCTTGTTTTTACATAAGTAGTTCATTGTTAATATACTTAATGATATGTTTACTTATCATAGTATCATGTTAACTATATATATATCCATATATATGTCATCATATAGTTTTTACAAGTTTTAACGTTCGTGAATCACCGGTCAACTTGGGTGGTCAATTGTCTATATGAAACATATTTCAATTAATCAAGTCTTAACAAGTTTGATTGCTTAACATGTTGGAAACATTTAATCATGTAAATATCAATCTCAATTAATATATATAAACATGGAAAAGTTCGGGTCACTACAGTACCTACCCGTTAAATAAATTTCGTCCCGAAATTTTAAGTTGTTGAAGGTGTTGACGAATCTTCTGGAAATAGATGCGGGTATTTCTTCTTCATCTGATCTTCATGCTCCCAGGTGAACTCGGGTCCTCTACGAGCATTCCATCGAACCTTAACAATTGGTATCTTGTTTTGCTTAAGTCTTTTAACCTCACGATCCATTATTTCGACGGATTCTTCGATGAATTGAAGTTTTTCGTTGATTTGGATTTCATCTAACGGAATAGTGAGATCTTCTTTAGCAAAACATTTCTTCAAATTCGAGATGTGGAAAGTGTTATGTACAGCCACGAGTTGTTGAGGTAACTCAAGTCGGTAAGCTACTGGTCCGACACGATCAATAATCTTGAATGGTCCAATATACCTTGGATTTAATTTCCCTCATTTACTAAATCGAACAACGCCTTTCCAAGGTGCAACTTTAAGCATGACCATCTCTCCAATTTCAAATTCTATATCTTTTCTTTTAATGTCAGCGTAGCTCTTTTGTCGACTTTGGGCGGTTTTCAACCGTTGTTGAATTTGGATGATCTTCTTGGTAGTTTCTTGTATAATCTCCGGACCCGTAATCTGTCTATCCCCCACTTCACTCCAACAAATCAGAGACCTGCACTTTCTACCATAAAGTGCTTCAAATGGCGCCATCTCAATGCTTGAATGGTAGCTGTCGTTGTAGGAAAATTTTGCTAACAGTAGATGTCGATCCCAACTGTTTCCGAAATCAATAACACATGCTCGTAGCATGTCTTCAAGCGTTTGTATCGTCCTTTCGCTCTGCCCATCAGTTTGTGGATGATAGGCAGTACTCATGTCTAGACGAGTTCCTAATGCTTGCTGTATTGTCTGCCAGAATCTTGAAATAAATCTGCCATCCCTATCAGAGATAATAGAGATTGGTATTCCATGTCTGGAGACGACTTCCTTCAAATACAGTCGTGCTAACTTCTCCATCTTGTCATCTTCTCTTATTGGCAGGAAGTGTGCTGATTTTGTGAGACGATCAACTATTACCCAAATAGTATCAAAACCACTTGCAGTCCTTGGCAATTTAGTGATGAAATCCATGGTAATGTTTTCCCATTTCCATTCCGGAATTTCGGGTTGTTGAAGTAGACCTGATGGTTTCTGATGCTCAGCTTTGACCTTAGAACACGTCAAACATTCTCCTACGTATTTAGCAACATCGGCTTTCATACCCGGCCACCAAAAATGTTTCTTGAGATCCTTGTACATCTTTCCCGTTCCAGGATGTATTGAGTATCTGGTTTTATGAGCTTCTCTAAGTACCATTTCTCTCATATCTCCAAATTTTGGTACCCAAATCCTTTCAGCCCTATACCGGGTTCCGTCTTCCCAAATAAGAAGATGCTTCTCCGATCCTTTGGGTATTTCATCCTTTAAATTTCCCTTTTTTAAAACTCCTTGTTGCGCCTCCTTTATTTGAGTAGTAAGGTTATTATGAATCATTATATTCATAGATTTTACTCGAATGGGTTCTCTGTCCTTCCTGCTCAAGGCATCGGCTACCACATTTGCCTTCCCCGGGTGGTAACGAATCTCAAAGTCGTAATCATTCAATAATTCAATCCACCTACGCTGCCTCATATTCAGTTATTTTTGATTAAATATGTGTTGAAGACTTTTGTGGTCGGTATATATAATACTTTTGACCCCATATAAGTAGTGCCTCCAAGTCTTTAATGCAAAAACAATCGCGCCTAATTCCAAATCATGCGTCGTATAATTTTGTTCGTGAATCTTCAATTGTCTAGATGCATAAGCAATCACCTTCATTCGTTGCATTAATACACAACCGAGACCTTGCTTTGATGCATCACAATAAATCACAAAATCATCATTCCCTTCAGGCAATGACAATATAGGTGCCGTAGTTAGCTTTTTCTTCAATAACTGAAACGCTTTCTCTTGTTCATCATTCCATTCAAATTTCTTCCCTTTATGCGTTAATGCAGTCATGGGTTTTGCTATTCTGGAAAAGTCTTGGATGAACCTTCTGTAGTAACCAGCTAGTCCTAAAAACTGGCGTTTGTGTTTTGGACTTTTCGGGGTTTCCCACTTTTCAACAGTTTCTATCTTTGCAGGATCCACCTTAATACCTTCTTTGTTCACTATGTGACCGAGGAATTGAACTTCTTCCAACCAAAATGCACACTTTGAAAACTTAGCGTACAATTCTTCCTTCCTCAATACTTCTAACACCTTTCTCAAATGTTCACCGTGTTCTTGGTCATTCTTTGAGTAAATAAGTATGTCATCAATGAAAACAATGACAAACTTGTCAAGGTATGGTCCACACACTCGGTTCATAAGGTCTATGAACACAGCTGGTGTATTAGTTAAACCAAATGGCATGACCATAAACTCGTAATGACCGTAACGTGTTCTGAAAGCAGTCTTTGGAATATCATCTTCTTTCACCCGCATTTGATGATACCCGGAACGTAAGTCAATCTTTGAATAAACAGACTGTAACGACCCGACCAAAACCGTTATTGACGGCGCCGTTAACTTAGGTCCCGTTGCGTGGTCGTAGTCCCTATATGAGACTCGTTTGACCAAAATTATGTCGCGTTCATTTGAAAGGTACAAAGTTTAGTTTACAAAGTTATAAAGTATGAATGAAATAACTTGCGACATAATTAGTTTGAAACCACAGTTGCTATAAATAGCGTAAGTATGTAAACAATATGTTTGAATCCAAAGGTGCTATCACTAGCGTATGCACGTATGTATGCTTGACTCCAAGCATGAAATCAGAGTGTATGCATGTATGCTCGACTCCAAGCAAGTATGAGTGTACGCGGAAGCATGTATCAAATAGCCAAGTATGAACCTGAGAAACATATAGAAAACTGTCAACGAAAAACGTTGGTGAAATCATAGGTGTTTGTAATAAACGTTGTTTTTGAACCACAAGATTTAGTATTCCCATAGTTGATTATCAAAATCGTTTGCATTCCAAAAGTATTGTTCGCGAGCACCCAATTATCAAGACTTAACGTTTCCTTCCATAGAACCCCATCACAATAGTGTTAGAACATACACTGTTTCCCGAAAATATATTTCATCCGTAGACGGTAGCGAACCGTCCAAAATGAGGGTTTGTCAAACCCGTATGGCCACACAATATAAGTTCTCGCTTACACCCTGCAAGTGTAACTAATGATAATCGAATTGAGGATTTTTGTTCTAACTCGCTGTGGAATGTTTGTTTTCCTTGTACTTGTGTTCAAAGTGTAAAAGCAAGTAGTACAAAATGTAACAAAGTATATGTTTCTCAGCCCACAATGTAAAAGTATAAAAAGTTGTTGAAAAGGTGGGACTATGATCTCACCTCGAGTGCACGAGTATAAAAGTACTTCACAAAGTAACGTATGCATGAAAGTTGCTTAGCCTTGACCTAAACAAGTAAGTTATATCAATTAACCGGTTACGACACAAAGTCGGGTGAAATGTGTTCAATTAGTCCTATGGCTCGTTACGACTCGATTAAGTATAGCATGTGAATCACGTTGTCAAGTTTCATACAAGAAACAAGTATAAAAGCATGTTAGAATGATTGTATAAAAGTTTGGTTAAGTTTGACTAAAAGTCAAACTTGGTCAAAGTCAACGAAAAAGTCAACACGTTCGGGTTCGGTCCCGAACTATTTTTCTGAGGTTTTTATTCATATATAAGCATATTAGAACAAGTTTCATGTGAATCGGAGGTCGGTAGCTAGTCAAACATTTCGCGTGAAATGTGACAAAGTGAGCAGAATCTGGCCAGGCGATTCTGCGCGCCGCGCGGGGATGTGGCGCGCCGCGCCACTACCTGGGCAGAGAATTCTGGTCAGTTTTTCCAAGTGTGCACGAACCAAAACCTTTTCCAACCCAATTCTTGACCCGCAAACACTTATAATGCCTATCATATATCGTCGAAAAGGTATTTTGACGAGAAATACAACTAACCACATATCATCAATCAAAAACATCATTTACCATAACCGAAAACTCGTCAATTGATCAAGAAAGGTTTATTTTCAAAGTTTCAAGTTCGTAAAACGTATTTTGAGTTCCGGGAATCCAATTCACACATATGATATGCCGTTTTGAAGGTAATGAAGCATACATTACTACTAAACACTAACAATTAACATTCCATGGCATTTAAGCATCCAAAAGTTCATGTCAAGAACTATCAAACCCTAGTCAAACATCACAAAATCATTAATCGGGTTTTTGAAGTTTTCTTAATCAACCTACACATCCAAATGTGGCTAATGATACTAGTAACACAATTAAAACATGCACTTTAACAATCTAACAACATTAACTCATCCAAAATCAAGGATTAAGCAAACCCATTTCAAAAACTCAAACTAGTTACTCCAAACCACAAATCGAGCAAACAAAACATATATTCATGTTACACACGAGCCATAGACACTAACTAACACAATTTCAAGTATATAAAACGAATTTAGAGAAATTTAGTGTTTTAGAAATGTTACCCAAATTGGATGAAATTGGTACCAAATCGAAGAGGATGATGAGAGGATCACGAATATGTAATTTGTTTTGAAGTTTGCTTCCCGATCCGAATTTAGATGATGAATTATGTTTGTGTTCTTGAGAGAAAAAAAGAAAGAAAGAGAGAGAGAGGGAGGGATTGAATGGTGGTGATTGGGGTGGACTAGTTGACCTAGTCAACTAGTTTGCCCCGTGTCAATTTTAGTCCCTCGAGTTTAGAAGCGGGTGCGGGATTTAACCAAACGAATATTTTAAAAACGCTCGAGTAGACGAGTGATGTTATAATTAAATAACGAGAATATTATAAACGTTAGTCAACGGAAATTGGGAATTTAAATAGCGAAAGATATTATTTAAAAAAAAAGACGGTGTTAAAAATAAATTTAACGGAAAAACGCGGGATGTTACATTATCCACACCTCAAAAGAAATTTCGTCCCGAAATTTAGTTGGAAGTAGTAGTTGTTGAATCTTACTCGAGATCTTGCGTTGTAAATTCTACGAATAAGTGAAGGTACGTCCTTGAGTATTTCCACGAATTTTGACGGTCGGGATCATATGTTGTTTTAAGGTTTGGCTTCCATGATTCATGGTTTCAACCGGTCCTCCTAGGAAGTGAGGTTTATCGTCGATAGTGAGTTCATCAAAGGAGATAACAAGTTCTCGTTTCGCAAAACACGTCTTTGAGTTGATACATCGAATGTAGGATAAACGGAGACCCAAAATGAGTCGGAAAAGTCTAAACGGCTAGCGACGGGTCCAAAACACCCCAAGAATTTAAAGGATCAAAATATCGCGGATTTAGCTTCCTACGTTTTCCCGAAACGGATTGCACCTTCCCAAGGTGCGACTCTTAACGTGACGTGGTTTCCCACGTGGAATTTGAAATGTTTACGTCTAACATCGGCGTAGCTCTTGGTGATTACGAGTCGCGTAGGGTTTTACCTGAATATGAATAAATTTTCTCGGTTGCTCATGAATAACCTCGGCCCCGGTGAATTGATCATCGTTTACTTGGTTCGACAAAGGAGAATGACGTTTCCGGTCACATGTGGTTTCAAAAGGAGTGACGTTAAAAATCGAATGAAAATCATTGTAGTACGAGGATTCGGTTAAAGGAAAATACTTTTCTCAAGTAAATTTGAAGTTGGTAATACAAACTTGTATTATAGTTTCCAAGGTTTAAATCGCATGTTTGTTCGGTCCGTCGGGTTGTGGATGGTACGCGGTACTCATGTCTAAACGCGGTCCCGAGGCTTTTTGTAAGGTACTCCAAAATCTAGAAGTGAAACGAGGATCTCGATCCGAAACGGGGTACATTTCCCTAAGGCATATTGAACAAGTTTGCTAGGAATTGAAAACGTTAGCTAGGACAAGTTTCTCAAGAAAATTCGCGTCGCAGAAGATTTATCGGTTTCCAAAAACGTTCGTCGGGGCAAGTTCTTATCGGGTTTTGAAAACGATTGTTAGGACTATCCACCCTCGCGGCGAATACTTGTATGACGTGAAGAGTCGCTCTCCATTGAGAATTTAGAATAAGGACCTCCTGAACCGGAAGTACGAGGGTGATGCAAGAGAAGTTTCCGCCCCGATGTGAGCATAACGAGTAAATTGTAGTTAGTCAATAAGACTGTGCGAGGACGAGCTAGTATACCCGTGTGACATACGGTTGAAGTCGAATGGAATCGGTAATTCATTCGGAAGCATAAATATAATTTGACAATAATTGAAGGTGTGTCCCCGGTATGGTTGTTATAAATATTCTCGGAGTTTTCGGATGTCCAACCATGAAAAGATGAAGTCATGCACATGGCACATGGTGGTGTTTAGGTTGATCGAGTCTAACCACCATCACGCGTCACTAGAAATTTGGTATGTCTTACCGTAATATAACCACGTTGATCGAGTGTCGTTATATTACGCTAACTCATACCTCCATTCCCACATCACTCCATAGATTCAAGTTCGTGTCATCGTGAAGACCTAAAATGAACAAAATGTAACGACGTCTCAAACGTGACTCATATTAAATCGAAAGAATTTCTGCAAATCTAAGGAAGCGTTTCCCCGTGGGAAGTGTATAAATGATTGTTCACGTCAAATCGGTTCGATTCAAACAATATTGTATTTAGGTATGAAAAGAGTAACGAGTCATGATAACAAGTAATACGCAACCGTAGCGATAAATGTTGATGACGATACTCACCTAGAGTAGTGATGGTAGTAACACCAAAAAGTAGATAGTAAGAAACACCAGTGGGAAACCGATAGTAAGTTGAAACGGTGGCAAATAACAATCCGGGAGACAGAGTTCTCGAACAAGTGTGACTAATGAAGTCGTCGTCATCCATACGTGTATGAATCATGAATTTACGTGTGTTACCAAAAAGTGGCGGAATACGAGTTCGTATGATGAAGGTTGGGTACCATTAAAAAGTTTGCCTAAGAATGATTCAAGTATAATGCACAAGTAGTCAAGTAAGTGCTATCTATAGCAAATGTATGTCAGAATGCAAATGCTAACTATCCGGTTGTAGTCTAGACTCACTAATGCGTCCTAACGACTCTGTTAGACACACTAATGCACGTCCTAGTTCCCTACAACCAACGCTCTGATACCACTTGTAACGACCCGACCAAAACCGTTATTGACGGCGCCGTTAACTTAGGTCCCGTTGCGTGGTCGTAGTCCCTATATGAGACTCGTTTGACCAAAATTATGTCGCGTTCATTTGAAAGGTACAAAGTTTAGTTTACAAAGTTATAAAGTATGAATGAAATAACTTGCGACATAATTAGTTTGAAACCACAGTTGCTATAAATAGCGTAAGTATGTAAACAATATGTTTGAATCCAAAGGTGCTATCACTAGCGTATGCACGTATGTATGCTTGACTCCAAGCATGAAATCAGAGTGTATGCATGTATGCTCGACTCCAAGCAAGTATGAGTGTACGCGGAAGCATGTATCAAATAGCCAAGTATGAACCTGAGAAACATATAGAAAACTGTCAACGAAAAACGTTGGTGAAATCATAGGTGTTTGTAATAAACGTTGTTTTTGAACCAAAAGATTTAGTATTCCCATAGTTGATTATCAAAATCGTTTGCATTCCAAAAGTATTGTTCGCGAGCACCCAATTATCAAGACTTAACGTTTCCTTCCATAGAACCCCATCACAATAGTGTTAGAACATACACTGTTTCCCGAAAATATATTTCATCCGTAGACGGTAGCGAACCGTCCGAAATGAGGGTTTGTCAAACCCGTATGGCCACACAATATAAGTTCTCGCTTACACCCTGCAAGTGTAACTAATGATAATCGAATTGAGGATTTTTGTTCTAACTCGCTGTGGAATGTTTGTTTTCCTTGTACTTGTGTTCAAAGTGTAAAAGCAAGTAGTACAAAATGTAACAAAGTATATGTTTCTCAGCCCACAATGTAAAAGTATAAAAAGTTGTTGAAAAGGTGGGACTATGATCTCACCTCGAGTGCACGAGTATAAAAGTACTTCACAAAGTAACGTATGCATGAAAGTTGCTTAGCCTTGACCTAAACAAGTAAGTTATATCAATTAACCGGTTACGACACAAAGTCGGGTGAAATGTGTTCAATTAGTCCTATGGCTCGTTACGACTCGATTAAGTATAGCATGTGAATCACGTTGTCAAGTTTCATACAAGAAACAAGTATAAAAGCATGTTAGAATGATTGTATAAAAGTTTGGTTAAGTTTGACTAAAAGTCAAACTTGGTCAAAGTCAACGAAAAAGTCAACACGTTCGGGTTCGGTCCCGAACTATTTTTCTGAGGTTTTTATTCATATATAAGCATATTAGAACAAGTTTCATGTGAATCGGAGGTCGGTAGCTAGTCAAACATTTCGCGTGAAATGTGACAAAGTGAGCAGAATCTGGCCAGGCGATTCTGCGCGCCGCGCGGGGATGTGGCGCGCCGCGCCACTACCTGGGCAGAGAATTCTGGTCAGTTTTTCCAAGTGTGCACGAACCAAAACCTTTTCCAACCCAATTCTTGACCCGCAAACACTTATAATGCCTATCATATATCGTCGAAAAGGTATTTTGACGAGAAATACAACTAACCACATATCATCAATCAAAAACATCATTTACCATAACCGAAAACTCGTCAATTGATCAAGAAAGGTTTATTTTCAAAGTTTCAAGTTCGTAAAACGTATTTTGAGTTCCGGGAATCCAATTCACACATATGATATGCCGTTTTGAAGGTAATGAAGCATACATTACTACTAAACACTAACAATTAACATTCCATGGCATTTAAGCATCCAAAAGTTCATGTCAAGAACTATCAAACCCTAGTCAAACATCACAAAATCATTAATCGGGTTTTTGAAGTTTTCTTAATCAACCTACACATCCAAATGTGGCTAATGATACTAGTAACACAATTAAAACATGCACTTTAACAATCTAACAACATTAACTCATCCAAAATCAAGGATTAAGCAAACCCATTTCAAAAACTCAAACTAGTTACTCCAAACCACAAATCGAGCAAACAAAACATATATTCATGTTACACACGAGCCATAGACACTAACTAACACAATTTCAAGTATATAAAACGAATTTAGAGAAATTTAGTGTTTTAGAAATGTTACCCAAATTGGATGAAATTGGTACCAAATCGAAGAGGATGATGAGAGGATCACGAATATGTAATTTGTTTTGAAGTTTGCTTCCCGATCCGAATTTAGATGATGAATTATGTTTGTGTTCTTGAGAGAAAAAAAGAAAAAAAGAGAGAGAGAGGGAGGGATTGAATGGTGGTGATTGGGGTGGACTAGTTGACCTAGTCAACTAGTTTGCCCCGTGTCAATTTTAGTCCCTCGAGTTTAGAAGCGGGTGCGGGATTTAACCAAACGAATATTTTAAAAACGCTCGAGTAGACGAGTGATGTTATAATTAAATAACGAGAATATTATAAACGTTAGTCAACGGAAATTGGGAATTTAAATAGCGAAAGATATTATTTAAAAAAAAAGACGGTGTTAAAAATAAATTTAACGGAAAAACGCGGGATGTTACACAGACGAGCCTTGTAGTTGATCAAATAAGTCGTCGATTCTCGGTAGTGGGTAGCGGTTCTTGATGGTAAGTTTGTTCAACTCTCGGTAGTCGATACACAACCTGAATGTACCATCTTTCTTCTTGATAAACAAAACAGGAGCTCCCCACGGTGATGTGCTTGGTCGAATGAAACCACGCTCTAAAAGTTCTTGTAATTGGCTTTGCAGTTCTTTCATCTCGCTGGGTGCGAGTCTGTAAGGAGCACGAGCTATTGGTGCAGCTCCTGGTACAAGATCTATTTGAAATTCAACGGATCGATGTGAGGGTAATCCCGGTAATTCTTTCGGAAATACATCGGGAAATTCTTTTGCAATGGGAACATCATTGATGCTCTTTTCTTCAGTTTGTACTTTCTCGACGTGTGCTAGAATAGCATAGCAACCTTTTCTTATTAGTTTTTGTGCCTTCAAATTACTAATAAGATGTAGCTTCGTGTTGCCCTTTTCTCCGTACACCATTAAGGGTTTTCCTTTTTCTCGTATAATGCGAATTGCATTTTTGTAACAAACGATCTCTGCTTTCACTTCTTTCAACCAGTCCATACCGATTATCACATCAAAACTCCCTAACTCTGCTGGTATCAAATCAATCTTAAATGTTTCGCTAACCAGTTTAATTTCTCGATTCCGACATATATTATCTGCTGAAATTAATTTACCATTTGCTAATTCGAGTAAAAATTTACTATCCAAAGGCGTCAATGGACAACTTAATTTAGCACAAAAATCTCTACTCATATAGCTTCTATCCGCACCCGAATCAAATAAAACGTAAGCAAATTTATTGTCAATAAGAAACGTACCCGTAACAAGCTCCGGGTCTTCCTGTGCCTCTGCCGCATTAATATTGAAAACTCTTCCGCGGCCTTGTCCATTCGTGTTCTCCTGGTTCGGGCAATTTCTAATAATGTGGCCCGGTTTTCCACATTTATAACAAACTACATTGGCATAACTTGCTCCGACACTACTTGCTCCGCCATTACTCGTTCTGACACCATTTGTTCCTTTCGTTCTGTTAACCCCTGGTCCGTAGACCTCACACTTCGCCGCGCTATGACCATTTCTTTTACACTTGTTGCAAAATTTGGTGCAGAACCCCCGAGTGATACTTCTCACATCTTTGGCATAGCTGCTTCTAATTGTTGTTGTTGTTGCGGTTATTATTGTTGTTGGGATGATTGTTGTAGTTGCTGTTGTTGTTATTGTTGTTGTTGTTGTTGTTGTTGTTGTTGTTGTTGTTGTTGTTGTTGTTGTTGTTGGGCCGTTTGTTGTAGTTGCGATTGATGTTGCGATTGTTGGGATAATTATTGCGATTATTGTTGTAATTGCTGTTGTTGTTGTATTGGTGATTCTTATCACCGTTTTCCTCCCACTTTCTTTTGACTTGCTTCACATTGGCCTCTTCAGCAGTCTGTTCTTTAATTCTTTCTTCAATCTGGTTCACTAGTTTGTGAGCCATTCTACATGCCTGTTGTATGGAGGCGGGCTCGTGTGAACTTATATCTTCTTGGATTCTTTCCGGTAATCCTTTCACAAACGCGTCGATCTTCTCTTCCTCATCTTCGAATGCTACCAGACACAATAGGCACAATTCTGTGAATTGTCTTTCGTACGTGGTAATATCAAATCCTTGGGTTTGTAACCCTCTAAGTTCTGTCTTGAGCTTATTGACCTCGGTTCTGGGACGGTACTTCTCGTTCATCAAGTGCTTGAATGCTGACCACGGTAGTGCGTACGCATCGTCTTGTCCCACTTGCTCTAGATAGGTATTCCACCATGTTAACGCAGAACCTGTGAAGGTATGCGTAGCGTACTTCACTTTGTCCTCTTCAGTACACTTACTTATGGCAAACACCGATTCGACCTTCTCGGTCCACCGTTTCAATCCGATCGGTCCTTCGGTTCCATCAAATTCCAAAGGTTTGCAGGCAGTGAATTCTTTATAGGTGCATCCTACACGATTTCCTGTACTGCTAGATCCAAGGTTATTGTTGGTATGTAGCGCAGCCTGTACTGCGGCTAAGTTTGAAGCTAGAAAAGTACGGAATTCCTCTTCATTCATATTCACGGTGTGTCGAGTAGTCGGTGCCATTTCCTTCAAAATAGTCAAATGGAACAAGTTAATCATACAGAATATTAAGAATAGTTAATAGTATTTCGTAGCATAATATGAACTCATTTATAAAAGCTTTTTCTTCATATTAGCGTTTTATAAGTTTAAATTCGGGTAGTACCTACCCGTTAAGTTCATACTTAGTAGCTAATATACAATTCAACTACTACAATTCTATATGAAAAACTGATTATAATTATATTTCGCGTTCAAACTTTTACACAATATTTTACAAACTTACAATACCGCTTATTTTACATATATCATGAAATATAGCACACAATAAATTTGATACAAGATGGTTGTGAAGATAATTCTAGCTAGTACACAAGTCGTTCAGCAAAGGCAATAAAGACACGTAATTCATACGTCCAGAAACAAGTCATGCATTTTGGTTTTACTAGGATTACTTCCCATCCTTGGTCTTGTGGAACATAACCGTTATGGCCGTTGATAAGATAGCGTGTTGTAACGTCGTCAAAGGGACGAGGGTTACGTAATGTCCAATAGTCCCGTAACAATCTAAAAACCTCATTTCTTACCCCAATTACCGACTCCGTCACTTGTGGAAACGTTTTGTTTAATAGTTGTAGCCCGATGTTCTTGTTCTCACTTTGGTGAGAAGCGAACATTACTAATCCGTAAGCATAACATGCTTCTTTATGTTGTATGTTAGCCGCTTTTTCTAAATCACGAAGTCCAATATTCGGATATATTGAGTCAAAATAATTTCTTAACCCATTGCGTAAAATAGCATTTGGGTTCCACGCAATATATGCGTCAAAGTAAACACATCGTAACTTATGGATTTCCCAATGTGATATCCCCCATCTTTCGAACGAAAGCCTTTTATAAACCAAGGCATTCTTGGAACGTTCTTCGAATGTCTTACAAACTGATCTCGCCTTAAATAGTTTTGCCGAAGAATTCTGACTGACTCTAGACAAGATTTCATCAATCATGTCTCCGGATAGGTCTCTTAAAATATTGGGTTGTCTATCCATTTTGTGTTTTTATACTGTAAAATAGACAAGAGTTAGATTCATAAAAAAAAAATACTTATTAATACAAGCAATTTTTACATATATCATAAAGCATAAGCACACTATATTACATATATTACACCACACGAATACAACTATCTTATTCCGACTCGCTTGTTTCTTCTTCTTCGGTTTTGGTTCGTTTTGCCAAGTTTCTAGGGATATATGATGTTCCCCTAATACGAGCCATAGTTTTCCACATTGGTTTAGAAAAACCTGGTGGTTTAGAGGTTCCCGGGTCATTGTTACAACTTAAGGACTTCGGGGGTTGACGATACATATAAAGTTCATCGGGGTTGGAATTAGATTTCTCTATTTTTATGCCCTTTCCCTTATTATTTTCTTTTGCCTTTTTAAATTCAGTTGGGGTAATTTCTATAACATCATCGGAATTCTCGTCGGAATCCGATTTATCGAAGAATTGGTAATCCTCCCAATATTTTGCTTCCTTGGCGGAAACACCATTGACCATAATTAACCTTGGTCGGTTGGTTGAGGATTTTCTTTTACTTAACCATTTTATTATTTCCCCCACCGGTTCTATTTCTTCATCCGGTTCCGATTCTTCTTCCGGTTCTGACTCTTCTTCCGGTTCCTCTTCGGGAACTTGTGAATCAGTCCACGAATCATTCCAATTTACATTTGACTCTTCATTATTATTAGGTGAGTCAATGGGACTTGTTCTAGAGGTAGACATCTATCACATAATTGATGGAATTCAATATAACAACATGTTCTTAATGTTAACATAATTACTAAACCAATTTAGTAAGATATATGGCAAGCGGAAGCATGATTTACAAAGAAAACAAGTGTATATATTTAACCATTTATTTGAATTCCAAGTGGATATCAAGTCTTGAAATATACTTACAAATAAGATTAAGGAAGAAGTAGTACCTCCTCAAGTAAATTGAGGGTAGTTTACTAGGTTGCAAGATGATGAAACAATGTGGTAAACCCTAAGCCTTTGATGCACCAACACCACCCTTAAATATGTTAGGATTTAAGACTCTTAATCACCTTAAACCAAGCTTGAAACACTCTCCTTTTGCACCCAAGAAATCTGGACAGCAGCTATGTCAAGAGATGATGATGAATGAAGCCTCAAAACTATGAAACCTCAAGTTGTTATACCCCAAACTTATCACCAACACCCTAGCCTTTAGTTAGGATTTAATGATACTTGAAAACAAGCTTGCAAAATAAGAAATGAACTCTCTTTTGCTGCTCTAAAACTCACGACAGAATGGACAGCAGGAAGCTGAATTTTCTGTTTTGTTTTAGCAGTTTTTGATATGTAAATTGCATATATTTTTCCCAAAGTGAGTCAAGATGCATGTTATAGGAATTGGGAAAGCATGGGCATCAAATGGAATCTCTAGCATGCTTCTTAAACTCCCAATGCCACTACAAGAATCATGTTATAATATACATAAAAAAAAACTGATTTTATAAAATCAGTTTTTATAAAACTTAATTTTATAAAACACATTATATAAACATGTATATTATTTGTTATGTATATTTATAAAACCAATTTTATAAAATGTAACATAACTTAATTATTTAACCTATAAATAATTAAATCCTTGTTGTATAAGTTATTCCATAACTTATATATAAACATATCAAGTAACATTATTTAAGAAACCGTTTCCTTAAAGTTCAAGTATCGTGTATTTAATCAACGATCCAACTGCTAAAATCAAATACGAATAAGGTGTCGGTAAGTTTGTTATTGGGTATGACCCGACTTGGATCAAAACATATTAGCCACGTTAATTTAATATGTCTCTCGGGCATACGAAATACTTTCAATCTCCCACTTGCACGAGAAACATAAGAAATTAATGCAAGTGATGGATACCACCTAACGACCGTCCATCACCCCTAATATGTTATGACTTAGTGCCATTCAATAACATCATCCCTTTCGAGTTCCCATCTCGAATATGATTAGGTGAATCTTTCAATATATCCTTTTGTCCTAGATGTCATGTTAAATCCAAGAGACATAGAATGATCACTCTCTTATAGATTTAACTTTATCAGGCCTTAGACATCTGACTCTCAACGAATAAGAGGGACAAATTCCATCTTGGCTACATACGTCCTAGACACTACACTTCGTACCATACCTGAAGCCTCCCTTAAGAGCTACCTTTTCAGAATAGCGAAGGAAAGAATCAAGGCACAATATTTGGTGAATATCCGAACCCAATATGTGTCTCAGGTCAGAGGATATAATGATATTCTCCTTTACTCAAGATTACATGTGATCAACCACAAAGGCTCCATACAGTAAATCTTGAGAGCGGGTCTTCCAATATTTGTGTCCCACAAATATCTATGAACCTTGGTTGCAACCTTGCCCCACATTCACCATTTGAATGTTAACCAATCCAAGTTCATAATAGTCTAGACCTCACACTTGTTCCCACAAATGTAATCAACTACGGAATTTAGAATAATTATTTATTCATGGATAAAATATGCAAAATTGGAACATAACTCAAAATTAAATTAATACCATATTTATATTAATGAGTTTGAACTAATTCGTTCCTTTACAATACATAAAATAGATCATTTCCAATCACTAGAATATCGAAGCCCTAATGCACAAACATGTCCCTCATGTTTTGGCCCATGTAAAAGCTTCGTGAGTGGATCCGCAACATTTTGATCTGTGTGAACTTTGTGAATACATATCTTTCCTTTTTCAACCTCATCCCTAATGTAGTTGAATCTCCGCTCAATGTGACGAGTCTTTTGATGAGCACGAGGTTCCTTGATTTGAGCAATCGCACCCTCGTTGTCACAAAAGATCTCAAGAGGGTCCTGAATGGAAGGGACCACTCCTAAGTCGTCGATGAATTTCTTCATCCATGCAGCTTCCTGAGCTGCCAATTGTGATGACCCGGGAATTTCCGACCAAATTTAAACATAATCTTATATGATTCGACTCGATAAGCAAAGTCTATTAAACCGAGTCTCATTATGTTTGAACTATTTCATGATAACATTTGACCTTTAACTATTTCCGACGATTCACGAACCTTTAATTGTAACTAAGAATGTAAATATAAATAATTATATATAAAACTAATTATATTAGTATTAATGAACTATTAAGTAATTTTGTTATTATAAAAGATAACATTTAATAACTAAAGATTTTCGTTTTGAATATATATAGTATATTGTATATAAATGATTCAAACATATTTTACCAACGTTATCAAAATATTAAATGTACAATGTTATACTTTGTAGTTAATTGTTTAATATACATAATTAATCATCTACTCAACATTTAAAACATGATTTTATATATATGGTAGTATACATATATACATAAATATAACTATATATATGATTTTATACATAATTATTATATTATGTATATGTAGAAATTTATAATATATCTATGATGAAATAATGTACTATTTTAATAAATATATATAATACTTACATATATAAAACATTTATATTTTTCATAATTACATACATAAGTATAATATAATTAGTATGTAAATAAATATTATAATATATTTATATTAAAATGCATAAATATATAATATTCAGTATATGTTACAATACATATTACATAATTATTAAATATTACATAATAATAGATGATATTAATAAATTAAATTTAAATACAAATATAGTTGTTGTAGTAATGTTATTTGTATCGTCAAATATCAATATTTGTATTCATAATATCACTTTATATCATATAAAGATGAAATTGGATGTATAAATTAGATTATTATTACTAATATTATTATTATCGATAAAATATTAATATTATCATAATTAGTATGGTATTATTATTATTATTATTATTATTATTATTATTATTATTATTATTATTATTATTATTATTATTATTATTATTATTATCATTTTTACAATTATTATTATCATTAATATTATATTTATCATTATTATTAATTTTATTAATATTATTAGATATTAATAGTATTGTTATTATATATTATTATTATTAATTAAAAAAACAGTAGGGATCTATATTATACGTTTGACCTCTGTATCCTTTATCTCTATTATTATTATTTTTTTTGTTTCTTTCCTGCTCCAAACTCGTGAACTTGTGTTGACATTTTCTCCATTTTTTATCAACCGATCTCTATTATTACAAAATGATTATGTATAATTGCAAATCAAATAAAAAGGAAATCCAATGGGATTAAAGAGCACAGCGATATTTTTTTTTTCTTCTTCTCTGCACGCTCCAATTTTTTTTTCTCTTAATTCAATTTCGAATAAAGTTTCAAAATCTAAAAATGCAGAAAGGTTAGAAATCTTTCTTTGAATCTATCTGCAAAATCTCAACTCTCAAATCTTTATATCGATCTTGAATTTTGAAGTCAAAGTTTAGTTTAAAAAAAGTCAACAATTGTTCTTGAGACAAATTCGCGTTCGTGTATATGTTTCTGATCAAATTGACGATTCCAGTAGTTTTTATACATGTTTAGAAAACTATTTCGTGTTATAAACATTATCTATAATGTTATCTATTACGAAATCAATTTTTTTTGTTTTGTTCCAAGAACCGACGCTGCAGTAGGCCTTTAGTGTTTTTTTTTTATTTTAGAACCCAAATTATTTTTTTTTCTGTAATGTTTTGAAGCTTTAAAAGGAACCCTGATTTTTTTTTTTTTTTTTTTGGTTATTGATGTTTTGTTGAATCCATGAGACTTGTGGAGAAGAAGAGGAATAGAAGAAAAATAGTTTATATATAAAATTTAAATTCGATATTAGTACAGAGAATCAGAATTGGTGGGATGGTCGAGAGTGTTTGCGTGTGAGCATGTGGTCACGAGATCGAGTCCAGAGGACGGTAGTTTCTTTTTTTTTTGAAACTCTTTTCATGTGAGGTAGTTTTCTTTTCTAATTTTATTATTGTTATTATATATTAATATTAATTATTATTAGTATTATTATTATTATTGTGATTGTTTTGATTGTTATTGTTATTGTTATTATTAGTATCATACTTGTTATCATATTTGAAAGTATTATAGACATTACTATTATTATTATGATAGGTATTAATAATATTATTATTAGTAATAAACTTATCATTTTAGTATTTTATCATCATTAGGATTATGATTATCATTATTATTATTATGAAGGAAATAAAAATATATTATTATCATCAATATTAGAATTTGTACCGGTTTATAAATAATAGTATCATCAGTACATTTACAATTAATAATATCATATTTATCAGTATCATCATTAATATTTACTAGTATTATTATGATTATCATTTATCATTTTATAAATATTAGAACCCTTATTATTAACATAAGTATGGTATTAGTATTAATATTATTTTAGAGTTATTATTATTAGTATCATTAACAGTTATCATTTTCATTTTTTTTGCTATTAGTATTATCATTATTAATAAAATTATTATTATTATTAGTAAATCATTATTATCTAAATTATTATTTTAACAAATAAATCTTTTGTACACTATATATATACTTATGGTATATACTAGGATTGTATTAATAATTCACATAACAAACTAATAAAATTTCATAAATACAATACTAACCACAAATATATGTATATAAATATATTAATGTCACTATTTATATAAACGTAAATCATTATAGATATATATACATAAAATCGATATATATATAAAATATAACTTAAAATATAATATAAGTATACGTTTTAAAATAAAGGTTAGAATAAATTCTACAAAACTATAATATATAAATAATACATATTAATAAATGAAATTTTGTAACTTACATTATACGTATTAATATATACACAATTGATATAGGTTCGTGAATCCGAGGCCAACCCTGCATTGTTCAATGACGTCATATGTATTTTTACTACAAAATACAGTATCGTGAGTTTCATTTGCCTTTTTACCCTTTATATTTTTGGGCTGAGAATACATGCGCAACTTTTATAACTGTTTTACGAAATTGACACAAGTACGTGAAACTACATTCTATGGTTGGATTATCGAAGTCGAATATGCCCCTTTTTATTAAGTCTGGTAATCTAAGAATTAGGGAACAGACACTCTAATTGACGCGAATCCTAAAGATAGATCTATCGGGCCCAACAAGCCCCATCCAAAGTACCGGATGTTTTAGTACTTCGAAATTTATATCATGTCCGAAGGAGGATCCCGGAATGATTGGGATATTCTTATATATGCATATTGTTAATGTCGGTTACCAGGTGTTCAATCCATATGAATGATATTTTTGTCTCTATGCATGGGACGTATGTTTATGAGAAATGGAAATCTGAAATCTTGTGGTCTATTAAAATGATGGAAACGATTGTTTAAGTTAAACTAATGAACTCACCAACCTTTTGGTTGACACTTTAAAGCATGTTTATTCTCAGGTACGAAAGAAATCTTCCGCTGTGTATTTGCTCATTTTATAGATATTACTTGGAGTCATTCATGGCATATTTCAAAAGACGTTGCATTCGAGTCGTTGAGTTCATCAAGATTATTATCAAGTCAATTATAGTTGGATATATTATGAAATGGTATGCATGCCTGTCAACTTTCGATGTAATGAAAGTTTGTCTTTTCAAAAACGAATGCAATGTTTGTAAAATGTATCATATAGAGGTCAAGTATCTCGCGATGTAATCAACTGTTGTGAATCGTTTATAATCGATATGGACTTCGTCCGGATGGATTAGGACGGGTCTTCACAGTTGGTATCAGAGCGGTGGTCTTAGCGAACCAGGTCTTGCATTAGTGAGTCTAACTGATAGTCGTTAGAATGCATTAATGAGTCTGGACTTCGACCGTGTTTGCATGTCAAAAGTTTTGCTTATCATTTAGTGTCGAAAAATTATTTGCTTATCATCCTTAAAGTCTAAGACACGTCTTACTGCCTTTATTGCATAGACAGTGTATAGTTAAATTCATATCTTAGCGTATCTGTTATTGTTACCTTTGCCTGACAGCTTCCGTAGATTCCTCCGTAGCTTATGGGATTTTAGTATTATATATGCATATGTAAATTATGTATTGCAGGGTACTAATCTACATCCTATAATCTATTTCTTATCGAAAATCCTTCATCTGATCGTACGAGATGAATCCCTCAACCAGTTCGAGTCCATCTGATTTCGATAGCTATTTCGATAGTTATTCCGACAGCTATTTCGATATGGATTTCCACTCGAGCTCCGAAAGCAGAGTAACCGGAATGAATCGATCAATTAGCCATCATCTATTCTGAATGAATTGGAGATGGGTTCGTAGTCGACTTAATCAATGGAAACGCGAAGAAGGCGATCATTTCCACTAACCAAATTCACCTCTTGACAATGGACCTAAAACGTTTACCGGCGAACCTGTTCGAGACACCATTTTCTCTCTCATTTCCAAAGTATCTCATCACGATCATATACTATCTCAGATTCTAAACCTCATTCATCCGCTCGTCCGAACCGACAATCATCCCGGTGTAATAGAAGAAGTTAACGAACTTCGCGCATAAGTTGTAGTCTTGGAAAATATGGTGCAAAACGTACCAGCTTCATCCAAATCACCGGCACCAACGGTACCACCAACAACCCAAATTTCAATATCACATGCCTCAACATCTCAATCTATACCTCGAGTATAATCATCATTCTACATGACATTCTACATCAGTTATCTTCGTTCGACATGGTGATTATGTAATCTCTAATGTTTTAGAGATTATTTATTCTAGTTCCAACTGAAAACTAAATGAGTTTAATATCATGTTAACTCATTAAATTCATGATTACATCTGAAGAAAATATATATGTATATATGTTTTCATAAAGATTGTAATTAAAAATTCTTTTGTACAAACTGTTAATAATAAAAATATTTTAACGGGTAGGTAATACCCGAGGAATATTTAAATTTCACATTAATAAGTTACACTGTATATTCTTCGAATCTGATTCAACAGTTATTCACTATCCTATTTACAACCACCGGGATACTTATCCGTTCACCAAAGAATAACTATTTTCATTCAAATTCAATTTCATATTTGAATTTTGACCTATCAGAATCCAACAAGTGGCATAATGAAGAAATAATGGACACAATAAAAATTGATTAGAAACAGACTAATTAACAATATTAAATTTTATTAAGAAACCACGCTAACAAAATCCTAGCTAACTGTTCCTAGCTAACTGTTAATTCCGTATTACATTTTATTTATCGCAATTTATTTATCGCAATTTATATTCTAGCAATTTTATTTATTGTCATTTAATTTCTGTTATTTACTTTACGCACTTTATTTATCGTCATTTAATTTCTGTTATTTATTTTACGCACTTTAAATATCGGGACACGTATACAAGGTTTTGACATATCATATCGACACATCTATATATATTATTTGGAATCACCATAGACACTCTATATGCAGTAATGATCGAGTTCTCTATACAGGGTTGAGGTTGATTCTATAATAATATATATACTTTGAGTTGTGATCGAGTCTGAGACATGTACACGGGTCACGATACGTATTAATTAATTCAAATATTATATATTAAACTATATATGAATGATTGCACTGTCAACTGTGGACTATCGACTGTGGACTAATAACATTGGACAATTAAAATGAATTAAAATATTGAATATAACATATGAAACTAAACAATTCTTCAAGTTTGCCACTTGATTTCGTCTTAAACCTCATTTGTATCTTCACGATTACATTCTGCGTTCAAACCTTTCATGATTCTTGAAAACACCTCAATCGATAGGATGAATCAACCGCACTTCATCTACGGAAGGAAAGATTTATGCATATAGTTATGCACCTGAGAAACTCTCGGCAATTGAGTAAAAGTTCAACACGTAGCCGCGTCAGATCCTTTGGCATTTATTAACAAAAACAACTTTGCGATCCCTTTTCAAAATTAGCCAATTTTGTCACAACTCCAACAAGTCAACTTCGACTTTTCGTACGAAACAACCTTATTATAACGTTTATATATACGCGTGCTCTTTTATTGTTACCAGGTAACCTTTCATATTCCATCATATTACCATCAGCGTTTAATCATTTAAAAACACAATTCTCCTGAAACCACCTCGGATTAATAACCGATGATTCAGATATCATAGCATTAAATGCAGAGGAAACAGAAAAATGGTAGATGGTCTAAACGGACAAAAGTTTGATGATAAAGAAAGGAGTGTTAGGAACGCTCGATAGAAAATTGGGTATTGAAAAACAGATTGAGTTACCCATGAAGGAGACCAAGGACAAATACAAGGACCAAATCCTATATTCAAAGGATTCAGGTAATTCTGGATCCGTTGAAATCTTTAGAGAATATCTTGCTCCGAAGTCATGTTAAAATCTTGCGGAAAATCTTTCTCCATCAACCGTCGAACTTAGAAATTCCAAAATATCATCATCAATATCTTTGATATTTCTGAGGATATTTTCATAAATATTCTCGTCCGAAATTATATACCTCTTCGTGCTTCCTGTGTATCAATATATTGGAAACATTCAATAGAAAATATAGTACCGAAAAGCAGATTATGCGAAATTATGAAGAAAGCCGTGGATAAATCACAAAGAATAAGTTTGACTTCAAAGAATCCAAATAATTCAATGTCTGCTAAAGTCTATAGTGAATAACTTGCTCCTTACTCTAAACCCTTGCAGACAATAGTTTCTATCATCCTCTGATCTTAGATATTCTGAGATATTATCGTACCTTTCATTATAAATATCCTCCATATTTCTGGAGATATTTTTATAACTATTCTTATCTGAAATCATTAATCTTTTCGTGCTATCAGTATTACATCATATAGAAACTGTTAGTTTCTATATTCTGTAAATTTTCAAGCTTAAAATATGAATGTTATTGTAGTAATGATGGGAACTGATGCATGAGTTAGTATAATATAATGACACTTGATCAACGTGATTATATTACAGTAAGTCATGCTGAGTTTCTAAATGAAACGTGATGATTCACAGATCATAACGTCATCATGTGCCATGTTACATAACTCTTTCATCCTACTTAACTCCGTAACAAATCAAGAAAATGTATTCTTGATGGTTCTATCTTCCGTGATGTTGATAAATTTGAAAATCAAATCGTGCTATCACGTTCCTTCATGCTTAGAACATTATAATCATTCGAAACTCTATATCTATAAATTCTGGACCATTATTCGCTTGACTTGAAGTCGGGAAGAGAAAACAAAAGCATAGAGCTTTGAAATATAAGGGAGAATATAAAGTCCGATAACAACACATAAATTACAAACCGTGTATATCAATGTTTATCGCAACATAAAGACACGGGAGAATTAAAAACATTATAATCCCGAGGGCGAAGTAGAAGAAAGCAGATTCCTCTGGTGGAAGTTGGAAAAGGAGAATGATTGTTGCGATAGTAAGGATGAGGACAAGGATCAGAACTGGATTAATCATTTTCAGAATCTTTTGGATGTATGAACTAAGAAAGAAAGTATAAGAATGGTGAGAATAATGGAAAAGAAGAGCTTAATTTATACTGGAAATATCAGACGTAGTAATCGGGGCAGATCACCGTATTTAATTAAAGAGATCTTAATTTCCATAAATCCCGAAGAATCAGATTTTATAGATCTTCAAGATTTTCTTTAAATCCCTTAAATTCCGGAATTCAACCAAGGCAATGTCAAAAGTTAAGACGCGCCTTATTTTCTAAATTCAAATCTGACTACGTCAAAAGTTAAAAACAAATCTTTGTTTCTCATTTCATCCTTTTGTGAATAGCTTCATTCGCACTCTTCGAATAATTGAATTATTTTTATCCATATTACTCAATGATGATAAAACTCAAGTTATCAACGCATATTCGTCAGGAAAACATATTTATTGTTAGCTATGACGACCTCACTCAAATTTCGGGACGAAATTTCTTTAACGGGTAGGTACTGTGATGACCCGGGAATTTCCGACCAAATTTAAACATAATCTTATATGATTCGACTCGATAAGCAAAGTCTATTAAACCGAGTCTCATTATGTTTGAACTATTTCATGATAACATTTGACCTTTAACTATTTCCGACGATTCACGAACCTTTAATTGTAACTAAGAATGTAAATATAAATAATTATATATAAAACTAATTATATTAGTATTAATGAACTATTAAGTAATTTTGTTATTATAAAAGATAACATTTAATAACTAAAGATTTTCGTTTTGAATATATATAGTATATTGTATATAAATGATTCAAACATATTTTACCAACGTTATCAAAATATTAAATGTACAATGTTATACTTTGTAGTTAATTGTTTAATATACATAATTAATCATCTACTCAACATTTAAAACATGATTTTATATATATGGTAGTATACATATATACATAAATATAACTATATATATGATTTTATACATAATTATTATATTATGTATATGTAGAAATTTATAATATATCTATGATGAAATAATGTACTATTTTAATAAATATATATAATACTTACATATATAAAACATTTATATTTTTCATAATTACATACATAAGTATAATATAATTAGTATGTAAATAAATATTATAATATATTTATATTAAAATGCATAAATATATAATATTCAGTATATGTTACAATACATATTACATAATTATTAAATATTACATAATAATAGATGATATTAATAAATTAAATTTAAATACAAATATAGTTGTTGTAGTAATGTTATTTGTATCGTCAAATATCAATATTTGTATTCATAATATCACTTTATATCATATAAAGATGAAATTGGATGTATAAATTAGATTATTATTACTAATATTATTATTATCGATAAAATATTAATATTATCATAATTAGTATGGTATTATTATTATTATTATTATTATTATTATTATTATTATTATTATTATCATTTTTACAATTATTATTATCATTAATATTATATTTATCATTATTATTAATTTTATTAATATTATTAGATATTAATAGTATTGTTATTATATATTATTATTATTAATTAAAAAAAACAGTAGGGATCTATATTATACGTTTGACCTCTGTATCCTTTATCTCTATTATTATTATTTTTTTTGTTTCTTTCCTGCTCCAAACTCGTGAACCTGTGTTGACATTTTCTCCATTTTTTATCAACCGATCTCTATTATTACAAAATGATTATGTATAATTGCAAATCAAATAAAAAGGAAATCCAATGGGATTAAAGAGCACAGCGATATTTTTTTTTTCTTCTTCTCTGCACGCTCCAATTTTTTTTTCTCTTAATTCAATTTCGAATAAAGTTTCAAAATCTAAAAATGCAGAAAGGTTAGAAATCTTTCTTTGAATCTATCTGCAAAATCTCAACTCTCAAATCTTTATATCGATCTTGAATTTTGAAGTCAAAGTTTAGTTTAAAAAAAGTCAACAATTGTTCTTGAGACAAATTCGCGTTCGTGTATATGTTTCTGATCAAATTGACGATTCCAGTAGTTTTTATACATGTTTAGAAAACTATTTCGTGTTATAAACATTATCTATAATGTTATCTATTACGAAATCAATTTTTTTTGTTTTGTTCCAAGAACCGACGCTGCAGTAGGCCTTTAGTGTTTTTTTTTTTATTTTAGAACCCAAATTATTTTTTTTTCTGTAATGTTTTGAAGCTTTAAAAGGAACCCTGATTTTTTTTTTTTTTTTTTTTTTGGTTATTGATGTTTTGTTGAATCCATGAGACTTGTGGAGAAGAAGAGGAATAGAAGAAAAACAGTTTATATATAAAATTTAAATTCGATATTAGTACAGAGAATCAGAATTGGTGGGATGGTCGAGAGTGTTTGCGTGTGAGCATGTGGTCACGAGATCGAGTCCAGAGGACGGTAGTTTCTTTTTTTTTTTTGAAACTCTTTTCATGTGAGGTAGTTTTCTTTTCTAATTTTATTATTGTTATTATATATTAATATTAATTATTATTAGTATTATTATTATTATTGTGATTGTTTTGATTGTTATTGTTATTGTTATTATTAGTATCATACTTGTTATCATATTTGAAAGTATTATAGACATTACTATTATTATTATGATAGGTATTAATAATATTATTATTAGTAATAAACTTATCATTTTAGTATTTTATCATCATTAGGATTATGATTATCATTATTATTATTATGAAGGAAATAAAAATATATTATTATCATCAATATTAGAATTTGTACCGGTTTATAAATAATAGTATCATCAGTACATTTACAATTAATAATATCATATTTATCAGTATCATCATTAATATTTACTAGTATTATTATGATTATCATTTATCATTTTATAAATATTAGAACCCTTATTATTAACATAAGTATGGTATTAGTATTAATATTATTTTAGAGTTATTATTATTAGTATCATTAACAGTTATCATTTTCATTTTTTTTGCTATTAGTATTATCATTATTAATAAAATTATTATTATTATTAGTAAATCATTATTATCTAAATTATTATTTTAACAAATAAATCTTTTGTACACTATATATATACTTATGGTATATACTAGGATTGTATTAATAATTCACATAACAAACTAATAAAATTTCATAAATACAATACTAACCACAAATATATGTATATAAATATATTAATGTCACTATTTATATAAACGTAAATCATTATAGATATATATACATAAAATCGATATATATATATAAAATATAACTTAAAATATAATATAAGTATACGTTTTAAAATAAAGGTTAGAATAAATTCTACAAAACTATAATATATAAATAATACATATTAATAAATGAAATTTTGTAACTTACATTATACGTATTAATATATACACAATTGATATAGGTTCGTGAATCCGAGGCCAACCCTGCATTGTTCAATGACGTCATATGTATTTTTACTACAAAATACAGTATCGTGAGTTTCATTTGCCTTTTTACCCTTTATATTTTTGGGCTGAGAATACATGCGCAACTTTTATAACTGTTTTACGAAATTGACACAAGTACGTGAAACTACATTCTATGGTTAGATTATCGAAGTCGAATATGCCCCTTTTTATTAAGTCTGGTAATCTAAGAATTAGGGAACAGACACTCTAATTGACGCGAATCCTAAAGATAGATCTATCGGGCCCAACAAGCCCCATCCAAAGTACCGGATGTTTTAGTACTTCGAAATTTATATCATGTCCGAAGGAGGATCCCGGAATGATTGAGATATTCTTATATATGCATATTGTTAATGTCGGTTACCAGGTGTTCAATCCATATGAATGATATTTTTGTCTCTATGCATGGGACGTATGTTTATGAGAAATGGAAATCTGAAATCTTGTGGTCTATTAAAATGATGGAAACGACTGTTTAAGTTAAACTAATGAACTCACCAACCTTTTGGTTGACACTTTAAAGCATGTTTATTCTCAGGTACGAAAGAAATCTTCCGCTGTGTATTTGCTCATTTTATAGATATTACTTGGAGTCATTCATGGCATATTTCAAAAGACGTTGCATTCGAGTCGTCGAGTTTATCAAGATTATTATCAAGTCAATTATAGTTGGATATATTATGAAATGGTATGCATGCCTGTCAACTTTCGATGTAATGAAAGTTTGTCTTTTCAAAAACGAATGCAATGTTTGTAAAATGTATCATATAGAGGTCAAGTATCTCGCGATGTAATCAACTGTTGTGAATCGTTTATAATCGATATGGACTTCGTCCGGATGGATTAGGACGGGTCTTCACACCAATGAGGCGGCAATGTACTCCGACTCTGTAGTGGATAACGCAACAACTTCCTGTTTCGCACTGATCCAAGAGACCGCACCGCCATTTAACATGAATACATAACCGGATTGTGATCGAGAGTCATCTCGATCAGTTTGGAAACTCGCGTCCACGTAACCTTTTACAGCGAGTTCCTCCTCACCAGACCCATATATTAGAAACATATCCTTAGTCCTTCTAAGGTATTTCAATATACATTTAACCGCAGTCCAATGACTATTTCCCGGGTTATTCTGGTATCTACTTGTCAAGCTTAGAGCGCATGACACATCCGGTCTAGTACATATCATTGCATACATGATAGACCCAATAGCAGATGCGTATGGGACTTTCTTCATTCTCTCTTGTTCATCTTTGGTGGTAGGACACTGAGATGAACTGAGAACGGTTCCCTTTTGAATAGGTACCAAACCTTTCTTAGAGTTTTCCATCTTGAACCTTTTCAAGATTTTATCAATGTATGTACTTTGGCTTAAACCTATCAATCTCTTGGATCTATTCCTATAGATTCCAATCCCCAATATGTATTGTGCTTCTCCAAGATCCTTAATGGAGAAGCAACCTTTTAACCAAGTTTTGACCTCTTGCATTGTGGTTATATCATTCCCAAATAATAATATATCATCCACATATAGCACAAGGAACATTATGGAGCTCCCACTAGCCTTCTTGTATACACAAGCTTCATCACCATTTTTAATGAAGCCAAATTTCTTTGCCTCTTCATTAAAACGATGATTCCACATTCTCGATGCTTGCTTCAATCCGTAGATTGACTTCTTTAACTTGCATACCTTCTTAGGATTTTTCGGATCATCAAAACCTTCGGGTTGTACCATATAGACATCTTCCTCAAGATATCCATTTAGGAAAGCGGTTTTGACATCCATTTGCCAAATTTCGTAATCATAATGAGCAGCGATGGCAAATAATATCCTAATAGACTTTAGCATTGCCACAGGCGAGAAAGTTTCATCATAGTCAACCCCTTGAGTTTGAGTGAAACCCTTTGCTACAAGTCTAGCTTTGTATGTATCCAAGTTTCCATGTATGTCGGTTTTCTTCTTGAAAAGCCACTTGCAATCAACTAGCTTAGAGCTAGGAGGTTGCTCAACAAGTTCCCAAACTTGGTTTTCATACATGGATTGCATCTCGGCGTTCATGGCTTCCTGCCATTTATCTTTATCAATCCTTGATAAAGCATCTTTGTAGTTTGTCGGTTCATCCAAATCAACCGTATAACAACCATCCACGAGAAACCCATATCTCTCGGGAGGATTACTAATCCTACTAGATCTTCGAACGTCTTGTGTACCTTGATCATCCACTTGATCATTTTCAACATCCTCATGTTGAGTACTAGTGTCAACCAATTGTGTATCATCGACTTGATCTTGTACCTCTACAAGATCTATCTTCCTTTCACCATCACCCTCCATAAGGAACTTGGTTTCTAGGAATTCCGCTTTCCGAGCAACAAATACCGTTTGCTCGGATGGATCATAGAAGTAATATCCCATGTCATCTTTAGGATATCCTATGAAGATACACTTAGTGGATCGAGCATGTAGCTTATTTGCTACATAACGCTTAGGATAAGCTTCACATCCCCATACTTTCAAGTATGAAAGAGAAGGAGGTTTTCCAAACCACATCTCATGAGGAGTTCGTTCCACTTTCTTGGTTGGGGCCATATTTAAAATACGAGCCGCGGAGCTTAGACAATAACCCCAAAATGATAGAGGTAATGAGCTTCTTGCCATCATAGATCGAACCATATCCATTAGGGTTCGGTTCCTCCTTTCGGAAACTCCATTAAGTTGGGGTGTTCCGGGTGGAGTAAGTTGTGAGATGATCCCACAACTCCTAAGATGATCTTGGAAAGCATCGCTTAGGTATTCACCTCCTCTATCGGTACGAAGTACCTTAATTGTCCTATTGAGTTGATTTTGTACTTCGTTTTGATATTCTTTGAATGCTTCAAACGTTTCGTCCTTGTGTCTTAGTAAATAGACATATCCGAAACGACTAAAGTCATCAATGAAAGTAACAAAGTATCTTTCACCATTCCTAGTCATGGGTTTAAAGGGTCCACATACATCCGAATGTATTAATCCCAATAAATCTTTAGCCCTCTCATAAGTCCCTTTGAAAGGTGCTTTTGTCATCTTGCCTTGTAAACAAGATTCACATACATCAAATGAGTCCATTTCATTTGATTTTAAAAGTCCATTCTTTTGAAGTGTATGCATTCGGTTCTTGTTTATGTGACCAAGGCGACAATGCCATAAGTAGGAATCACTCAAATCCCTTTTGAGTTTCTTGGTGCTAGTATGGTATATAGAGCTCGATGATGCGTCATCATGAACCAATTCATAAATTCCATTTGAAGGCGAAGCCTTGAAATAGAATACATTATCTTTAGAAATATGAATGTCATCATCAATAAAATTAACAACATAACCACATTGTTTTAAGTGAGAAATAGAAATAATGTTTCGACATAAATCCGGTGCATACAAAACATTTTCTAAAATAAGCTCCAATCCACTTGGAAGCTTCAAAACAAATTCTCCTTGAGCTTTAACATGCACCTTTGCACCATTGCCCATATAGAGATTTGATGTTCCCGCCATACGATCACTTCTTTTGAACCCCTGCAAAGAATTGCAAATATGAGTTCCACATCCCGTGTCTAATACCCATGTATTAGAAGAAGTAATACTAAGCTCTATATATACCATATATATATTACCTGAGGTTTGCCCTGCATCCCTCTTGTCCTTCAACTCCTTAAGATAGACAGGACAGTTTCGTTTCCAATGACCCATCTCACCGCAACCGAAACATGGGTCTTCCTTGGGGTTTGCCTTCTCGGCTACCTTTTGCTTCTTAGCCTTGTTGATGGTTGGGGTAACCATCTTCCCCTTCCCTTTGCCTTGATGGGCGGGTCCTTTTCTCTTAGCCACCTTTGGCTTAGAGGTGTTACCTTTGGACCCACCTTGATCGATTGCTAACACGGGTAAAGCCCTTTTACCCATGCTAGTTTCCGCCGTTCTAAGCATACCGTGAAGCTCACCTATGCTCTTATCCATCCCATTCATATTGTAATTAATTACAAATTGATCAAACCTTTTTGATAGGGAGTTAAGGATAAGATCGGTGGCTAACTCATTTGATATGTTTAGGTTTAGACGGTTAGCACGATCAATAAGGCTTTTCATCTTAAGCACATAAGATGAAACCGATTGGGTATCGTCCATACGACAAGCATGTAGCGCCCGAACGGTCTCAAAACGCTCGACACGCGCTTGTTGAAGGAACATCTCCTTCAATTGCGTTATCATGTCGTATGCACTATGATGCTCGAAATCCTTTTGGAGTTCGGGAATCATAGTCCCAAGCATTAGGCATGAGACTTGAAGGGAGTCGTGGCAATACTTATCGTAAAAGGCCATTGCCTCCACATCATCCTCATCCGGTTGATCGGGAATGGGGTCCTCAAGTACATACGCTTTATCCTCTTGTTTGAGGACAATCTGAAGATTGCGGAACCAATTCATAAAGTTGGTATGGTTGAGTTTGTCTTTCTCGAGGAGAGACCTTAACGATAGGTTGTTTAGGTTAAGTGGTGCGTTTTGCATGTTGTTGTTGTTATTAGCGGCCATCTACAAAATTCAACAAAGTCCTTTTAAGTATCGATTTTAAATTTAATAAACAATACCCTTTTAATTTGTTTTATTAAATATTAGAATCCAACGGTAAATCAAATTTCGGTTAGGTGACCTTTATCCCGTCATTTGATTTAGCTAGGTAGTCTTAATGACAATTGCAATCCTTTTGCAACTTCTAATTTATGGGATCATGCAATCCTTTTGTATGGCATATTTATCCCATCAACACCAATTTGTTCCTCATGCTTCGGTGACCCTAAGTTCATGATTCCCAAATCAAGTCGTCCTACTTGTGTTAACATGTAAAACTAACATACAAGTGGTTAGGTGACCTTTATCCCACAAGCATGTGAATCTTACCTTAACCATATTAGTTTGCTCATAACGGTTAGGTGACCTTTATCCCATTATGAGTTCACTACTATGTTCAAGTGTTCCACAATAGGATGGCGTTTAACTTGTTTTCCTTGTTTTATCTAAAGGGATTTTATGTTTTCTACATTCTAGTTTTAGAAAACAAAGTGCTATATACCAACATGCATTTGGTGTGTAGTATATTTATGAAAAACCCATTTTCATGTCCTTTTAGTAAACCAATTACTAGTTATAACCATTTCATTACCTTTCAAATAAACCATTTTATTTAAATCTAATAACCAATTATTAGTGTCATTTTGTTATGTTTTATTATAACCATTTATAAAGTATTATGCAAGTTGTAAACATGTGATGATCTTGTATCAACCAAACATACAAACATACACAAACATGCATAACAAAGTGTTCACAATCAAGAGCCATTTTGGTGGACATTTGTTTAGCCAAAAAACAAATGCCACTTAAGAGGGTAAACCAAAGTAAGAGATTTTTAAACAAAATCTCCCAATTAATCTTGTAATCTTCAAATCTTCATCTTGTAATCTTCATCATGAGTCTTCATTTTCATTTTACAAAATTATATCCTAATACAATTTTTCTAGAAAATGAAATAACAACCTATTCTATTTTACAAACCAAATAGAATAAATTACATCAACAAATTACAAGATTAATAATAACTTATTACAAACCAAAATTACAAAATATTACAAACCATATGAATGAATATTACAACCATGAATAATAACCAAATCATCCAAACATTCAACCACACGGTCTAGGCTCGATTGTGAACAACAACATAACAATAATCTTGGCCAAACTTGAAGTCCCAAACCCATTTTTGGGACCCCAATAATTCGGCCATCCCATGACACCCACCAAAACTCAAAGTTTTTACATTCTACTTTCATGCATGTTGGTAGATTGTAAAATAAATGAGTTTACTAGCCAAAAACAAGAAGCATATTAACAAGACTTTGGCTCTAGATATCATTGATGGAATTCAATATAACAACATGTTCTTAATGTTAACATAATTACTAAACCAATTTAGTAAGATATATGGCAAGCGGAAGCATGATTTACAAAGAAAACAAGTGTATATATTTAACCATTTATTTGAATTCCAAGTGGATATCAAGTCTTGAAATATACTTACAAATAAGATTAAGGAAGAAGTAGTACCTCCTCAAGTAAATTGAGGGTAGTTTACTAGGTTGCAAGATGATGAAACAATGTGGTAAACCCTAAGCCTTTGATGCACCAACACCACCCTTAAATATGTTAGGATTTAAGACTCTTAATCACCTTAAACCAAGCTTGAAACACTCTCCTTTTGCACCCAAGAAATCTGGACAGCAGCTATGTCAAGAGATGATGATGAATGAAGCCTCAAAACTATGAAACCTCAAGTTGTTATACCCCAAACTTATCACCAACACCCTAGCCTTTAGTTAGGATTTAATGATACTTGAAAACAAGCTTGCAAAATAAGAAATGAACTCTCTTTTGCTGCTCTAAAACTCACGACAGAATGGACAGCAGGAAGCTGAATTTTCTGTTTTGTTTTAGCAGTTTTTGATATGTAAATTGCATATATTTTTCCCAAAGTGAGTCAAGATGCATGTTATAGGAATTGGGAAAGCATGGGCATCAAATGGAATCTCTAGCATGCTTCTTAAACTCCCAATGCCACTACAAGGATCATGTTATAATATACATAAAAAAAACTGATTTTATAAAATCAGTTTTTATAAAACTTAATTTTATAAAACACATTATATAAACATGTATATTATTTGTTATGTATATTTATAAAACCAATTTTATAAAATGTAACATAACTTAATTATTTAACCTATAAATAATTAAATCCTTGTTGTATAAGTTATTCCATAACTTATATATAAACATATCAAGTAACATTATTTAAGAAACCGTTTCCTTAAAGTTCAAGTATCGTGTATTTAATCAACGATCCAACCGCTAAAATCAAATACGAATAAGGTGTCGGTAAGTTTGTTATTGGGTATGACCCGACTTGGATCAAAACATATTAGCCACGTTAATTTAATATGTCTCTCGGGCATACGAAATACTTTCAATAATATCAAACGCGTTAAGAGATTAATATATCACATAATATTCACATGTTAAAAATATATAGTTTCCAACAAAATTTGTTAAGCAATCATTTTTCAAGTAAACACGGTCGAAGTCCAGACTCACTAATGCATCCTAACAAACTCGATAAGACACACTAATGCAAAATTCTGGTTCTCTAAGACCAACGCTCGGATACCAACTGAAATGTCCCGTTCTTATTGATTAAAAACGTTCCATATTAATTGATTTCGTTGCGAGGTTTTGACCTCTATATGAGACGTTTTTCAAAGACTGCATTCATTTTTAAAACAAACCATAACCTTTATTTCATAGATAAAGGTTTTAAAAAGCTTTACGTAGATTATCAAATAATGATAATCTAAAATATCCTGTATACACACGACCATTACATAATGGTTTACAATACAAATATGTTACAACAAAATAAGTTTCTTGAATGCAGTTTTTACACAATATCATACAAGCATGGACTCCAAATCTCGTCTTTATTTAAGTATGCAACAGCGGAAGCTCTTAATAATCACCTGAGAATAAACATGCTTAAAACGTCAACAAAAATGTTGGTGAGTTATAGGTTTAACCTATATATATCAAATCATAATAATAGACTACAAGATTTCATATTTCAATACACATCCCATACATAGAGATAAAAATCATTCATATGGTGAACACCTGGTAACCGACATTAACAAGATGCATATATAAGAATATCCCCATCATTCCGGGACACCCTTCGGATATGATATAAATTTCGAAGTACTAAAGCATCCGGTACTTTGGATGGGGTTTGTTAGGCCCAATAGATCTATCTTTAGGATTCCCGTCAATTAGGGTGTCTGTTCCCTAATTCTTAGATTACCAGACTTAATAAAAAGGGGCATATTCGATTTCGATAATTCAACCATAGAATGTAGTTTCACGTACTTGTGTCTATTTTGTAAATCATTTATAAAACATGGATGTATTCTCATCCCAAAAATATTAGATTTTAAAAGTGGGACTATAACTCACTTTCACAGATTTTTACTTCGTCGGGAAGTAAGACTTGGCCACTGGTTGATTCACGAACCTATAACAATATATACATATATATATCAAAGTATGTTCAAAATATATTTACAACACTTTTAATATATTTTGATGTTTTAAGTTTATTAAGTCAGCTGTCCTCGTTAGTAACCTACAACTAGTTGTCCACAGTTAGATATACAGAAATAAATCGATAAATATTATCTTGAATTAATCCACGACCCAGTGTATACGTATCTCAGTATTGATCACAACTCAAACTATATATATTTTGGAATCAACCTCAACCCTGTATAGCTAACTCCAACATTCACATATAGAGTGTCTATGGTTGTTCCGAAATATATATAGATGTGTCGACATGATAGGTCGAAACATTGTATACGTGTCTATGGTATCTCAATATTACATAATATACAATACAAGTTGATTAAGTTATGGTTGGAATAGATTTGTTACCAATTTTCACGTAGCTAAAATGAGAAAAATTATCCAATCTTGTTTTACCCATAACTTCTTCATTTTAAATCCGTTTTGAGTGAATCAAATTGCTATGGTTTCATATTGAACTCTATTTTATGAATGTAAACAGAAAAAGTATAGGTTTATAGTCGGAAAAATAAGTTACAAGTCTTTTTTGTAAAGGTAGTCATTTCAGTCGAAAGAACGACGTCTAGATGACCATTTTAGAAAACATACTTCCACTTTGAGTTTAACCATAATTTTTGGATATAGTTTTATGTTCATAATAAAAATAATTTTCTCAGAATAACAACTTTTAAATCAAAGTTTATCATAGTTTTTAATTAACTAACCCAAAACAGCCCTCGGTGTTACTACGACGGCGTAAATCCGGTTTTACGGTGTTTTTCGTGTTTCCAGGTTTTAAATCATTAAGTTAGCATATCATATAGATATAGAACATGTGTTTAGTTGATTTTAAAAGTCAAGTTAGAAGGATTAACTTTTGTTTGCGAACAAGTTTAGAATTAACTAAACTATGTTCTAGTGATTACAAGTTTAAACCTTCGAATAAGATAGCTTTATATGTATGAATCAAATGATGTTATGAACATCATTACTACCTTAAGTTCCTTGGATAAACCTACTGGAAAAGAGAAAAATGGATCTAGCTTCAACGGATCCTTGGATGGCTCGAAGTTCTTGAAGCAGAATCATGACACGAAAACAAGTTCAAGTAAGATCATCACTTGAAATAAGATTGTTATAGTTATAGAAATTGAACCAAAGTTTGAATATGATTATTACCTTGTATTAGAATGATAACCTACTATAAGAAACAAAGATTTCTTGAGATTGGATGATCACCTTACAAGATTGGAAGTGAGCTAGCAAACTTGAAAGTATTCTTGATTTTATGTAACTAGAACTTGTAGAATATATGAAGAACACTTAGAACTTGAAGATAGAACTTGAGAGAGATTAATTAGATGAAGAAAACTGAAGAATGAAAGTGTTTGTAGGTGTTTTTGGTCGTTGGTGTATGAATTAGATATAAAGGATATGTAATTTTGTTTTCATGTAAATAAGTCATGAATGATTACTCATATTTTTGTAATTTTATGAGATATTTCATGCTAGTTGCCAAATGATGGTTCCCACATATGTTAGGTGACTCACATGGGCTGCTAAGAGCTGATCATTGGAGTGTATATACCAATAGTACATACATCTAAAAGCTGTGTATTATACGAGTACGAATACGGGTGCATACGAGTAGAATTGTTGATGAAACTGAACGAGGATGTAATTGTAAGTATTTTTGTTAAGTAGAAGTATTTTGATAAGTGTATTGAAGTATTTCAAAAGTGTATAAATACATATTAAAACACTACATGTATATACATTTTAACTGAGTCGTTAAGTCATCGTTAGTCGTTACATGTAAGTGTTGTTTTGAAACCTTTAGGTTAACGATCTTGTCAAATGTTGTTAACCCAATGTTTATAATATCAAATGAGATTTTAAATTATTATATTTTCATGATATTATCATGTATGAATATCTCTTAATATGATATATATACATTAAATGTCTTTACAACGATAATCGTTACATATATGTCTCGTTTAAAAATCATTAAGTTAGTAGTCTTGTTTTTACATATGTAGTTCATTGTTAATATACTTAATGATATGTTTACTTATCATAGTATCATGTTAACTATATATATTTCCATATATATGTCATCATATAGTTTTTACAAGTTTTAACGTTCGTGAATCACCGGTCAACTTGGGTGGTCAATTGTTTATATGAAACATATTTCAATTAATCAAGTCTTAACAAGTTTGATTGCTTAACATGTTGGAAACATTTAATCATGTAAATATCAATCTCAATTAATATATATAAACATGGAAAAGTTCGGGTCACTACACCATTCGCCTGTGGATGCGCAACGGATGTAAAAGTTTGCTTAATATTAAGCTCCGCGCACCAACTGCGAAAAGGATCCCCCGCAAACTGTGTGCCGTTATCGCTAACAATTTCGTTTGGTATGTCGAATCGACAGACAATGTCTTCCCATACAAAATTTTGCACCCTTTTTCCTGAAATTGTTGCCATCGATCTTGCTTTAACCCACTTCGTGAAATAATCAATTGCAACAATCAAAAACTTAATATTCCCTGCATGCGTAGATGTATGCGTAAGATACTGATGTAAGTAGCATATGTTAGAATATAAATGATTATATTTCCTCAGCCTTTTGGAAATGGTCCGACTATGTCAATTGCCCATTTGCAGAATGGCCATGGTGAGGAGACTGGAATCATTGGGTGCGCAGGTGCTCTGCTGATAGGTGCATGTATTTGGCAGGACTCGCAGTGCTTAACTATATGTGCGGTATCTGCGTACATGGTAGGCCAATAATAACCCAACCGCATAATCTTTGACACAATAGATCTGTGCCCTGAATGAAGAGCGCATGCACCCTCATGCACTTCGCGTATAACCTCCTCTGCTTCGTTTGGACCAATGCACCTTAAATGTGGTCCTAAATAATTCTTTCGATACAGGACGTCACCCTCAAGGGCATACATTGGTGCCTTGGTACAAACTTTCTTTGCTTCAACAGAGTCTGCGGGTGATGTGCCATCCCGCAGGAAAGCAATGATAGGTGTCATCCACGTTGAGCTGGATTCCTCAACAGGTGCCACTAAGGGCATTATAACAATGGATTTCGCGTGTAGTTCTTCTATGAGAACTCTTTTCCCCAGATAATCAAAGGCCAATGCAGCCAATTTGCTAAGCGCATCCACCTTCTTGTTTTGCCCTCGCATTACATGGAAAATTTGAAAAGCCTCAAACTGGTCAGCGAGGTTATGAACAAGCGATAGATATTGTTGCATGGCTATGTCATGTGCTTCAAAATCTCCACTAACTTGGCTGCATACCAACTTTGAATCCACATAAGCGTGCAACACTCTAACATTTAATTTATGCGCAATCCGCATACCTGCTAACAAAGCTTCGTATTCTGCTTCGTTGTTTGTAACAGCAAAATTAAACCGCAGCGCATATGTATGCTCTTCGCCATCCGGGCCAGTTAAAATTATGCCTGCACCCGCGCCAGCGGCGCTACAGGCACCATTGGTGTATAACTCCCATGGTGTCAAATTTGGTGCAGGCGTATCCTGATGTTCGGCCGATGCTTCAACATCCGCAGGTAACTCCGCTCGGTAATCCGCAAGTATTTGACCCTTAACCGCGCTTCGCGAGAAAAAATTTATTTCGTGTTCGCCTAACTCAACTGCCCATTTAGCCATTCGGCCAGAAATCTCAGGCTTATATAGCACTTGAAAGAAAAATGATTGCGTTAGTCAATACGGTATTCCTGGACATTGCCGCAAATTAGGTGTTTACCAACCTCTTTTGATTAGCTGATCAGTTAGTACCATAATTGGATGTGCTTGAAAATACTGACGCAAACGTCACGCTGTGTGGACTAGCGCATACACTAGTTTCTCCATTGGTGAATAGTTTACTTTGCTTAATTTCAGCGTCTTGCTTACGAAGTAGACCGGCATTTGCGTCTGAGAAAACCTCAGCGTTACGAAATAAATAATTCGTAAATAAAATAAAATAATGGATTACCTTTCCGCGGTCCGCGATAAGAACCGAGCTAACAGCCTCTTTTGATGCTGCAAGGTACATCGTAAGCGTTTCTCCTGACACTGGCGCGGTGAGCGTTGGTAATTCGGCAAGTAACTTTTTCATCTCTTGAAAAGCTGATTCTGCTTCCTGAGTCCATACAAAGTCTTTTTTCTTTAAACAATTCTTCAAAGTATTGAAAAATGGAAACTGCCTTTCTGCGGCTTTTGACAGAAACCGTATAATCGCCGCGAGCTTTCCGGTTAGACTCTGCGCGTCTTTCTTTATCCTTGGAGATGGTAAACTATCAATGGCCTCAATATTTTTGAGATTCACCTTGATTCCCCGCGCCGTCACCACATGACCTAGGAACTTGCCTTCCTCTTCCCCAAAACTACACTTGAGCGGGTTAAGTTTCATGTTGATCCTGCGTAAAGACGCAAATGTTTTCAGGATGTCTGCGAGCATTTCTTCTTCGGTGTTACTTTTAATTACCAAATCGTCGACATATGCTTCATGTCACACCCCCAAATAAGGTCGGGGGTATTTGTGACTAAATATATCAAATCAAGCAATTGTATAATGAGAACGACTCTATATGAGACGTTTTATATAACTTTTATTAAGTTTTTTCAGCGGAAGATAAATAGTCATTATATTTTATTGAATGAATAAAGCATTAAATGTTTTTAAATGGAATGATAAGTAATGCATGAAGACTCCAAGCATAGCAAGCAATCATCATCAAAGCAGCACATCAACAGCTTCTAATTACCTGAGACAAACATGCTTAAAAAGTCAACACGAGGTTGAGTGAATAACATAGGTTTAATTTTGAGTAAGTTTATTAGACCACAAGATTTAAATAAAGTCGATATATCATGTATATCAAAAGTATGCCATGAGCGTATAATATCAAAACTAAACGATTTTACCCCGTAACAATACATATGTAATTGTCGAGATCATTATTATACCACCAATTGACCTGAGGTCAACAGTGCGGGACGTTACTCCCAATAGCGCTATCTATAATAATTCAGTTTTCCACTTTAATTCATCTAGCAATTAATGATATTACAAAGCAGGGATTTGTATGTTTCAAATGAACATAATAAAATACTCATGTTGGTCGCATAATAAGTTTGTACTTGTGTCTAGCATGTAAAAGTATTTAAAATAAAGAATGTGTCTCACCCCAATGTAAAAATATAAAAATGTAAAAACGGGGCTATGAAATTCACCTTAAATAGCAGTTGAAGTATTCCACGCAAGAAGGAAAGTAAAGCAAGTAAGTGATCTGGATATCAACCTAGAGGTATTACGTTTGATTAGTTAATGTCTAACTTGACATAAAGTATGTTTATTAATATAGCAACTATATTGACAGTGACGGTTTTCGAGAAAAGTTCATATTTCTCAAAAGTTTCTATTTTTGAAAACCTACTATTTATGGAAAGCTTCCACTTATAGTAAGCTTCTAGTTTAAGAATGTTCGGGTTATAATTCTTAACAAAGATGTTCTACAATCTCGCCCAAACTTCGTTGCTAACATGCAAGTCACTCGAATGATCTATTGTTACCGAGCGGCCCAGGATCTCTTTACCAGAATCTAAGTCTTGAGATCTACAAGTGTCCTATAATGGTAACAAGGATCACCCTAGGCCACAAGTAGCGGTGATGTTTGTAGTATTTGTACGCAATCTTTAATTATAACCTTCACGTTAGGTGCGTATATACATATATATTCATTAATTCGATTTTAATTATAATTCCTATATATTAATTCATAAAAATACTTTTATAATTTTTAGTAACATATATTACTAATTATAACATGTTATTTATTTTAATTTTAATTGCATATAATTTATAACATTATTTACATGTTTCGGTAAAAAAAATAAACTGAAGTAAATAGTAAAAAGTAAAAAGTAAAAAGTAAGAAAAGAATACTTACTAGTAGTAATTCTTCAAAGAGAGAATGAGAGAAATTTTGGTGTGAGTTTGAATGAGAAATGAGGGGTATTTATACTTGAAAAAATTAGGTAAAAAGAATAAAATAATTAAAAGAAAAAGAAATATTTTAATTTTTAATGGGATTTTAAAATTCAAAAGTATTAAATGTTAGGTCATGGGATAATGCACAAAATAAAATAATAAAAGTAGTTTTCCATTATAATTTTTAATTAAAAAAGTAATTTATTTTTTTATTTTTTTAAAAATTCGTTTATTTTAAGGATTTATATATATATATATATATATATATATATATATATATATATATATATATATATATATATATATATATATATATATATATATATATATATATATATATATATTTTAAATAAACAAATTGATTTAGTACTTTTCCAAGAATATTTGTCAATATTTTTTTATTTTTATTTAATTAATAAATACGAGTTTTGCATAAAAATAATAAATAATTCAAAATTTTGTATTTTTAATAATAATTATGATTTTAATTATTAAACTATGGTTTTAGTAAGTTTGTAAATATTATTACATTTATATATAATTGGATTTATTATATAGTTAAATATATAATATATTAACTAAATAAGAAAAGTGATACAAAGTTTATATACTTAGTTAAATTATGTCAAATTATATAAATTAATAATATATTATTTATTTAAGCGTACGTTGTTGACTAAAAATTACTATTCGGTCAATATTTAATTGTATATAACAACCCTTAATACATATAGTCAGGCAGATAACACTAGGGTTAATTCAGTAAATTTAGAAGTCGAAAAGTGAGGGTTGTTATAGTACCTCCCCGTTAATAAAAACTTCGTCCCGAAGTTTTAGGTAGACTTCTCGGATGCATCAGCGATTGAGAAGAGATGAGGATATTTCTGTTTCATTTGGTTTTCACGTTCCCAGGTATACTCGGGGCCACGTCGTGAATTCCAATGGATCTTAACAATATGTATGGTGCTTTGTTTCAAGCGTTTAGCAGATCAGTCCATGACTTCTACAGGTTCCTCTATGAAGTGCATTTTATCATCAATGCGAATGTCATCCAAAGGAATAACGAGAGTGTCATCAGCAAGACACTTTTTAAGATTCGAGACATGAAATACGTCGTGTACGCTGCTAAGTTCAGCAGGTAATTCTAATCGATAAGCCACGGGTCCGATTCTTTCAGTAATCTTGAAGGGTCCAACAAAATGCGGACTTAGTTTGCTTCGTTTACCAAAACGAACGACGCCTTTCCAAGGGGATACTTTCAACATGACTTTTTCACCAACTTGAAATTCCAAATCTTTCCGACCTTTATTAGCATAGCTTTTCTGTCGACTGCGGGCAGTTTCTATTCGTTTCTTAATCAGAACTATCTTTTCGGTTGTCTCGTGTATGATTTCAGGACCGGTTAACTGTCTGTCCTCTAATTCATCCCAACACAGTGGGTATCTACATTTTCGTCCGTATAAGGCCTCAAAAGGTGCAGCCTTAATACTTGAGTGGTAACTATTATTGTAAGAGAATTCAACCAAAGGCAAATGTCTATCCCAGCCTTTGTCGAAGTCGATAACACAAGCACGAAGCATATCTTCCAACGTTTGAATGGTTCGTTCACTTTGACCATCGGTTTGCGGATGATAAGCAGTACTCATGTCGAGTTGAGTTCCAAGAGCAGTTTGTAAGGATTTCCAGAATCTGGAAGTGAATCTACTGTCGCGATCAGATATGATTGATATAGGAACACCATGACGAGAGACAATTTCTTTGATATACAGTTGTGACAATCTCTCCATCTTGTCGGTCTCCTCGATTGGTAAGAAATGAGCAGATTTAGTAAGACGATCTACTATGACCCATATAGTATCATTGCCACTAGAAGTCTTGGGCAATTTAGTAATAAAGTCCATAGCGATACATTCCCACTTCCACTGCGGAATATCCGGTTGTTGCAGTAAACTAGACAGCTTTTGATGCTCGGCCTTAACTTTTAAACAAGTAAGACACTTGCTCACATATTCAGCAATATCAGATTTTAGATTAGGCCACCAATAAAATTCTTTCATATCGTAATACATCTTATTGGAGCCTGGGTGAATAGAATATCTAGTCTTATGTGCTTCATCCAAGACTAGCTTTCGCAGATTTCCAAATTGAGGAACCCAGATACGGTTGTTGTAGTACCGTGTTCCATTCTCCTTGATTTGTAATTGGTTTTCAAATCCTGAAGGTCCTCCATGTTTGATATTTTCTTGCTTTATAGCTTCTAGTTGTGCTTCCCGAATTTTAGCTGTCAGATTTGTTTGAATGATCATATTCAAAGCTCGCACTCGGATAGGCTTGACTCGATCCTTTCGACTGAGTGCATCAGCAACAACATTTGCCTTACCAGGATGGTACTTGAGTTCATAGTTGCAGTCATTTAGTAATTCGACCCAGCGTCTTTGTAACGACCCTACTTTTTCCGTTATCTTTTACCGTTAATTATTTAACGACCGTTAATTGTTATTCATTCCACATCATTTCTATGATCTATATTATTATTTTAGTAATAATATATTAATTATTTTGTGTTATATGAATATTTGTATTCATATTTCAAGTTATACGTTTCTACGTGTCGCGGATTTCTATCCGGCGAATCTTTTCGGTTTTCAAACTAACGGGCAAGCTTTTGGGATTTTTAAGTCCTAATTATTTTAAATATGATATTTTAATGTCATATGTTTATATTTAGTGTTTATATATTTTATTCATCGCGTATTTGTTATCTCTCCGAAAAATCAATCGCGTAGTAGTGTTTTCGTGTTTCGGACTTCGATCGGGCATTCGGGCCACAAGCTAATTGACTTTTTATCATCTTGGAATGGTGGGGGCCCACCCCTTGCTGATTTTGGCCAAAAATTCCCTTAAGGAGGGGGGTGTTTTGTAACTTTTGCAAACTAGTGGCTATTTGATCAAAAACACCATTACTTCCTCATTTAACCTAAGCATTTCTTTTTTTTGTTTTCTCCTTCCTCTTTTTTTCTTTGTTTGAGCCGTCCACCACCACCATCATTAGCATCATCATCTTCATCAATCAAGTGCTTGGAATTTAGGGCTTTCATCATAATCGGATTCATCTCTTCGATCTCTACACGTTCATATCATTCAATTCTCGATTAGGGTATAAACCCTAACCCTAGATTTTTAATTTTTCTTCATTTTTATGTATTTTGATGTTATATTGATAGTATGATAGTTACATGTTATTGTATTGATGATTGTATGCTTAGAATTGCTCGATTATATATATTTTCAGTTTTGATTAATTTGGGACAGCAGCATTTTCGTTCATTTCTGATTGTGTAAATGATATAAAAGTGAAATTTAAGTATCTAGATGAGTTCCTCTCATCAAGACATTAATTTTAAACTCCGGATTCATGTCATTTCGATTCCCGGAGCTTAAGATATGATTAAAATGGTGTTATGTGGAGATTAAACTATGAAAATGAATTGAACCAGGTTTGGTCCGAATTTGTGACCATTTTTAGAGTCCTTAGGGTGTACTAGTGTGATAGGATTGATGATGGGATGAACTTTCATGTTTGGGTCATCGAAATCCGAGCCACGGATCACCCGTTGTGACTAAAACACATTTTTGAGCGGATTAAAGGTCCAAACTGATTAAGAGCTGTAAGTCATGACTTGGTGACTGTTGTTGGGATGTTCTTGAGCACACTAATGTGTCGGGTGGGTTGGTTAGGAGAAGATATATATAAGGCTCGCCGAAAACTGATTCCCGGGGCTCAAGTTATGACCCGATGAACTTTTGATTAAAACTTATGGTTATTAAACAAAACTTATGATATAAATAATGATTTTCATTATTATTAAATTACTTATGATATAAAAAGTAATTATTATAATTTAAGACTTATGATATATATTTATTATATCATTTAATTATTACTTATGATTTAATTAAACTTTTAATTAAACTTATGATTAATAATACTTTTATTATTAATGGAAAATACTTATGATAAGTATTAAACTTATATTATGAAATTATTATAATAAGACTTATAATAAGGATTAATTAATTATTTAATTATTATAAGGCTTAGTTATTATTTAATTATAATTTAATTATTAAATACTTATGATTTAATAATTATAATTAGAAACTTATGATATGATTAATAATTCATTATTAATTAATAATACTTATGATATGATTTAAATTTTATTATTAATTAATAATACATATATTATGACTAATATTTAATTAATTAATTAAATATTTATGTTATATTTAATATATCATTTAAACTTATGTTAACTTTAATAATTCATTTTAATTTAATTAAACTTATGTTATGACATAATTATACATAATTAACTTTAATTAACATTATAACTTATATTATTATTATAACTTATACTTTTAAAATTAATGTTGACTATGTTTGACCGGGGTTGACTTTTGAGTTGACTTTCGGTTGACTTTGACTTTCAGTTGACTTTTGTTGACTTTCTAAATAAGGAAACTTTTCTAACTTAAAACTTTCTAAAAATAGAAACTTTCTAAATTTGGAAACTTTCCAAAAATAGAAACTTTCCAAAAATAGAAACTTTCCAAAAATGAAAACCTACTAAAAATAGAAACTTTCTAAAAATAGAAAGTGTGTGTCCGTACGCTGTTCCTATCAAACCGATGCATGTTGAGTATTGTTCTATGTCTACTTGCAACATGTACAATAGCTATCATACTAAGACTTGACCTAAGTTAGTTATTTATATCGACCTGCTTTATTTATAGGTAGGCGTTGTGATCATTCCTGATCACTTTACTTCGATTGTTGTTCGCTTATTTGTATGGTTACTTCGTTTGCTATTAAGGTGAGTTATAGTCCCATTTTTCTATTTTAAATCTTCTGGGATGAGAATACATGCAATTTATTTTATATTTTTGGACACATGTGGAAGTTGGTTTAAATTATTCATTGTGAGTTGAACAAAAATATTTCCTAGTCTGGTAACTGTAATCACTAGTTTCTACTGGTGAACGCGAATCCTACGGATAGATCTATCGGGTTTGACAACCCCATTTCGAGCTAGTCGCGCTAGCAATTTATAATCAAAATGTTTAGTACTTCGTATTTAGTTGAAGATACACTTGTTCGGTGTATATTATTTATTATGTTTGGCAAGGGTAAATAAATGGTTAAGTGGTTACCAGGTGGCTCACGAAAAATGGAATAATGTTTTATATGTTTTCTAGCATATAATTTTGTGGTCCAAAAAGGGGTTTTTATGTTTTCAAACATAAATTTTTATGGTTTAAATTAAATATTGTTTGCAATATTAAACCTATAATTCACTCAACATTTTTGTTGGCAGTTACTCGCATGTTTTATTCTCAGGTTCATGATTGATTGCTTCCGCTGTGCTTAGAGAGTCTGCATATTTATGATGGCAGCTTTTGTTAAACAATAACTTGCATTCTATTTTGATACATTTAATAGTGGATGTTGTTGACTTTGTTTTGGTCAAATTTTGGTTAAGTAATAATGTATGGTTTTTCTAAACTTACATATTTTAGTAGATTTCCTTTATAGGAAATCATTTTTAAACAAAGAATGCAAGGTTATTTATTAAATTCATATAGAGTTATGATCAAGCTGTGGGACCAAGATAACGATGTTCTTCAAGTGTACTTTGACTGGTCGTTAAAGTTGGTATCAGAGCGTTAGTTGTAGGGAATTATGCTGCATTGATGTCGTTACCCAAGTCAATAGGGTGCATTAGTGAGTCTAGTCTACAGCCCGACCTATAATATATTATTATATGTGATTATTTGTATCATATTGGTATGTATATAGTTCTCATATACGTACATCTCCTTCATATGTTCTGAATCCGGGAGGAACTTCCATTCTGATTTAAACGTATACTCCGACTCATGCGAGTTTATCGTTTATAAGAACACGTCGGTTAGTGAAACCGAGGAATGCCATTCTTACCTTCTGGAATTTTCGACATTTCTATGTCATCTATTATGGTTATGTATATAACGTTTGAATTATATTACACGAGATGTCATTCTTGACTTCTAAAGGCTCGGCATTTCAATGTCAGCTATTATGTTTAGGTATATAACATTCTTGTTATATTACGTGCCTTTGTGCCGTTGTGCCTATGTGCTTTGGTTTTTGAACCGGAAGATGTCATTCTTGACTTTTAGAGATTCTTGGTACTTCGAAGACATTTTTATGTCATTGTTACTCCTATCCATTACTTTTGATGTTTTTGTCTCTTGTGCTATCCTTAGCACACTGTTTAAGAAATTGTTTTAGAGAAAGTGTGTAGAAATTCGAGGTTGATCGTGTGTCCTGACCTCATGTAGTGCTATTGGAATGGAACTATGAATTAGTGAAATATAATGGCATCAGGCCAACGTGATTATATTACGTTAATTCATAAAGAAGTCCTAATATTGTGACATGAGGAATAGAAAGTGAGCCAAAGGAAATTTTTACACTACTCATTCAGAAATTCCGATGTATTACATGGGTAGGGAAGATACTCATTTTCTTAATTGTTGAGATACGAGAAACTCGTTTTATCCCATGCTTTTATCATTCATAACTCGCTTGTTAGTAACAGCTTCGCTCGGGAAGAGTTTTGGCCCAAGGACTTATGTTCTAATAATAGTCAAAACAATATTTAACTCATTGGTTTTCATGACCTCGTAACATTTGTTGGTCAAATGTCGCACGACGATTCAAGTCCTCTACTCGATCTTCCACGATCTTACTTCAACTTGTAACCTTTGAAATATATATACTCTGTTTATCATCGAAAGTTTTACACATTCGTTTAATTGGGTGGTTCTCACGGGATTTATGGGCGAATAGAAGTAATGAAATATTTTGTCATGTATACAATTTATAAAATCGTATATGTATGTATGGATTCAAATGAATAAATTTACCTTTACCTATTTTGGCTAGTATATACTAAATCATACCTTCAAAATTATTTTAAAACCACTCATTTATTGAGCTGTTTGATTAAGTCAATTTGTTTTATAAAAAAATGGTACACGTTGTACATACTTCTAAATTTACTGAGAACTTCATTCCGTTTATGTTGGCACATCAAACGTTTAAAGCTTTTTCAAAACTCCTTTGATTGATTTTATCAAATTTTCGCATTACTCTACAGAGTGTTTGGATCACAGTTCTTCTCATCCTCCGTTTAAGGATGAAACTTACCATTAAGTTCATTGATAAAAACTCTTGCACCACTTTGGATGCCGGTTTATAAAATTTGTTGGAAAGTCTTTGCGCTCATAAAAATTTCCCTCTTATGGTTGGACATGGCCGAAATGCGGATCGATAAATCAATTTTCTGGGGTACACTCGGTGGTCACCCTATTTTAGAAAAGGCGCTAGGTGGGTTTCTACCCCAACTGTTGTATAGTGGGTATCATGGATATATATTACACTAGACCGTTTGAGGATTTTCTACTCTTAAAATTCGTTGTTAACCGCAACACCCTCGTAAACATCAATCCTAGGATTCAATACTTTGAGGTACACGAAATTATTTTTGGAGATTCATCTCACCTGGAGTCGACCATTCTTTATAACCCATGATTGGCGTTCTTTTCATCCGCACATAAATTTAAGAATATGGATGAATCCTAGATTTCCTCGCTCATTGTACAAGGAAGTTCACTCTCGTTGAAATATCACACCTTTCGTACGTCTTCCTATCGGAAATGTAATGAAAATTTTCTTTGAAGTCCATGATCCTCATTATCTCCTTTGAGAGAATTGCCTTAAATACCTATGCCACCGATGTGACTACTCCATATATTTCTTCCTTCATTGTTGCAACTACATTTCATTCGTCCCAGTTCATCCCCTTGGGGAGCTCCTGTTTTGTTTGTTAAGAAGAAAGGTGGTTCGTTCCGATGGTGTATTGATTATCGCGAGTTGAACAAGCTTACAGTTAAGGACCGTTACCCTCTTCCAAGAATTGATGATCTGTTCGATCAACTTCAAGGTTCGTCCATTTATTCTAAGAATGATCTTCGTTCCGATTATCACCAACTGCGGGGCTAAAGAAACTGATATTCCGAAAACCGCTTACCGTACCCGTTATGGTCACTGTGAATTTCTTGTTATGCCGTCCGGATTGACTAACGCACTTGCTGTGTTCATGGACCTCATAAATCGTGCGTGTAGCCTATATCTGGATAAATTCGTTATCGTTTTCATCGATGATATCCTTATCTATTCCAAGAAGTGATCAAGAGCACGAAGATAAGTGCTTGATTTGTTAAGAAAAGAAGAGATGTATGCTGAATTTTTCTAAATGTGCGTTCTGGTTGAAAGAAGTTCAATTCCTTGGGCACGTTGTTATTAAACAGGGAACTCAAGTTGATCCTGCTAAGATTGAGGCAATTGGAAAATGGGAAATTTCCGAAAACTCCTACTCAAATTCGCCAGTTTCTAGGATTAGCAGGCTATTATAGAAGGTTCATTCAAGATTTTTCACGAGTAGCGAAACCTCTGACTGCTTTAACGCATAAGGGGAAGAAGTACGAGTGGAAGAGTGAACAAGAGTCTGCTTTCCAAACTCTGAAGAAGAAGTTAACTTCTGCACCGATATTATCACTACCTGAGGGTAGTGATGATCTTGTTATCTATTGTGATGCTCCGTGTCAAGACTTTGGTTGTGTTTTGATGTAACGAAAGAAAGTCATTGTTTACGCGTCACGTCAGTTGAAGATTTATGAACAGAATTATACAACCCATGATGTAGAATTGGGAGCTGTTGTGTTCGTACTCAAGAATTGGAGACATTACTTATATGGGGTCAAAAGTACTGTGTACACTGATCACAAAAGTCTTCAACATATCCTTGATCAGAAACAGTTGAATATGAGGCAACGAAGATGGATTGAGATATTGAATGATTATGATTGTGAACTTTTATATCATCCGGGGAAGGCTAATGTTGTGGCCGATACGTTAAGTCATAAAGAGAGGACTGAACCTCATAGGTTTAGGGCCTTAAATATGACCATTCGAACAAAACTCGCAAGGCAGATTCTTGAGGCACAACAAGAAGCCTTGAATGAGGAGAATTTTGTAACGGGAAGGTCCGAGGCTTGAGTAAACAGTTAGAGGTACGAACCGATGGTACTCGGTATTTTACGGGACGCCTTTGGGTTACGAAGTTTGGTGATCTGCGACAACTTGTTTTAGATGAGGCTCATAAGTCTAGGTACTCTATTCATTCCTGGTTCAGGAAAGATGTATCATGATCTTAAGGAGTTGTATTGGCGGCCTCATTTGAAGGCTGATGTGGCTACATATGTGGCTAAGTGTTTGACCTGTGCTAAGGTTAAAGCTGAACATCAGAACCGTCAGGACTTTTGGTGCAACCTGAAATTCCCGAGTGGAAGTGGGAAGGTATTACGATGGACTTTATTACGAAGTTACCGAGAATTGTGGGTGGTTATGATACCATTTGGGTGATTGTTTACCGACTCACTAAGTCAACTCATTTCTGGCCAATTAAGGAAACAGATTCAATGAAGAAGCTTACTCGTTTGTATTTGAAGGAGATTGTTTCGAGACATGGTGTTCCCGTATCGATTATTTCGGACCGAGACAGTTGATTTACATCGAGGCTTTGGCAGTCCTTACAAGATGCTTTGGGAACTAAATTGGATATGAGTACCGCTTATCATCCACAGTCGGATGGTCATAATGAAAGGACCATCCAAATGTTGGAAGGCATGTTGAGGGCATGCGTAATTGATTTTGGTAATGGTTAGGATAGATACTTGCCGTTGGCCAAATTTTCTTATAGCAACAAGTTATCATGCAAGTATTAAAGCTGCACCGTTTGAAGCTCTGTATGGTAGAAAGTGTAGGTCTCCTGTCTGTTGGAACGAGGTTGGGGATGCTCAACTCACAGGTCCAGAAATTATTCATGAGACTACCGAGAAGATCGTACAGATTAAGGGAATGTTGAGAACCGCCAGAAGTCGGCGAAAGAGTTATGCTAATAAGAGAAGGAATGATATTGAATTTCAGGTTGGTGATTGTGTTATGTTGAGGGTATCACCTTGAAAGGGCGTAATACGTTTTGGTAAAAGGGGAAAGTTGAGTCCTCATTTTGTTGGACCGTTTGAGATTATTGAGAGAGTTAGACCCGTGGCTTATCGTTTGAAATTGCCACAAGAACTCAGTGCTGTTCATGACGTTTTTCATGTATCGAATTTAAAGAAGTGTTTGGTCGAGGCTGATAAGACTATTCCTCTGGAGGAGCTTCATGTTGTTAAGCAACTAAATTTTATTGAGGAACCTGTTGAAATTATGGGTCGAGATGTTAAGACTCTCAAGCAGAACAAAATTCCTATTGTTCGAGTGAGATGGAACGCCAGATGCGGTCCCGGGTTCACTTGGGAGCGTGAAGATCAGATGAGGCATAAGTACCCGCATTTGTTCCCAGATGCCGAGTCAACCCTTGCACCTGCTTAAATTTCGGGACGAAATTTACTTAACGGGAAGGTACTGTAACGACCCTACTTTTTCCGTTATCTTTTACCGTTAATTATTTAATGACCATTAATTATTATTCATTCCACGTCATTTCTATGATCTATATTATTATTTTAGTAATAATATATTAATTATTTTGTGTTATATGAATATTTGTATTCATATTTCAAGTTATACGTTTCTACGTGTCGCGGATTTCTATCCGGCGAATCTTTTCGGTTTTCAAACTAACGGGCAAGCTTTTGGGATTTTTAAGTCCTAATTATTTTAAATATGATATTTTAATGTCATATGTTTATATTTAGTGTTTATATATTTTATTCACTGCGTATTTGTTATCTCTCCGAAAAATCAATCGCGTAGTAGCGTTTTCGCGTTTCGGACTTCGATCGGGCGTTCGGGCCACAAGCTAATTGAATTTTTAACATCTTGGAATGGTGGGGGCCCACCCCTTGCTGATTTTGGCAAAAAATTTCCTTAAGGAGGGGGGTGTTTTGTAACTTTTGCAAACTAGTGGCTATTTGATCAAAAACACAATTACTTCCTCATTTAACCTAAGCATTTCTTTTTTTTGTTTTCTCCTTCCTCTTTTTTTTCTTTTTTTGAGCCGTCCACCACCACCATCATTAGCATCATCATCTTCATCAATCAAGTGCTTGGAATTTAGGGCTTTCATCATAATCGGACTCATCTCTTCGATCTCTACACGTTCATATCATTCAATTCTCGATTAGGGTATAAACCCTAACCCTAGATTTTTAATTTTTCTTCATTTTTATGTATTTTGATGTTATATTGATAGTATGATAGTTACATGTTATTGTATTGATGATTGTATGCTTAGAATTGCTCGATTATATATGTTTTCGGTTTGATTAATTTAGGACAGCTGCATTTTCGTTCATTTCTGATTGTGTAAATGATATAAAAGTGAAATTTAAGTATCTAGATGAGTTCCTCTCATCAAGACATTAATTTTAAACTCCGGATTCATGTCATTTCGATTCCCGGAGCTTAAGATATGATTAAAATGGTGTTATGTGGAGATTAAACTATGAAAAAAAATTGAACCAGGTTTGGTCCGAATTTGTGACCATTTTTAGAGTCCTTATGGTGTACTAGTATGTTAGGATTGATGATGAGATGAACTTTCATGTTCGGGTCATCGAAATCCGAGCCACGGATCACCCGTTGTGACTAAAACACGTTTTTTAGCGGATTAAAGGTCCAAACTGATTAAGAGCTGTAAGTCACGACTTAGTGACTGTTCTGGGGATGTTCTTGAGCACACTAATGTGTCGGGTGAGTTGGTTAGGTGAAGATATATATAAGGCTCTCCGAAAACTGATTCCCGGGGCTCAAGTTTTGACCCGATGAACTTTTGATTAAAACTTATGGTTATTAAATAAAACTTATGATATAAATAATGATTTTCATTATTATTAAATTACTTATGATATAAAAAGTAATTATTATAATTTAAGACTTATGATATATATTTATTATATCATTTAATTATTACTTATGATTTAATTAAACTTTTAATTAAACTTATGATTAATAATACTTTTATTATTAATGGAAAATACTTATGATAAGTATTAAACTTATATTATGAAATTATTATAATAAGACTTATAATAAGGATTAATTAATTATTTAATTATTATAAGGCTTAGTTATTATTTAATTATAATTTAATTATTAAATACTTATGATTTAATAATTATAATTAGAAACTTATGATATGATTAATAATTCATTATTAATTAATAATACTTATGATATGATTTAAATTTTATTATTAATTAATAATACTTATATTATGACTAATATTTAATTAATTAATTAAATACTTATGTTATATTAAATATATCATTTAAACTTATGTTAACTTTAATAATTCGTTTTAATTTAATTAAACTTATGTTATGACATAATTATACATATTTAACTTTAATTAACATTATAACTTATATTATTATTATAACTTATACTTTTAAAATTAATGTTGACTATGTTTGACCGAGGTTGACTTTTGAGTTGACTTTGACTTTCAGTTGACTTTTGTTGACTTTCTAAATAAGGAAACTTTCCTAACTTAAAACTTTCTAAAAATAGAAACTTTCTAAATTTGGAAACTTTTCAAAAATAGAAACTTTTCAAAAATAGAAACTTTCCAAAAATGAAAACCTGCTAAAAATAGAAACTTTCTAAAAATAGAAAGTGTGTGTCCGTACGCTGTTCTGATCAAACTGATGCATGTTGAGTATTGTTCTATGTCTACTTGCAACATGTACAATAGATATCATACTAAGACTTGACCTAAGTTAGTTATTTATATCGACCTGCTTTATTTATAGGTCGGCGTTGTGATCATTCCTGATCACTTTACTTCGATTGTTGTTCGCTTATTTGTATGGTTACTTCGTTTTCTATTAAGGTGAGTTATAGTTCCATTTTTCTATTTTAAATCTTCTGGGATGAGAATACATGCAATTTATTTTATATTTTTGGACACATGTGAAAGTTGGTTTAAATTATTCATTGTGAGTTGAACAAAAATATTTCCTAGTCTGGTAACTGTAATAACTGGTTTCTACTGGTGAACGCGAATCCTACGGATAGATCTATCGGGTTTGACAACCCCATTTCGAGCTAGTCGCGCTAGCAATTTATAATCGAAATGTTTAGTACTTCGTATTTAGTTGAAGATACACTTGTTCGGTGTATATTATTTATTGTGTTTGGCAAGGGTAAATAAATGGTTAAGTGGTTACCAGGTGGCTCACAGAAAATGGAATAATGTTTTTATATGTTTTCTAGCATATAATTTTGTGGTCCAAAAAGGGGTTTTTATGTTTTCAAACATAAATTTTTATGGTATAAATTAAATATTATTTGCAATATTAAACCTATAATTCATTCAACATTTTTGTTGACAGTTACTCGCATGTTTTATTCTCAGGTTCATGATTGATTGCTTCCGCTGTGCTTAGAGAGTCTGCATATTTATGATGGCAGCTTTTGTTAAACAATAACTTGCATTCTATTTTGATACATTTAATAGTGGATGTTGTTGACTTTGTTTTGGTCAAATTTTGGTTAAGTAATAATGTATGGTTTTTCTAAACTTACATATTTTAGTAGATTTCCTTTATAGGAAATCATTTTTAAACAAAGAATGCAAGGTTATTTATTAAATTCATATAGAGTTATGATCAAGCTGTAGGACCAAGATAACGATGGTCGTCAAGTGTACTTTGACGGGTCGTTAAAGTCTTTGTCTCATCTTCAGTTGCTTTATGATCGGTGAATATGGTGAATTTTATTCCATAAAGATAGTGTCGCCATATCTTTAATGCGAGTACTACAGCTCCTAGTTCTGAGTCGTGGGAAGTATAGTTCTTCTCATGCTTCTTTAATTGTCTGGATGCATATGCAATGACTTTCTGGCGTTGCATTAACACACACCCAAAATCTTGGTTTGAAGCATCATAATAGACTACGAAGTCTTCAGTTCAGTCGGGTAGTGATAAGATTGGAGCGGTAGTCAGCTTTTATTTCAGGGTCTGAAATGTAGATTCCTGTTCAATAGACCACTCAAACTTCTTATCCTTATGAGTCAACTTGGTGAGTGGTTTGGCAAGAATGGAGAAATCTTTGATAAATCTCCGATAGTAACCGGCAAGTCCTAGGAACTGACGAATGTGTATCGCATTCTTAGGTATTTCCCAGTTCTGAATAGCCGAGATCTTCGCGGGGTCGACATGTATTCCATTACTGTCAACTACATGCCCCAAAAACTGAACAGTCTTCAACCAAAACTCATACTTGGAGAACTTAGCATACAACTGTTCCTTCTTTAATAACTCCAGAATTTGTCGGAGGTGTTGTTCGTGTTCTTTCTCACTCTTAGAGTAGATGAGAATATCGTCGATGAAAACAATCACAAACTTATCAAGATAAGGCTTGCATACAAGGTTCATGAGATCCATGAATACAGCAGGAGCGTTAGTTAACCCAAAGGGCATTACCAAAAATTTGTAATGTCCGTAATGAGTTCGGAAGGCAGTCTTGGAAACATCGGATTCCTTAACTTTAAGTTGATGATATCCAGATCTCAGGTCGATCTTGGAATAGATGCTTGATCCTTGTAACTGATCAAACAAGTCATCGATTCTAGGAAGAGGATAACGATTCTTGACCGTCAACTTGTTTAGTTCGCGATAGTCGATACACATCTTCATTGAACCATCTTTCTTTTTGACGAACAATATAGGTGCTCCCCACGGTGATGAGCTAGGACGAATGAATCCTTTCTCCAGAAGCTCTTGTAGTTGCATAGATAGCTCTTTCATTTCTGATGGAGCTAGCCGGTATGGTGCATTTGTAATAGGTGCAGCACCGGGGATCAAATCGATTTGAAACTCAACTTGTCTTTGTAGTGGAAGACCAGGGAGTTCATCAGGAAAAACTTCAGAAAAGTCTTTAACAACAGGAACGTCTTCAATACGTCGTTCATCTGGCTTGACTTCCTTTATGTGAGCCAAAATGGCTTGACATCCTTTCATAAGGTACTTTCGGGTTTTGATGCATGAGATAAGATTAAGTTTGGAACCACTCTTATCTCCTTGGATAACAAGAATTTCACCAGTTTCGAGAGGAATATTAATTGTCTTATCAAAACACTGGATACCCACTTTCATCGGGGATAACCAATCCATCCCTAAGACTACATCAAAGCTTCTTAGTTCAACAGGTAATAAGTCAACCTTGAAGGTTTTATTGGCTAGAGACATATTACATTTCTTGTAGATCCGGTCAACTTTTACAGATTTACCGTTGACCATTTCTACAAGACACTTAGTGTATAAGGTTTGGGGTTCCTCGTCAAATAAGGCACAAAATTCAGTAGACACATAACTTCTATCAGCACCAGTATCGAATAAAACAGAAGCATAGCAGTTGTTGACAAGAAACGTACCAGTGATGATGTCCTCGTCGTCCCTAGCTTCTTCAGCAGTCATGACGAATGCTCGGCCTTTAGCCTTGACATCATCTGCATTCTTAGTGATATCCTCCTTCTTAGGACGATTGGGTTTTGTATGTCCTATTTCACCACAAGAATAGCAAGTAGGAACAAAGGGCTTGTCTTTAGTTGCAGGAGTATATGTTGTAACAGCAGGAAGTCTACAATTTTTGCTCAGGTGACCCATCTTCTTACAGTTTCCACATTGAATATTACACTTCCCATTGTGATGTTTTTCACATCTGGAGCAGTAGGGAAGTTTACCAGCATAACCACCTGTTGTAGTATCGCCAACTTTCTTGTTTGAATTCTGACCTGAACCTTGAGTAGGCTCAAACTTTCTTTTGTTATCAGTAGTCTTCACTTCATTTTGTTTTTCCTTGGCATTTCTTCTAGCAGCCATAACCAGATTTTGAGTCATCAACATTGTAGCCTCAATGGTTTCTTTACCAGCAACTATAACATTCCCCTGAATCTGAGGTGGAAGACCGAGGATATACTTTTCAATCTTCTTGCTCTCAGGAGTAACCATACTAGGGCATAAAGCAGCTAGCTCCAAAAATCGATTGTTGTATTCCTCAACTTCAAGATTTTTCATTCTTAACTCCCAGAATTCGACTTCAAATTTTTGGACTTGATTCCTAGGACAATACTTGCCAGCCAGCATGGTTTTTAATATTTCTCAAGGTATGGCTAAAGCAGCAGTCCATCCAACTGTACCAGCATATGCAGTCCACCAAGTTAAAGCTCCACTAGATAGAGTTCCAGTAGAATACTTGACCTTGTCAGCTTCACCGCAGTTACACAGACGAAATACAGATTCCATCTTTTAGAACCAACAGTTTTGTTCAATTGGTCCTTCGGTTCCTTTATAGCTTGGTGGCTTACAACTCATAAATTCTTTATGTGAGCATGAGTTCGGAGAGTTTCGGTTTCCGTTGTTGTTGTTTTGATTATTGTTGCTGCCTTGAGGGGCAGTAAGGAGTTGTTGAAATTGTTCATTTGTGAGAATAACGTTAGGAGTGTTGGTGTTGTCATTTGGTTATCGTCCTCTAGCCATTGTTCTTCAATACATAATTACAGTATTAGTTGAAGAGTTATGGTACAATAAATATAATTTGTAATAATAATCACATAATCACACACATATGGCTAAGGTAAGATAAGTCAAGATATATAACCGCTTAACTTGTTATTAACAACGAATGGATAAATCATCCTTATTACACAAAGGAAATGAGAAGTACGGTAGGCAATGCCTTTACATAAATGAAATAGACATAATGGACGAAACGAAAATCCTGAGGATTATCAGTCCTTATTTGAAATGGAGGGTTTGTGTTGATCCTTTTTCCCATTCGGGTATTAATGCTTGTGGTGGCCTACTCCTCCACATATATTGCAAGTAGGAATGGTTGCATTAGCTTTGGTTGTAGAAGTTTGAGTTGAGGGAATCGTAACTCTACAATTTTTGGCTATGTGACCCACCTTCATACATTTGGAGCACACATCGTTACATCTCCTAAAGTGATGTTTCTCACACCTTTGGCAACAAGGAATGGTTCCTTTATAGCGTTTGTCGGGTTCACCCTTAGAGTCTTTTTGCTCTATCTCTTCCCACTTTCTTTTAGAATCTCCTTTCCTCCCAGGTTTGTTGATTAGCTGGTTTGCCATACAAATGGCTTCTTGTATGGTCCTTGGGTTTAATACGGCGACGCCCCTTCGAAGGCCATCAGGTAACCCATTGATGTAGTGTTGGATCCCTAGATACTCGGGAGTAGTCATGTGAGGATTCATGAAAGCAAATTCTTGGAATCGGTTGGTGTAGTTTATGAGATCAGCATCTACCATTTCCATGTTCCCAAACTCAGGTCTTTCAATACCCTTGTATGTAGGGAGCTGGTAGTTCATGAAATTCTGATATGAATAAATAGTCAGAAGATTTCGCGGTGCGCGGTTGTTGCCATTGCTTTGTGCCGCAGCCAGCAGTTGTTGGAATTGGGGAGATGTCAAGGTGACGTTTGGAATTGCGTTGCTTAATTCGCCGTGAACCATGTTTTTTCTAAACACAATAAGGTTAGCATTCTAAGGAAGACGTAGGACAAGAAGTAAAAGTATGGATAACAGATAGCAAGATAATAAGGAATAGGCAATTAAAACTAAAGCAGAAAAGGCTATAGTCCTAAAGATTGCTAAGGCACCCTAGCTAACACATAAGGCACACATAAAATGCAATCCTGGTTCTCTATAACAAACTACTCTGATACCAATCTGTCACACCCCCAAATAGGTCCGGGGGTATTTGTGACTAATTATATCAAATCATGCAATTGTATAACGAGAACGACTCTATATGAGACGTTTTATATAACTTTTATTGAGTTTTTGCAGCGGAAGATAAATAGTCATTACATTTTATTGAATGAACAAAGCATTAAATGTTTCTAAATGGAATGATAAGTAATGCATGAAGACTCCAAGCATAGCAAACAATCATCATCAAAGCAGCACATCAACAACTTCTAATTACCTGAGACAAATATGCTTAAAAAGTCAACACGAGGTTGAGTGAATAACATAGGTTTAATTTTGAGTAAGTTTGTTAGACCACAAGATTTAAATAAATTTGATATATCATGTATATCAAAAGTATGCCATGAGCGTATAATATCAAAACTAAACGATTTTACCCCGTAACAATACATATATAATTGTAGAGATCATTATTATACCACCAATTGACCTGAGGTCAACAGTGCGGGACGTTACTCCCAATAGCGCTATCTATAATAATTACGTTTACCACTTTAATTCATCTAGCAATTAATGATATTACAAAGCAGGGATTTGTATGTTTCAAATGAACATAAAAAAATACTCATGTTGGTCGCATAATAAGTTTGTACTTGTGTCTAGCATGTCAAAGCATTTAAAATAAAGCATGTGTCTCACCCCAATGTAAAAACATAAAAATGTAAAAACATGGCTATGAAATTCACCTTAAATAGCAGTTGAAGTATTCCACGCAATAAGGAAAGTAAAGCAAGTAAGTGATCTGGATATCAACATAGAGGTATAATGTTTGATTAGTTAATGTCTAACTTGACATAAAGTATGTTTATTAATATAGCAACTATATTGACAGTGACGGTTTTCGAGAAAAGTTCCTATTTCTCAAAAGTTTCTATTTTTGGAAACCTACTATTTATGGAAAGCTTCCACTTATAGTAAGCTTCTAGTTTAAGAATGTTCGGGTTATAATTCTTAACAAAGATGTTGTACAATCTCGCCCAAACTTCGTTGCTAACATGCAAGTCACTCGAATGATCTATTGTTACCGAGCGGCCCAGGATCTCTTGACCAGAATCTAAGTCTTGAGATCCACAAGCATCCCATAATGGTAACAAGGATCACCCTATGCCACAAGAAGCGGTGATGTTTGTAGTCTTTGTACGCAATCTTTAATTATAACCTTCACGTTAGGTGCGTATATACATATATATTCATTAATTCGATTTTAATTATAATTCCTATATATTAATTCATAAAAATACTTTTATAATTTTTAGTAACATATATTACTAATTATAACATGTTATTTATTTTAATTTTAATTGCATATAATTTATAACATTATTTACATGTTTCGGTAAAAAAAATAATAAACCGAAGTAAATAGTAAAAAGTAAGAAAAGAATACTTACTAGTAGTAATTCTTCAAAGAGAGAATGAGAGAAATTTTGGTGTGAGTTTGAATGAGAAATGAGGGGTATTTATACTTAAAAAAATTAGGTAAAAAAATAAAATAATTAAAAGAAAAAGAAATATTATAATTTTTAATGGGATTTTAAAATTCAAAAGTATTAAATGTTAGGTCATGGGATAATGCACAAAATAAAATAATAAAAGTAGTTTTCCATTATAATTTTTAATTAAAAAAGTAATTTATTTATTTATTTACTTATTTTTTAAAAATTCATTTATTTTAAGGATTTATATATATATATATATATATATATATATATATATATATATATATATATATATATATATATATATATATATATATATTAAATAAATAAATTGATTTAGTACTTTTCCAATAATATTTGTCAATATTTTTTTTATTTTTATTTAATTAATAAATACGAATTTTTCATAAAAATAATAAATAATTCTATATTTTGTATTTTTAATAATAATTATGATTTTAATTATTAAACTATAGTTTTAGTAAGTTTGTAAATATTATTACATTTATATATAATTGGATTTATTATATAGTTAAATATATAATATATTAACTAAATAGTAAAAGTGATACAAAGTTTATATAATTAGTTAAATTATGTCAAATTATATAAATTAATAATATATTATTTATTTAAGCGTACGTTGTTGACTAAAAATTACTATTCGGTCAATATTTAATTGTATATAACAACCCTTAATACATATAGTCAGGCAAATAACCCTAGGGTTAATTCAGTAAATTTAGAAGTCGAAAAGTGAGGGTTGTTATACTTCAAGATTTCTCCCAATTTGGTGTTTGTAGGCTGCGTCAATTACGCGCTGATAGGTAACACCTGCATTCTTTAATCCGAAAGGCATCTTAGTATAACAATAAATAGCCTGCGGCATATGAAAAGTAGTTTTATCCTCATCTTCCGCAGCCATGAGGATTTGGTGATAACCCTTATAAGCATCCAGAAAGCATTTGTATTGAAAACCTGACAACGACTCTACCTTCCAGTCAATCTCCGGGAGATGGTAATTGTCTTTAGGACACACTTTGTTAATGTCCTTAAAATCAACGCACATCCGCCAGTTACCATCAGCTTTTTTCACTAACATAGGGTTAGCAACCCATGTCTGGTACCGCACTTCCCGCAAAATGTTTGCTCTGACAAGATTATCAACTTCTGCGCATAACCAATCACTGCGCTCAAGAGCCATGTTCTGCTTCTTCTGCCTGACGGGTGTAAGTGACGGATTAACATTCAACTTATGTTCCGCAATGTCCCGCGGGACCCCTGTCATGTTTGATTCTTGCCATGCGAAAACATTTGCGTTAGCGGACAATATACCGTGCAATTTAGCCTTAGTTTCGGCTGACAAGCCTGCGCTAATTTTGATTCGCTTGTCCGGATGCAAGCGGTTAGCTATGACTGCACTGCTTTTAAGCTGTTCTCCTATGCTGGGAATGCTTACATGCACAACTGAACCACATAACTCGGTTGCTTGATGTGACACAATTGTAGCAATTCCACCCATGGTAGGAAACTTGATCAAGCCATGCACTACTGAGGGTATAATGTTAAAACGCCGTATGAAATTTCTCCCTAGAAGCGCATTGTAGCGCGAAGTCGAACGGACCACATAAAAGTCAATTAACTCGCTTCTAACCAACTACGGATTCTTGTCATCCGCAAGCTCTACTACAAGTTCTATGCGGCCAAGCGGCCATGAGCTTTCCCCAGAGAATCCTGATAGCGTAATATCGGGCTGGCGTAACTGCGTTTTGACTTCTGCGGGAAGAAAACGATAGCAATGTTCGTACATAATGTCGACACCACTGCCGGTATCAACATGCATGCGTTTGATCTGTATACCGTGATCAGGAATGCGATACTTGATGATGACTTGTTCATTAGCTGTGTCGATTGACATTACAGGAGGGAATGAAATTGGAATGAGTTCCCAATCCTGGTAATCATTGCACTTTCTTCGTTGACCGACTCTTTATGTGTCAACCATATTGATGGTTACATCAGTGCTTTTAGCTTTATCTGCTTTTTGTCATGAGAACGTTTTGGATTTTGAACTCTCTTTCGCGGCCTTTCCCTTATCTTTCTTTGGCGGCTTGAGGTGATCTAATTTTCCTTCGCGTAGCGCTTCCAACACTCGCTCCATTAAATTTTTACACCGATTGGTGTCATGGCCGTGATCGTCATGGAACTCGCAGTATTTTGTTCAGGAAGTGCCGCCTGCATAAATTGGCTTGCGAGATTCGCCTGCCCCTGAATATTTTGCCAAGGTTGCCCCGGCGTCTGCGGATATAACCAAGGTTGCTGCGTTGGAAAAGAAGGCAGACTTGACGGCGCAGAGTATACAGGTGGCTGAAAGGGTGCCGAAACCTGTGGCGCAGATGCATGTGAGACTTGAGGATATGCTGTTATGAGTCCAACCGTATGTGCAGTGCTTTGCTGTTCTGCGGTTATCGGCGTCCAATGAGAATTGGCGTCTGAAATGACACCGAATCCCCAACTACTAAGTAATGCCTGCGCATCTGCAGGGGTTAGAAACTGTGAAATTGGGCGCGGCGGCTGCCAAGGCTGCAGTGGTGTAAATGACGTATTCTGCAGACAACCATGCGTCTGCAGAGGGATTGAAACCGTGGTGCTGTAAATAGGCACCTGGCCGCAGCATACTACATGCGGGCCTACAGTTTCGCCGCTAGTGCCTGCAAAGATAACTCTTGGATCCACTGCAGAAAAATCTAGCCGCGTGGTTGTAACAGGCGAGTTTGCCCTTGGCGGTGTAATTCCATCCGGGAATATCGGCTTATACCTTTGGAAAGGTTCACCGGACACGGGTGGGGGGTAAGGCGTGTATCCCGCCCCCGTAGTCATAGCTTGCGTCTGCTGATTACCAGACGACGTGTTTTTGTTGTCCGTTTGAGTACGTTCCGATGATTCCCCGGAAGTCATGATTCTGTTAAAAAAAAAAAACAAGAAATTCGAGAATTTTGTGAGTAATGAGCTTTATAATTCCAAACTTTTAAAGAAAAAACAATTAAACACGTCTTGAATTAGTTCAGCTCTCAATGAAAGCACCACTTGATCGTGCATATATTTTCCAAGAGGTTAATATGCATGTTCAATACGTTTAAAAGAGGTTTAAGGATCTTAGAACTTAGCTCTCCGGTCCGGCTACCGTGAATAACCCTGACTGACATGATGATGTCGGCGGGGTGGCTAGGTGATTAAGTCCACCTTCGATGACGGTCGTCGATCGAAGGCCCGAATAAGGTTGTAGGAAACCGTCGAGAGTGACTAACCTGTTAACCTTTGATGAATGACGATCATGATTACGTATTGTGAGCCACGTAAATGTGATGTCCCTGGAATGATAATTAGGGTTAGTATATATAGGCAAACCCTAATTCTAGAATCATCCAAGGTCATGATAATTCTTTCCATAACAAACTCCTCGAATCTCGGATATAATTATGGAAAAGATATTTAGGCTTGATGGCCAAGTAACCGCCATTCCGGGAACAAATGCATTCAATACGCTACCGCATACCGCATATAAAGTACATGCGTACACACGCTAGTGATTGCCCGCATATGTATAGAATGCGTATGCGGGTTGCGGTATCATTATCTATAGAAAAAATGCTATTATTCTTGGAAATGAATATTAATCGAATTATTAAATGGCATAATAAGCTTATTATCCTTTTTTTTTTTAAAAAAATAATATTTTTTTTCTTTTATCAAATTCCAATATTTTTATCAAACGCTGCCTAAAGATTCCAATATTTCTTTTTCACAATAAACTAATCCAAGACCATACAGATAATCTATCTGAAAACAAATATATTTAAATCTAAATTCAAATTCTTATGAGTGAATAAGGCAAAATTTAATATTTTAATATTGTGTTACGTATCACATTCGTAAAATTGAAAACAAGAGTAACATAATACGCTGGCCAAACGAGAAGCCGTTATCAGAAATTCATAAGATATGAATTGCACGTGCCTCGTTGATAACAATGCTTCGTGTTTTCACTCTCAAACAAAATCATTATTTTAATTTTATTTTTCACATTTAAAATCACATAAAAATCATTTCTTTTGCCGTTGGGGGTCCTTTTCTTGATATCATTTTCTCAAGAATCAAAGTGGGGTTGTGTGTATACAATAAAGCAACAATTTTTATGCAAAAAAATCATCAACCAAACAAAACCCTAAAAGATGATGAACAGGCGTTTCTGGACAATTAATACTTTGGTGGGTGCGTTTCTTGATCTTTACATTGCATTTTTCTTACTTTTTGGATCAACAATTGCTTTAATTTCTATTAGATTTCTGGGTTTATTTGGTTTTAGCTTACCGACTGATTATAATCCTGAAAACCCTAATTCTGAATTCAAATCTTTGTTGGTTGATTACCCAACTGATAAGGTCTCTGCTGTTCAATACTCTGTTACTAGAAAGTTCCCTTTTGATTCCATTTTCTATAGGGTTAATGAAAGTAATAGTTTAAATTTGGAACGACATAATGATAACGTTAATATTGGTAATGTTAATGGTTATACTATTGTTAATGATGATGCGGTTAGGGAATTAGAAGGTGAAGCATCATGTAGTTCGAAATCGGATGCTCGAAAACGTGTTATAAACGAAACCGATTATTCGGGTATTAGGATTGAAAAGGAAAAAGAAAAGGGGATTGATGTGAAAGGAAAAGGGGGTTTCAATTATAGATTAAGAGGCGGTTTTCGACATAGAAGAAACGGTAGTCTTGATAGTGGTAGACACTCTTCTATATCGTCTTCAACGAATTGGGTTACTTGTGTTGATCAACAAAGCAACAATCAGAATAAAATTGGTAGAGGATTTGAAGAAACTTGTAATGGTGAGTATTTCAATTGGTTTGTTTGCTTATATTAATTGCTTCTTTGCTTAGGGTGTTATTAAAAGCATATATACATTTGAGTTCTGTGAAGAATTCTGTACTTGTGCTTATTTGCATATTTTAGGTGAAATATGTAATTTCAGTAACTAAATCTGAGAATTTTTTTCTATATTAAAATGGTTCACTGTTGTAAAAGTCGGCCGACGCCGATGCATCGGTTTGGGGACTAGCCCGTCTCAACTAGCCCGTCTCAACTAGCCCAAAAGCGCTTTAAAGTTGGTTTTACAGTCGGTTTTAAGGTCAGGAGTCGGGTATGAGTCGATCAAAGTCAAAGTTAGGTCAAAAAGTTCTATAATTTTTTAAAAATTAGAATTTGTTCCATATATTTAAGTTTGAAATATTTATGTTTTATGCTTGTTATATTTATGTGTAATATATATACGTTTAAATTATCTTTTACTAAAAGTCAACGTTGGTCAACCCCCAACTCGCCAGTTCCGGATCGACTTGTCCCCGACTCGCGACTTTTACGACCTTGAATATGATTATTTTTTGATGGACTAAAATGTTCAAATCTTTCGTTAAAATTAAGTTCGTATGTTGGTTTCAGTTAATTTGATAATTTTTTTCTTTAGCATAAGCAATTAACTAAGCAAAATTCCAACTTTTTTTTTTTATTTTTTTTTATTTTACCGGAATTCGTGTTTGATTCTATTGTTTGATTGGCTATAGATGAAGGAGAGACCTCAATTATAGTGAAGTTAGATAGCCCAAGTGATACCTTAAAAAGGATACCAGTTGATGAAGCTGATAAAGACAAACTTATCATTTCATTAAAACGTGAATTGGAAGAATCACACGCTATTCGCGCAGCCCTTTACATTGAACTCGAAAAAGAAAGAAATGCATCTGCAACTGCTGCTGATGAGGCAATGAATATGATTCTCCGTTTACAAGAAGAAAAAGCATCGGTTGAAATGGAGTCACGTCAATATCAACGAATGATCGAAGAAAAATCGGCTTACGATGCAGAAGAAATGAATATTTTGAAAGAAATCGTGTTACGTAGAGAACGTGAGAAACATTTTTTAGAAAAAGAAGTTGAAGCGTATAGATTAATCGTTCATGGCGAAAATGAAAAAGATCAAATTAGTAATCAAGATTTGAATGAAGATCCTGATTTGATGTTACATCAGTTATGTATCAACATTTCAAAAAGTCAAGATGTTGACTTTATAAAACAGGAGGAACCGGAAAAAAAAATAGGGGAAGAAAAAGATTTGGAAACAGAGTCTGCACCTGTATATGATGTTTATGTGGTTGACCAAGACCAAAAACCAAAGTCAAGTAAAAAGTCAAAGGGGGATAAAAAGAAAAGTGGGAGTGGTTCGGAGACTAGTGGTATGGGGTTGCCACCTGTCATATCGAGGAGTAGTTTAAGAAGGAATTCCACGTCAGCGTTGGATAATGAACGAACGAAACTCGATACTGAAGTCGAGTGGCTAAGAGAAAGGTTGAGGATTGTGCAAGAAGGTAGAGAAAAACTAATCGTTTCGGTTGATAATCGTGAAAAAGAAAGTTTGCAGGTGCAACTTTTGGAGGATATAGCGTGCCAACTTCAAGAGATTCGTATGTTGACTGAGCCACGTACGGCCCGCCAAGCTTCGCTACCTCTTTCGTCTTTTAAGGTGCCAAAGATTTGTACTTTTTGATGGTTTGACTTTCTTTGACTTTATTATTTGCATGCATGAATATACTCATATGAAAGTTCATGCGATCCTTAATTATAGTAATTGGATCATGGTATGAACTTTTCGTGTACCCATATCGACATTTGTTTGTGTGCTGCTTGTTCTTGTTATGTTATCTTTTATTATATTGCATATAATATATAAATATGTATTACAATTGAAGATTTGACGAAAAATGATCATAATTTTGCAGAGTTCGACAAAGAAAAGACGAGGTCGAAGTGCTTCTACAGGACCAGCAAAAAGCTCTTGAAATGCTCAGGGAGATTTTGAAAGGTTTAACTGAATGATGTAAAAAAAAAACTTGGTAATTTTGGTTTATTAGAGTTTGTAATGTCATATTATCTTGTGAATATTACTGTAGATATTAGATTTACTTGCAGTGGCATGTATTGAATAAAACCTTTTGTAAATGGCCCAACTTTGGGTAAGAAAAATAGTTTATTCCATAATTTAATTCTGTGTCAATCTTCCGTCTTAACTATGATTTTTAAAAGTCATAATCTGTTTCTGTGAATCACATCTGTTGGCACGTGATGTGTTTGCAAGAAAATTCTTAATATCAATGATTATTAGTTATTTAGTTTATTCCATAAGTTTCTCTTTTCACTTCTCTATTTATTACACAAAATTATGCGGTTGGTACGTGATTGGTCACCGTGGTTTGCATGAGTTACGTGGTTGGTCCTTAACACTAATATCCGTTAGTAAAATGCCGTTTAATTGACTCTGTGTGTGCTAGTGAGGATATTTTATCAATTTCATTTTTAACCCTACTAGAAAATAATAAAAAACGCCTTTAAAAAAAAAGAAAAAATAAAAATACTCTAATTTATTCATTTTTTCAAACTTTCAGTTCAAAACAAGTAACAAACCATCACATATTTTGCCATTGGTTCTTAATGTTTTCGTAAATTCATAAAAAGACCTAAGTAAGTTTTTTTTTTTTTTTTTTTTTTTTTTTTTTTTTTTTTTTTTTTTACGTAGAAGACTATAATATTTGAAGAAGTTGTGTCGATGGTTTTTGAAGATAACGAACGTTAGTTCCTCAAGAGGCGCCTACAAGGTGTGTTTAGTCTTTTTACACCAGCAGTTTATTAAAACAGATTTACTCATTCAGTTTCATTTGTAACCCTATCTTTATTGTTGTTAGTCTAAGGACCCTAATTTGATTCCCAAATTAGTGTTACAAACGAAAACGAATGAAGTAAATATGTGATAATAGACTGCTTGCGTAAAAAGACTAAACAACCCTTGTGTACACCTCACGCGAGGCAGACAAATGTTGGCAAACTAACGTCTGTAATCTTCGAGGACCAACAACGCAACCTTTTCAAAACATTATGTTCATTCACATCTAAAACATATTTTATGTCCATTCATGAAGCTTTGAGCGAACATTAGAGACCAACAGCGTAATTTTGTCTATCACATAACAAAAATTTATCCTAACGAGCGAGATATGACCCGCACGTTGCTGCGGAATAATAATTTCATTATATGTTCTTCACTATAATATTTTACGTGTAGTGAGTATAACCGAAAAAAATAATGGATAATATTATATTAGGAGATGAAAAGATAAAAGTAATGCATGATGATTGGATGATGCAAAAAGTATACAACTTCATTACTAATTGGATGTGTTGTAATTTAGTAGTTAGTAACTACTTTCATGACATATATTATATAAGATTAGAAACTTCTGTACTATATAAAGCGTAGAATATGAATGGAGAATAAGAGTAACACTTGTGTTTGAAAAATAATGGTACATTGTTTGCTTACACTTGATGGATATTTATACTACAATACAAATGCTATATGCGTTCAATTTTCAATGAGGAATAGTAAAAGATATGGAGTGATATAATTGATCATTCAAATCTTGGACTTTAGAGAGGACATATATCTTGACTTTTAGGATACTTGTATATTCAAGATATTATAACACTCCCCCTTGAATGACAATTTTATTATAGAGTAACCATTACTGCTTCGTTAAAAACCTTGCTAAAGAAAACCCAGTGGAAAAAAACTTTAGCTAAGGGAAAAAGAGTGCAACATAGAGTTGGTTCCCCCTCATGTAGACATTGCTGAGCTGTTACATCTTTTGAACATGCCTCATGCCAATATTGTGAGTATGCGTTCTAAAAATAGAAGTTTGAAGTGCTTTGGTGAAAAGATCAGCAGAGTTTTTGCTGGATTGAACAGATCTCATTTCAATCTAGTTGTCCTTAATGAGATCTTGAGTGTATGAGAAGAATTTACGAGTAGGATCGTTATGCATGATTATTACTAACGATTTTCTTGTAAAGCTTGGCGAGACTCAAATTGAAGCTTTTGTTAACAATAAGCATGAGGAACGAATCGTGGGACAAACGGAGTCTATTACCTTAGGTCCACATGGTTTGTTATCCTTTCAAGGACGAGTGTGGGTGCCTAAAATGGGTGATTATCGGCGAGTGCTACTTGATGAAGCACATAAATCGAAGTATTCCATTCATTCGGGCGCGACGAAAATGCACCTTGATTTGAAAAAGGAGTATTGGTGGCCGGGCATGAAACGTGATGTCGTAAAGTATGTTGAATAATGCGTCACGTGTTTGCAAGTTAAGGCCGAGCACCAAAAGCCGTATGGTAAGTTACAACCGTTAGAAATCCCGAAATGGAAATGGGAGCACATTACCATGGATTTCATCACAAAGTTACCAAAGACGGCGAGAACCCAATTTGACTCGATTTGGGTAATAGTTGATCGATTGATGAAGAGTGCCTTGTTTCTTCCCATTCGGGAAGCGATATCATCGGAGACTTTGGCTAAGTTGTTTATCAAGGAGGTGATAGCGAGATACGGGGTTCCTATATCTATTATTTCGGATCGAGATACCCGTTTCACATCTCAATTTTGGGAGAAGTTTCATGAAGATATGGGTACACAATTGAAATTGAGCACGGCGTATCATCCTCAAACGAATGGTCAAACCGAATGTACGAATTAAACATTGAAGGATATGTTACGGGCGTGTATTATTGATTTCAGTGGTAGTTGGGATGAGCACTTACCTTTGGTGAAATTCTCGTACAATAATAGTTATCATACTAGTATCGGGATGCCACCTTACGAGATGCTTTATGGGCGGGGGTTCCGAACTCCGATTTGTTGGGGTGAAGTTGGTCAAAGAGAAATCGGGAGTACCGATTTGGTTTTAGAGACGAATAGCAAGATTGATATGATTCGGACTCATTTGAAAAAGGCCCAAGATAGACAAAAATCTTATGCCGATAAGCGAAGACGACAAATTGAGTTCCAAGAAGGTGACATGGTGATGCTTAAAGTTTCGCCATGGAAAGGTGTTATTCGATTTCGAAAACGGGGAAAGTTAGCTCCTCGGTTTATTGGTCCTTTTAAAATTTTAGCTCGTGTTGGTGAAGTGGCGTATCGTTTAGAATTACCCGAAGAGCTTGCGGGGATCCATAATACATTTCATGTTTCCCATCTCCGTAAGTGTCTTGCGGATGATTCATCGTGGGTACCTTTAGACGAGATTGAGCTAAACAATAAGTTAGAGTATATTGAACTCGATGAGAAGGTCAAACGGTTGAGGAATAAAGAGGTGAGAACTTTTAAAGTTCAATGGCGTCGTAGTAAGGGTTTCGAGTTTACATGGGAGCCCGAAGAGTTTGTGTTGGTTTATCTTCCCTCTTGTCATGCGGCTTGGACCGCGAGGACGCGCTCCGATTCAAGTGGGGAGAGTTGTAAGACCTGAATAATAATTGTACAGTGGTGTAAATAGTGTACATTAAGTGTGGGCTGCAGTGTGTAATTAAACTGGGTCAGAAGCGGTTCAGACCACTAGTGCGCGCCGCGCACTATTAGGGGTGCGCGTGGCGCACTGCACCTGGGCCAACATTCTGCTTTTTAATTAAAAGTTAAATGAAGGGTATTGTTATCTTTTAACATGAGGACGAGTTGGGGCTATAAAGGCCAGTTGTGTGGTGGTTGAAAACACATTCAACACTACACCAACCTTATCTTCAACCCCAAATCAAATTCTAGAGAGAGAAGTGTGTTCTTGAGAGAGAAAGCTTGAATCAAGGAGGAAGAAGCTTGATCCGGGTTAAAGCTCAAGTATTAAAGTTGTTCATCTAGTCTTTTGCTACGTTTTGGTTGTAGTAGTATGTTCTAACCTTGATTTCCCCTATTTTAATTTGTTAAGGGTTAGGGTTTGGGTTAGTGATGAACACAAAACCCATATTTGGTGACTTTGGGTGTTCTTGGGTAAGATTGAGTCATGAAGACTCAATAGTAACTAACCTAGGGTTTTAAATGGTTAATTGGGGTTAGTTAATTACTAGCACACCTAGATGTTTGGTAAATGGGTGTTATGTGGGTTCGTGGATGACCCGAAATGGGTGTGTTGATCTTAAAGTGGTTAAATGGGTGATAATTGACCTAATTGAAATAGATGGGTATGAAACACCCAAATTATGTATTAGTTTAGTGTTGTTAGACCTAGATCACAAAGCTTTTAGTGATATGTGGTGGTTTTGACCTTAATGATCGGCTTTGGCGAAAAGGGGGCATTTAATGCATTAAGTCATTAAATGCACATGTGTAAGTTGTTGGCTTTTAGCCCAACTAGTTTGTGTGTTGATCGAGTACTTATTGTATTAGGTACTTTGAGGCTTGCGAAAGTTAAAATCGTCACCGAATCGTTAAGGTGAGTGGAATAATTATACGTATATGTATATGGCATATTTATTTGTGAATGTTATGGTATGAACCACGAGCCGGTAGTACCATAGCATGTATGTGATGTATCATGATGTGAACCACGAGCCGGTAGCATCAAGTGTGAACCACGAGCCGGTAGCACTATAAACAAGTGTGAACCACGAGCCGGTAGCACTATAAACAAGTGTGAACCACGAGCCGGTAGCACTATAAACAAGTGTGAACCACGAGCCGGTAGCACTATAAACAAGTGTGAACCACGAGCCGGTAGCACTATAAACAAAGTGTGAACCACGAGCCGGTAGCACCATAGCGTTATGGTTAATCATATTATGTTGATGGATATTGTTTAGCATGCTATATATATATATATTGTGTTGAGTATATGCTAATGTGATGTTGTGATAGTGTACGAGTTGTTGGCATTATGAGTAAGACGGCATGCTATTTGAGTTATATTCTCGTATGAGGTATTTGGTGGATGCGAATGCAAATAGATGGGTTATATATGTGTATGTATAATTGTTGCACTTACTAAGCTTTGCTTACCCTCTCGTTGTTTATCTTTTTATAGGCTCCGGCGGAGACAAGGGTAAGGGCATTCGTATGGATTAGAGATCCCTCTTGGTTTGTAGGGGGCGCTTTCGGATGTTATAGCGTTTGGAGATTGACCGAGATTTGGGTAGTTTAACCCCCAAACACCATGCTCATAGTGTCATTTGGAATTTAAACTCTTGTAGTCGAACTTGTATGTTTTGAACGAAACTCGTAAAACGGCCGATGTGGGCCCCGTTTTGTAAAACTCATTTTATGATTGAATCGTATGAGTTTTTCATATTAGAACATGTTGTGAAAAGCATTTCGTCTAAAAATGTCAGAAAGTGGGAGATCTTTTTACGGAAAATGGAAAAAGTGGACAGCGGGTTGCCAGGCCCTATGCGCGCCGCGCACCCCATCTGGACAGCCCTGTTCAAAAAAAAAAATTTATTCCGCGTTTTTGGTTGGTTAACGGGTTGGGTTGTTACAGCTGCGCTTTTCATCATATGCGCTTTTCATCATATGCGCTTTTAATCATATGTGCTTTTCGGTGCTACATAAATATTTCTCATTTCTGTTATCATTGACTTATAATCATATCCATTATGATATATATATATCAGAGAAACTTAACAAATTTCTCTTTGATTTGGGAGAAAACAAGCATTATTTATCACAAAATTCATACCACTTGGTAACATGAATTTTGCCTTTTCCGTTCCTTTTATCAAGTTTGTGGTACCTGATATAGTATTTATAATTCCTTCATTTGATTTAAATCAATGAAATATTTCTTAGATTTGATCATATTGTGTATGTTACCACTATCTGCAATACATAGGTCTTTACCATTTAATTGATGTTGTATTTCAGCAGGATTCATACTAAAACTTCAAATAAGATAAGCAAATAACGAGTTATATTTCAGCAAGATAATCAAATTATATTACCTGCAAAAAAGTTACAATCTGAAGTACATAAAAGATAACACTTAATAAAACATATGCGTTATGGTCTAAAACCATTTATTTATGAGTGATACATAACAAGCTAGGCATCTTAGAAAATTCAAACCATTCAAGTCTCAAGGTAGCTCAGGGTTTATTTAATCAAGATTTTTCAACAGATTCACTCTCGTTTTCTTTTCTTTTGGGACTTATTTGTAGAGCTAAACAAGATGTTCATGTATTCAATAAATACTAGACTGATGATCCACGTTACCAGATCATTAATAAGAATCTCTGGGATTCTTATAAGGGCGTCTACTAACATCTTCAATTTTATTCTTTCATGGATCACCGTTATTTCTTGATAATTAATATCATATCTATTTTTGAGTATTTTCCATAATACACTTGGATCTTCGATTATATAATATGTAGATTCTAAAGACTCGTCAATATGTTTGCTAAGAAAAATACTTGTTATTGCTTTCTCTTGTTCGGAACAACTGTTATTTTCATTCAGGGTTTCTAAAATACCGATTGATTTGAGATGTTTTTCTACATTCATAACCCATGTTAAGTAGTTTTTCCCACTTGATTCTAAAGGAGCAAATTTAAGCCTTTTCAAATTCGACATTTTCTATTATCAAAAAGATGAACAACATAAATCATAATCATAATCAACTTCTATTCATAGACAAATAATAAAATAAAATTAGAATCATTTTAAATTCATAAGTAGCAAACAACAGAATAATAGCATGATTACAAATGATAAAATCACATGGGCAAGATATAATATAGGTTCACCAGGTGGTATATTAGCAACAATGATGATAGTTAGTAAGACCAATACAATAGGAAAAATCATCCTTGTGTGAATCATCTTTACATAAAAAAACTTTTTGAGAGTGGTAATCTGAGAAAATGAAGATTGATTTGTGAAAATGTGAAAACGGAGATTTTTATTTTATATTTGAAAAATATAGTCGTTGTAACGTCGTCAGTTGACCTTAACAACCGTTATGTATATATGACTATTGTAACATCGTTAGTTGACGTTAACGACTATTATGTACTCGTTGTATTATTAATAATTTTAATAAAAGATTTTTATTAGTACAAATACGATTACTATAAATACATTTAGTATAAATACGTTTAGTATAAATACGAAGATTAAGAGAATAAACATATTATGCATAAATAATAAATTTTAAGAATAAACATTAGTATGCATGAACATTAGTATGCATGAAATATATAATGATTAATCGCATAAGTAATCATAAATGTTAGATAACATAAATATAAATGTTAGTGAAGTTAATAAGAGTTAGATTACAGAAATATAATTCAGGCGGTATAACCGACCATATATAACTTAAATAGCATAAATATAAATGTTAGTGAAGTTAATAACATAAATATAAATGTTAGTGAAGTTAATAATGAGACGACCCGTCCTAATCCATCTGGACGAAGTCTTCAACAGTTGGTCCCATTACGAGGTACTGACCTAATTATGCCATGGACTGTGACAACCCGGAAATTTCCAACCAAATTTAAACTTTAATCTTTATATGTTTCCGACACGATAAGCAATATTTGTTAAGTTAAATTTCAAGAATTTTAAACTATGTTCATACATTCATTCAACCTCGACCAAGTTCCAACGATTCACGAACCATTAAACGAATATGATTATATATGTATATGTGTATATATATTATAACTTAAAACGTAAAAAAAATATTAGATTAAATACTTTATATGATTGTATCTGTTTCAAAATGTTTATCAATGGAATTAGAAGATAAGATCAAATGATTGAATTATCAGATATACTGAATTATGATTACAGGTCTCTGTTGAAAGGCCCACGTTGATTTGAGAAATCTTTCCATTTTAACAATATTCGGAAAATGGTAAAGTGATTTATAAATAAGAACAAATTGTCAATCATTGAGAACTAGATAAAGGATAGTGGAAGATTGAATCTCATAAAGACTCGATTGATCTATTTAGTTTCAAACGTACAAAAACGTTTTCAGTTTAAAAAGAACTTTATTATTAAAATGTATATAACTTTTATAAATATCTAGAACCACTTTTGACAACTCATTACTTAACTTGTATGATAAAGATAACGATATTTATATTTTATTTTATTAAATATATATAACGATTTAAATTAATATTATATATATTTATACGCGTATTATACGTACATAGTTTTATACTTTTACTATACTTAAACTTTACCTTTACTTTATTTTTACTTTACTTTAACTTTAATAATTCACTTTAATAATTCATACTTTAATAATTCACTTTAATAATTCATACTTTAATAATTCACTTTAATAATTTATACTTTAATAATTCACTTTAATAATTCATACTTTAATAATTCACTTTAATAATTCAAAAATCTATTATAAATAGAATTCAATAGGTTTCATTATTTCATAGAAACTTGAAAATATTTTTCTCTAAACTCTTTCAATCGATTTACATATATATATATATTTACTCCGTATTATTTCAAGATATTATTAGTATACATAAAATATTACGACGGAGTGCTATCCGAGTGATTTCGAAATTGTTTTTCGAGTAGGATAGGATTAAGGAAATTATGGGTTATAGCTATGGAGGTGATTGAGTATGGTTCATGGGTATGCTCGTGAGGTCAATATAGTGTTTATCATTTCCGTTGCGTCTACGTACCTTTCCTGCAATATTGAATCTCAATATTGATACGTGAGTACTCATAATTTAACTTTTACATACTAATAGTGTATCCCTGACTAGTGCTCGAGTATTTAGGATTATGCATGCTTGTACTTTTGATATTACCCTTAGACAGGTTAGGTTGAACCTTGAATTAGTTACACTTGCGGTTGAGATAAGGTATAAGATATGCATGTCCTTAGAAGGCTAGCGAAAAATTAAGAACTTTTCCTTTAGATATCGAATGGTTTCGATGAACGGATTAGAAGTTATAATCAATTGAATTTTCGATATTTTTATTAAAAATGATTATTATTATCGTCGTTTTTATCGTCGTTCTAGTTTTATCTTATTATTATCATTATTATTATCTTTATCAATAAAAGGGATTTATCATTAAAAATTGTAATTTTTTATTTATTATTACTATCGTTATTATCGTTAAAGTTATAATTAGTATTATTATTATTATTATTATTATTATTAGTATTATTTTTATTATTATCATTATTAATATATATATCATTATTTAAAAATGGTTATTGTTATTATTATTATTATTATTATTACTATATTATCATTAAGATAATTATTAGTATTATCGTTAATAATGTTATAGTAACTATCATTATTAATATTAGTGTAATTAAAACAAATATTTGTAACACCTAATTATTTTGATTACTATTATTATCATTATTATGAACACGATATAAAAGACGATTAAAAGCTATTAAACGAAACGATTAGGAAATAATGAGTAAGAGTATCATGATGAAATTAAAATATTATAAGATATTGATTTAGATAAAATTATCGTTCTTATTATTTTTATCATTACTATTATTATTAAAAGTATCGTTAGTATTAAAACTATCATTTTAACAAAAATTATCATTTTAATAGAAATGTCATTGTTACTATAAAATATCATTATTATTATTATTTTTTTAAATAGAATTATTATTTTAAAGATAATATTAAAAATTATCGTAAATATTAAAGTTATCATAATTAGAATTATCGTTTTATCATAATGTCATCTTAGTAATTATAAATATTGATATTTTTATAATAATAATTATTATTACAAAATAATACAACTTTTACTTACTATCATTATAGATATTATTTTATCAAATAAATATGTGATACAAACATATTTTACTACGTGTAATAACTTACTTTAATAATACCTATCATATTATCTTTATGATATTAAATGAACCCTATAAATTTTATTACTTAATATATATAAAAGTATATTTTATTATATAAATTTAATATAAAATTTTATTTATTAATAAATAAATTATATTATTTACTCTAATAAATCTTTTAAAAATATTTAAAAATATAAAACGACAATATTTAAACTATATATTAATCATGTATAGATTTTTGGAAATTATTTTGAGTCAAATTTACTTTTGTTGACTTTTGCATATTAGTCTCGAGCATTAGGATTGTGGTACACTATAACTTGACCTAATTAGTTAGACAAATATTGACCAACACATAAATATATATAATTAATTTAGGTTCGTGAATCCGAGGCCAACCTTGCACTTGTTCAATGACGTTATATGTATTTTTACTACGAAATACAGTATGGTGAGTTTCATTTACCTTTTTACCCTTTATATTTTTGGGATTGAGAATACATGCGCTTTTATAAATGTTTGACGAAATAGACACAAGTAATTGAAACTACATTCTATGGTTGAATTATCAAAATCGAATATGTCCCTTTTTATTAAAGTCTGGTAATCTAAGAATTAGGGAACAGACACCCTAATTGACGCGAATCCTAAAGATAGATCTATTGGGCCTAACAAACCCCATCCAAAGTACCGGATGCTTCAGTACTTCGAAATTTATATCATGTCCGAAGGAGGATCCCGGAATGATAGGGGATATTCTTATATGTATCTAGTTAATGTCGGTTACCAGGTGTTCACCATATGAATGATTATTTTTGTCTCTATGCATGGGACGTATATTTATGAGAACTGGAAATGAAATTCTTGTGATCTATTAAAATGATGAAAATAAATGATTATGATAAACTAATGAACTCACCAACCTTTTGGTTGACACTTTAAAGCATGTTTATTCTCAGGTGTTAAAGAAATCTTCCGCTGTGCATTTGCTCATTTTCAAGATATTACTTGGAGTCTTTCATAGCATATTTCGAAGAACGTTGCATTCGAGTCATTGAGTTCATCAAAGATTATTATTAAATCAATTTATAATTGGATAGTGGATATTATGAAATGGTATGCATGCCTGTCAATTTTCGATGTAAAGAAAGTTTGTCTTTTAAAAACGAATGCAATGTTTGTAAAATGTATCATATAGAGGTCAAATACCTCGCAATGTAATCAACTATTGCGAATCGTTTATAATGTATATGAACGGGTCCTTTCATGGACGACTCCATGTAATATCTTTAAAATGAGCAAATGCACATCGGGAGATTTCTTTCATACCTGAGAATAAACATGCTTAAAAGTGTCAACCAAAAGGTTGGTGAGTTCATAGGTTTATCATAAACAAAAAAATTCGTAATTTTGATAGACCACAAGATTTAAATGTGCATGGTACAAATGGGTCCGTATCCTATACCCACCTGTAATGTACATGCGATTTCTTTTAAATACAGTACACCTATTTTAATGATCCGTCCTAAACCATCTGGACGAATACATTACATTTGGTTACATCGCGAGGTACTTGACCTCTGTATGATACATTTTACAAACATTGCATTCGTTTTTAAAAGACAAACTTTCATTACATAGAAAGTTGACGGCATGTATACCATTTCATAATATATCCAACTATAGTTGACTTAATAATAATCTTGTTGAACTCAATGACTCGAATGCAACGTCTTTTGAAATATGCCATGAATGACTCCAAGTAATATCTCTAAAATGAGCAAATGCACAGCGGAAGATTTCTTTCATACCTGAGAATAAACACGCTTTCAAGTATCAACCAAAAGGTTGGTGAGTTCATAAGTTTATCATAAACAATAAAATTCATCATTTTGATAGACCACAAGATTTAAACACAGTACACCTATCTCGTGTACAAAACCATTTTTCATAATGCTTGGCAGAGGAGGTTCGTATCCTTTTCTCACACCTAGGTTGCCTCGCGATTTTCAATAATCGTGCATATATCTCGTGCACAAAACTAATACACATAACCTGTGTATAAAAATCATTCTCTCAATACATAACATTCATTTCGATTTTATTGCTCAACATGGTAACCGACCTTAACATATAATGCGCATCAATAATATCCCCAAAACAGAACATCTCGTCTGTATAATAATAATAAACTTTGAAGTACTAAACACCACGCCCACTAGCTCTTCCGTCTAGTGAACATTCTGGGTGGGGGTGTTAAACCCAGTAGCTACCTTTAGGATTCGCGTGAATTAGGGCCATACCCGTTTCTAATTCTTAGGTTACCAAGCAATAATAATCAGAGGAAAATATTCATAACAATTAGTGGCAATTATAATGTCCAACTAATTCAATAATTATCCATAGAACTTCTGTCTGCATAATAATTCATTCGAGGAATGTTTTGCTCGTGTCTATCTCGTCAAACATTTATAAAAGCATTTCATGTATTCTCAGTTCAAAATATATTTCAAAAGCATTTAATAAAGCAATTATAAAAACAGCGCATGTATTCTCAGTCCCAAAAATATAAAGAGTAAAAGGGAGCAAATGAACTCACGATACGATATTTTGTAGTAAAAATATGCATACGACGGAACTGAACAATTCAAGGTTTGGCCTCGGATTCACGAACCTATATCATTTGTATATTCATTAATACATATAATCGTAATCAAACAAATATTTATATTATTATTAGGGATAATTTTTATATTACTAACTTATATATTTTATTATATATTCATTTTGTATATTTTAAATAAAGTATTTATATATTCAAGTTATGGTAATTATATTTATTTTTATATACATAATCTTTTGTTTACAAAATAATAGTTATAGTAATACTAGAGTAATATTAATAATAAAAATGATAATAATTATAATACTTAATATTACAAATTAAGATAATAATGGTTATGGTTTCATTAGTGATAAAAATAATGATATTAATACTAATAATATACTTATACTAAAAATAATGATTCTAATATTTATAAAGTGATAATAATACTAATATTTATGAAAATAATAATAATTTGTATTATTTTTACAATAGTAATAATAATAATAAAAATAATAATGATAATAATAATATAGAAACTACCTTTAGAAAGTTTATCAAAAAGAAATGCCTCCAACCGGGATCAAACCCACGACCTCCGGCTAACCCGTAACACCCTTAAACATTAATCCGTATTAGTTTATCTGATTTAACTAGGAATTAAATTTATTTAACCCGTTTTGTTTTTCTATTTCATCTTCTCCAAAAATCCAGACGACCCAATCCATGATCAACCATAACAGCTAACTGAGGGACTTGACCTTAAGATTTAATATTCATTACAGAATCATTTATCTATGATTAATTGGATAAAAAAAATAAAATAAAAAAAATATAAGAAAACTGCTGCTGCAGCCCGTCGCTATTAGAACAAAAAAAATTGATCAAGAATTTAAGAATGTTTCAGTTAAAGATTCCTACATGAAAAAGAATTCAAATCATTCCTAGAAACTATAAAAATTATCAATTTAACATAAATTGAAGCAGACAATTCGAATTTTGCTGAAGAACAAATATTGACTTTTTGATTCAAAAACTTTGACTCAAAAATTGAAACTCGATACAATGACTTGGACTTTGAAACCTTGCAGATAGTTTAAGTATCTGATTTCTAACATATCTGCATTTCTAGATTTTAAAAATTGTTAAGAATTCTAAGAATTGATTAAAATGTACACGTACAGGGGTCTGTATCTTCTTTTCTGAATATTTCTGATTAATTCTTCAATTGAATGCAATTACATGGTATTTTGTGATTGGCAATGAAAGAGGAAAAATCAAGTGAAATGTTTAGCAACTGTATTTGATCGATTATATAAGGGATTCAAGGTCGACAAGAAATATTCTCCCAGTACAGAAATATATATATATAAAAAAAAAGTTGAAAGTGAAATCAAACTGATTTTGTATTTGTTATGAATCAAATTTTTGTTGTTTTATAAAGATTAGAGACATGAGTATATAACTTTGATTGTGAAAGATAACAAATTGTACGATTTCCTATTTTATATAATATAATTAGATAATATATATAATAATTCTAAATAATAATAACAAATAAATAATAATAACAAATAAATAATAATAAGTAATAATACTGATTCCATATATTTATATATATATAACTGTGTTTATATATATTTTTTAAATTCTTAATTTTGGAATTTAACAAGTAAAAATATATTAATACTAATAATAATACTAATAATAATATTACTAATAATAATATTATTGATAAAGGAATTAGCAATAATAAGTGATAATTAATAATATGATAATATTAATACTAATAAAAATGATGATTTTTAGTAATAATAATAATAAATAATCATAACAATAATTAAAGTTTTATCTTTAATCATCCTTATAATAATTTTTCTATTTAATATCTTAAATTTAATAATCATAACTTTTTAATTAAAAATATAACAATAACCATAACATTAATATTATTAATACTGATATTGATATTAATATTAATAGTAATAATGAAAGTAATACTAATATTACTATAATAACTTTATTTTTTTAGTTTTTAGTTAAATTTAATATATCAATATTACATATTGTTAATTATGTAATAATATATATCATATAATAGTATATATTTAATATTTTATGTATTACAATATACATATAATCATCAGTTATATATGAAAATAATATTCACATATATATATATATATATATATATATATATATATATATATATATATATATATATATATATATATATATATATATATATATATATATTCATTTTTATGTTACAGTAAATTAATTTGTATCTTAGTTTACATATCTAGTTTTAATGTTTAATTTATATTTTATAAATTTCAAATTATTATATATACTTACATTCATATATATATATATATATATATATATATATATATATATATATATACATATATATATATATATATATATATATATATATATATATATATATATATATATATATATTATTTACAAACAATTGTTCGTGAATCGTCGGGAAATAGTCAAAGTCAAATGCATATATGAAAACAATTCAAAATTTTGAGACTCAACATAACATACTTTTCTTATCGTATTAAAATCATATAAAGATCAAGTTTAAATTTGGTCGGAAATTTTTGGGTCATCACAGTACCTACCCGTTAAAGAAATTTTGTCCCGAAATTTGAGTGTGGTCGTCATGGCTAACAATAAGAATGTTTTCCTGACGAATATAAGCTGATAAATAGAGTTTTATTACTGTTGAGTAATATGGATAGGATAATTCGATTACTCGAAGAGTATGGGTGAAGTTATCACAAAATAGTGAAAAGTTTCGTCTTAACTTTTGACGTAGTCACGATTGAATTTAGAAAATAAGGTGCGTCTTAACTTTTGACATTGTCTTGGTTGAATTCCGGAATTCAAGGGATTCACAGAAAATCTTTGAAATCTAAAAGATTTGATTCTTCGACGAATAAGGAAAATAGAATTTCTTTAATTAAATGCGATGATCTGTCTTAATTGCTTTGTCTGATAATTCCATTATAAATTTACCTCTTCCGTTTCATTACTTTCACCACTTCAATACTTTCTTTCATAATTCCAAGAATTGTGAAAATGCTTAACCCAATTATGATTCCTTGTTTTTATTCTGACTATCACCATGATTGTCCTTCTTTTTCATCTTCCACCAGAAGAATCTATTAACCTCTACTATTACCTTGGGGTTATAGTGTTTTTTTCCCGTGTCTTTATATTGCTATTCGTATTAATATCCACGGTTTGTAAACTCCGGGTTGTTATTGGGCTTTATATTTTTTCTTATATTTTGGAGCTCTTTGCTTTTTTATTCTCTTCTCGACCTATAGTAAAGCGAGTAATGGTCCAGAATTCATAGATATGAATTTTGGAATGAACATAGTTAATGTTCTAAGAGAGATTGTAACAGCACGATCTTGATTGGTTAAATTACCAGAATTCAAGAGAAAATATAGAACTATTAGGAAGATATGTTATCGATATGTTTAGAGATTATGTAGAATGTAAGAGTCGTGTAACATGGCACATGATGACGTTATGGTCTGTGAATCATCACGTTTCATTAGAAACTCCGCATGACTTACCGTAATATAATCACGTTGATCAAGTGTCATTATATTATACTAACTCATGCTTCAGTTCCCAACACTACTTCAAAAACATTCATATTTTAAATTCGAATTTTTTAGATTTTTAGAAACTAAAATAGTTTTCTTTTTATGATATAACACAGATAGAGCGGAGAGATAATTAATATCGGACAAGAATATTTATGAAGATATCTTCAGAAATATTGAGGATATTAATAATGAAAGATACGATAATATCTTAGAATTTTAGAATCAAATTGTGATGAAGAAATTCATTCACGATGATTTAGAGCGATTAAGGAGCAAGGTATTCGCTAAATATTTCATCAGAAACAGAATCATCAGGATTCTTTATGTACAAGTTTAGTCCTTGTGATTTGTTTACAGCCTCCTTCATGGTTTGCTTAATCCGTTTTCTAGTTCCAACTTTTCTGCTTTGCCAACATATTATTCTTTATCATCAAACTTCTGACGGTTAAGGTTGTTTACAGTTGTTCACAGTTTTCTGCTGCTTCATTCAACTTTTTTCAAAACTCAAAGAACTGATTCATAGGCTAGAGTGCTTTTCAGAATTTCAGAATGGAAGATCATAATTCTAAGAGATAAATGTTATATGTATACATATAATTGTTGATGTAAAAACACTGCGAGATTCAAAATAGTGATTGCTAATTCCCAGTGGTTGGTATGGCCATTATCGTTACAAGATGTGGATGAGTATATGATAAGGTTTTAATGAACAAATATTATGGTTCTTTGGAGAGACTTAAGCCAATGAGTAATGAAGTTGCTGGTAAGGTTACTGCTAATGTGGTGGAATATAAATGGTTCCCTGGTAACGATGACGAAAGGCAATTTATATATCAAGGTTATAATAGAGTTTATTCGAATGAAAAGTCGAAATTGATTTGCTGAAGCTGTGACAAATTTGGCTATTTTGGAAAGGGTTTGCAAAGTTATTTTCGGTAATAACAATGCCAAAGGAGCTAGCATAGATACGTGTTAAACGTTTGCTCAGGGCCCGAGTGTTTTCAGGTGTATAACTATATGCATCAATCTTTTCTTCCATAGATGAAGTGCGGTTGATTCATCCTCTCGATTGAGGTGTTTTCAAGAATCATGAAAATGTTTGAACGCAGATTGTAATCGTCAAGATACAAATGAGGTTTAAGATGAAATTAAGTGGCAAACTTGAAGAAATGTTTAGTTTCATATGTTATAATCAATATTTTAATTCATTTTAATTGTCCAATGTTGGTAGTCCACAGTTAATAGTCCACAATTAGTAGTTCCATAATTCATATGTAGTTTAATATATAATATTCGAATTAATTAATACGTATCATGACTTATTGTATACATGTCTCAGACTCAATCACAACTCAAAGTATATATATTATTTTAGAATCAATCTCAACCCTGTATAGCTAACTCTATCATTACCGCATATAGAGTGTCTATGGTTATTCTAAATATATATATAGATGCGTCGATATGATATGTCAAAACCTTGTATACGTGTCCCGATATTTAAAATCCGTAAATAATAGTATTTAAATGACGATAAATAAAGTGCGTAAAATAAATAACAGAAATTAAATGACGATAAATAAAATTGCGAGAATTAAAATTGCGATAGATAAATTGCTATAAATAAAAATGTAATCAGTTAGCTAGAAACAGTTAGCTAGGATTTTGTTAGCGTGGATTCTTAACAAAATTTTTCATAGTTAATTGGTTTGTTTCTAACAAATTTTATTTTGTCCAATATTTTCTTCATTATGCCACTTGTTGGATTCTGATAAGTTAAAATTCAAATATGAAATTGAATCAAAATGGTTAATCCGTGATGAACGGATTCGTATATCTGTGGATGTAAGTAGGATAGTAAATGACCGTTGAATCAGATTCAAATAATGTACAATGTAACTTATTAATGTGAAATCTAAATATTCCTCGGGTATTACATACCCGTTAAAATATTTTCACCATTAACAGTTTGTACAGAAGAATTTTTAATTACAATTTTTATGAAAACATATATACATATATATTTTCTTCAGATGTAATCATGGATTTAATGAGTTAATATGATATTAAACTCATTTGGCTTTCGGTTGGAATTAGAAATGAATAATCTCTAAGACTTTAGAGATTACATAATCACCGCAGAATGGTTCTCCAATGAAGTTATGAATCAATACTTCATCGTTTGTGATTGTTGGTACTCCTTGGTATCTATGGTGCGTATGACGTTGATGCTCGAGGTACAAATTGTGATGTTGAGGTGTGGGATGCGGATGTTGCTGTTGGTGGTGGTAATGGTACTATTGATGTTGCTGATGATGGTACTGTTGACGCCGTTGATGCTGCTGGTGTTTGTAACCTTTGTACCATATTTTTCAAAGCCACTACTCGAGCGCGAAGCTCGTTGACTTCTTCTATTACACCGGGATGATTGTCGGTTCGGATGAACGGATGAATAAGATCTAGAATCTGAGATAGTATATAATCATGACGAGATACTCTGGAAATGAGAGAGAAAATAGTATTACGAACAGGTTCGCCTGTAAGTGCTTCAGGTTCTTCGCCAAGAGGGGATTGTGGTGGATGGAAGGGATCACCTTCTTCTTGTCTCTAATGACTAAGTAGGCTATGAACCCATCCCCAATTCATCCAGAATAGATGATGGCTAATCGGTTGATCCATTCTGGTTACACTGTCTTCGGAGCTTGAGTGGAAATCCATATCGGAATAGCTTTCGGAAGCCGAGGAGCTTGAACTAGTTACGAGTTCCATCTTGTACAGTTAGATAAAGGGTTTTCGATATGAAATGATTTTTGGATATCAAATGATATTCTAACTACATAGAATACTTATGTATAGTATAGTGTTGGGATTTAACAAGTTCATAAACATACTTGAAACATTTAAAGATCAAATTAAGCGGAAGCATGAAGTAATACCATTTTAGAAATTGTTATACTTTAACCAATTGAAGTTAAATCCCAATTAGGATCAAGTTGTGAAACATACTTACAAACTATAAGTAAGAAAAGAGTATATACCTTCCCCTAGCTAGTTGATGGATGATGATGAAGATGATGATGAATGGAGCCTCTAACTTGAAGCCTCAAGCAAATAATACCCCAAGCAATAACCCCAACACCTTTTCCTTTAGTTAGAATTTGTTTGACACTTAAAATGAACTTGCAAAAGCAAACTTAGAACCCTCCTTTGGTCCCTAAACAGCCACGGCCAAACAGCAGCTGGAGGGAGAGTTTTTTCAGTTATTTCTTCAAGTGTATTGATGTGTTTGCATGTATTAGTTGAGTCAAGACATTGGTAAACTACTTAAGCATGTGCCTTAGTAGTTGTGCTACCTTAAAAGTGATAAAACAAGGCATGGGTGTCTCCTTGGAGACTCCAAAATTCTGCACACTTTTAAATATATAATAAGGTTTATATTTTTATAAAACATGTTATAAAATACTTGTAATTTATATAAAACTTATTATATAAAGTATGCATTTGTTAAGTCACTTATTTTATAAACCAATTTTATAAAATATAACACAACATAATTATTTAAACCTATAAATAATTAAATACAATCATATGTAAATTATCCAAATAATTTATCTCAAGTGATTATAATTTAGAAAACCAATTTTCTAAAGTTCAAGTGTCGCGTATTCATTTAACAATCCAACCGTTAAAATAAATACATATAAAGTGTTGGTAAGCTTGTTATTGGGCATGACCCGACTTGGATCATAACATAGTGGCCACATTAATTTAATATGTCTCTCGGGCACACGAAATACCTTCAATCTCCCACTTGCACGAGAAACATAAGAAATTAATGCAAGTGATGGATACCACCTAACGACCGTCCATCACCCCCAATATGTTATGACTTTGTGCTATTCAATAACATCATCCCTTTTGAGTTCCCATCTCGAATATGAATAGGTGAATCTTTCATTTATCCTTTCATCCTAGATGACATGTTAATTCCAAGAGATACAGAGTGATCACTCTCTTTTAGATTTAACTTTATCAGGCCTTAGACATCTGACTCTCAACGAATAAGAGGGACAAATTCCTTCTTGACTACTTACGTCCTAAATATGTACTTTGTATTATACCTGAGCTCTTCCTTATGAACTACCATTTTCAGAATAGCGAAGGAAAGAATCAAGGTACAATATTTGGTAAATATTCGAACTCAATATGTATCTCAGGTCAGAGGATACAATGATATTCGCCTTTACTCAGGATTACATGTGATCTACCACAAAGGCTCCATTTAGTAAGTCTTGAGGGCGGGTCTTCCAATATTTGTATCCCACAATTATCTATGAACCTTGGTTGCAACCTTGCCCCACATTTCTCCCGTGAATGTATACCAATCCAAGTTCATAATAGTCTAAACCTCACACTTGTTCCCACAAATGTAATCGACTGCGGAATTTAGATTAATTACTTATTCATGGATAAAATATGCAAAATAGGAACATAACTCAAAATAACTTAATACCATAATTATATTAATGAGTTTGAACAATTTCGTTTCGTAACAATACTTAAAACAGATCATGACCAATCACTAGAATATCGAAGCCCTAAAGCACAAACATGTCCTGCATGTTTTGATCCATGTAAGAGCTTCGTGAGTGGATCCGCTATGTTAAGATCTGTGTGAACTTTACGAATACATATCTTTCCCTTTTCAACTTCATCCCTTATGTAGTTGAATCTCCGCTCAATGTGACGGGTCTTTTGATGAGCACGAGGTTCTTTGATTTGAGCAATCGCACCTTCGTTGTCACAAAAGATCTCAAGAGGGTCCTGAATGGAAGGGACTACTCCTAAGTCGTCGATGAATTTCTTCATCCATGCAGCTTCCTGAGCTACCAATGATGCGGCGATGTACTCCGACTCTGTAGTGGATAGAGCAACAACATCCTGTTTTGAACTCTTCCAAGAGACCGCACCTCCATTTAATGTGAAGACATAGCCGAATTGTGATCGAGAATCATCTCGATCAGTTTGGAAGCTCGCATCCACGTAACCTTTTACAGCAAGTTCCTCCTCACCAGACCCATATATCAGAAACATATCCTTAGTCCTCCTAAGGTATTTCAATATACTTTTGACAGTAATCTAATGACTATTTCCTGGGTTATTCTGGTATCTACTTGTCAGGCTAAGAGCGCATGACACATCCGGTCTAGTGCATATTATTGCATACATGATTGACCCAATGGAAGATGCATATGAGACTTTCTTCATTCTCTCCTGTTCATCTTTCGTGGTGGGGCACTGAGATGAACTAAGGAGCGTTCCTCTTTGAATAGGTACTAAACCTTTCTTAGAGTTCTCCATCTTGAACCTTTTCAAGATCTTTTCAATGTATGTACTTTGATTCAAACCTATCAGTTTCTTGGATCTATCCCTGTAGATCCCAATCCCCAAAACGTATTGTGCTTCTCCAAGATCCTTAATGGAGAAGCATTTACTTAGCCAAGTTTTAACTCTTTGCATTGCCGGAATATCATTTCCAAATAACAATATATCATCCACATATAGTACAAGGAACATGATAGTGCTCCCACTAGCTTTCTTATATACACAAGCTTCATCACCATTTTTAATGAAGCCAAATTTCTCGGCTTCCTCATTAAAATGATGATTCCACATTCTAGATGCTTGTTTCAATCCGTAGATTGACTTCTTTAACTTGCATACCTTTTTAGGATATTTCGGATCAACAAAACCTTCAGGCTGAACCATATAGACATCTTCCACAAGATATCCATTTAGGAAAGCGGTCTTGACATCCATTTGCCATATTTCATAATCATAATGAGCAGCAATGGCAAGTAATATCCTAATAGACTTTAGCATTACCACAGGCGAAAAAGTTTCATCATAGTCAACCCCTTGAGTTTGAGTGAAACCTTTTGCTATAAGTCTAGCTTTATATGTATCCAAGTTTTCATGTATGTCGGTTTTCATTTTGAAAAGTCATTTACAATTAACTAGCCTTGAGCCAGTCGGTTGTGTAACAAGTTCCCAAAATTGGTTTTCATACATGGATTGCATCTCAGCGTTCATGGCTTCCTGCCATTTATCTTTATCAATCCTTGATAAAGCATCTTGGTAGTTTGTTGGTTCATCCAAATCAACCACATAGCAACCATCCATGAGAAACCCATATCTCTCAGGTGGATTACTAATCCTACCAGATCTGCGAACGTCTTGTGTATTTTGATCATCCATTTGATCATTCTCAACATTCTGATGTTGAGTGCTAGTGTCAGCCAATTGTGTATCATCTACTTGATCTTGAAACTCTTCAAGATCTATTTTTCTTTCACTATTTCCTTCCATTAGGAACTTAGTTTCAAGGAATTCCGCCTTCCGAGCAACAAATACATTCTGCTCGGATGGATCATAGAAATAATATCCCATATTATCCTTGGGATATCCTATGAAGATACACTTCGTGGATCGAGCATTCAACTTATTAGGGACGTAACACTTAGGATAAGCTTCACATCCCCACACCTTTAAGTATGATAGAGATGGAGGTTTTCCAAACCACATCTCATGAGGAGTTAGTTCCACTTTCTTGGTTGGGGCCATATTTAGAATACGAGCCGCGGAGCATAGACAATAACCCCAAAATGATAGAGGTAACGAGCTTCTAGCCATCATAGATCGAACCATATCCATTAGGGTTCGGTTCCTCCTTTCGGAAACTCCATTCAGTTGGGGTGTTCCAGGAGGAGTGAGTTGCGAGATAATCCCACAACTTCTAAGATGATCTTGGAAAGCATCACTTAGGTATTCACCTCCTCTATCGGTACGAAGTACCTTGATTGTCTTATTGAGTTGATTTTGTACTTCGCTTTGATACTCTTTGAATGCTTCAAAAGTTTCGTCCTTATGTCTTATCAAGTAGACATATCCGAAATGACTGAAGTCATCAATGAAAGTAACGAAGTATCTTTCACCATTCCTAGTTATGGGCTTAAAGGATCCACATACATCCGAATGTATTAATCCCAATAAGTCCTTAGCCCTTTCGTAGGTCCCTTTGAAAGGTGCTTTAGTCATTTTGCCTTGTAAACAAGATTCACATACATCAAACGAGTCTAGTTCATTTGATTTCAAAAGGCCATTCTTTTGAAGTGTATGCATTCGATTCTTGTTTATGTGACCAAGGCGACAATGCCATAAGTAGGAATCACTCAAATCCCTTTTGAGTTTCTTGGTGCTAGTATGGTATATTGAGCTACTAGATGATGTGTCATCATGAACCAATTCATAAATTCCATTTGAAGGCGAAGCCTTAAAATAGAATACATTATCTAAATAAACGTGGATATCATCATTAACAAAATTAAGATAAAAACCACATTGTTTTTAAACGGGAAACTAAAATAATGTTTCGACATAAATCCGGTGCATACAAAACATTGTTCAAAATAAGTTCCAAACCACTTGGAAGCTTTAATACAAAGTCTCCTTAAGCCTTCACTTGCACTTTGGCTCCATTACCCATAAAGAGACTTGATGTTCCCGTTTGCTTGCTACTTCTTTTGAACCCCTGCAAAGAATTGCAAATGTGAGTTCCACATCCAGTGTCTAATACCCATGTATTAGAAGAAGTAATACTAAGCTCTATATATACCATATATATATTACCAGAGGTTTGCCCCGCATCCCTCTTTTCTTTCAACTCCTTAAGGTAGACCGGGCAGTTCCGTTTCCAGTGACCCATTTCACCGCAACCGAAGCACGGGTCTTCCTTAGGGTTTGCTTGTCCGGCAACCTTTTGCTTCTTGTTCTTGTTTTTGGTTGGGGTAACCATCCTCCCCTTTCCCTTACCTTGATGGGCGGGTCCTTTCCTCTTAGCCTCCTTTGGCTTAGAGGTGTTATTACCTTTGGACCCACCATCATTGATCATTAGCACGGGTGAAGCCCTCTTACCCATGCTAGTTCCGTCCTAAGCATGCCATGAAGTTCGCCAATGGTCTTATCCATCCCATTCATATTGTAATTAATTACAAATTGGTCAAACCTCTTTGACAAGGAGTTTAGGATAAGATCCGTGGCTAGCTCATTAGATATGTTGAGATTAAGACGGTTTGCGCGATCAATGAGGCTTTTCATCTTAAGGACATAAGATGAAACGGATTGGGAGTCGTCCATACGACATGCATGAAGCGCTCGAACGGTCTCGAAGTGCTCGACACGTGCTTGTTGAAGGAACATCTCCTTCAATTGCGTGATCATGTCGTATGCAGTATGATGCTCGAAATCCTTTTGGAGTTCGGGTATCATAGTCCTAAGCATTAGGCAAGCGACTTGCACCGAATCGGCGCAATACTTATCCCAATAAGCCATGCCTTCCGTATCATCCTCGTCGGGTTGATCGGGAATGGGGTCTTCCAACACATACGCCTTATCCTCAAGTTTGAGGACAATCCTAAGATTGCGGAACCAATCCATAAAGTTCGTATGGTTGAGTTTGTCTTTCTCGAGGAGAGACCTTAACGATAGGTTGTTCAAGTTAATAGGTGCGTTTTGCATGTTGTTGTTATTGGCGGCCATCTACAAAATTTAACAAAGTTCATTTAAGTATCTATTTTAAATTGAACAATCAATACCCTTTAAATCCAATTGATATATATTAAATTTTAGAATCCAACGGTAAACCAAATTTCAGTTAGGTGACCTTTATCCCGTCATTTGATTTAGCTAGGTAGTCATTATATGACAATTGCAATCCTTTTGCAACTTCTAAGTTATGGGATCATGCAATCCTTTTGCATGACATATTATCCCATCAACGCCTATTTGTTCATCATGCTTCGGTGACCCTAAGTTCATGATTTCCAACTCAAGTCGTCCTACTTGTTTAGACATGTAAACTTAACATACAAGTGGTTAGGTGACCTTTATCCCACAAGTGTGCGAAATTTACCTTAATCATATTAGTTTGCTCATAACGGTTAGGTGACCTTTATCCCATTATAAGTTCCTTAATACGTCTAAGTGTCATACAATAGGATGGCGTTTAAACTTGTTAACCTAGTGTGTTAAAGGGATTTTAAGTTTTCATTATTTCTAGTTTGAGAAAACTTTTATGCCATACACCAACATGCATTTAGTATATGGTTCTTATGAAAATCCATTTTCATGTCATGTAACAATGCTAATTTTATTACTTTGATATAAACCATTTTATATGTGCAATCCGTTTCTAATTCTTAATAACCATTTATTAACGTCTTTTGCCATTTGAATTTAACCAATTAAATTGTAGTTTTGCATGTGTTAATAATGTTAAATTTAACCAATTAAATTGTCATTTTAGTTTGTTGTTAACTTGTGTGATTAACTTGTAGCATACATACAATCCACAATCATACAATAAACAACCAAGCATGTAAAACAACATGTTCACAATCAAGCCTTTTGGTAAGCATTTTGTTTAGCCGAAAACAAAATGCCACCGGGTAAGGGGTAATTACACAAAGTAGGAGATTTCAAATCTCCCACTTAACCTTGCATCCAAATGCTTCTTCATGTGTTCTTCAAGTCTTCATCATTCTTCATCATTTTACAAAATATATCCTAATACATTTTGTCTAAAAAATGAAATTACAACCTAATCTATTTTACATACCAAATATAAAATAAATTACATAACCAAATGAATTATTACATGCCAAATGAATAAATATTATTACAAACCAATTGAATAAATATCAATCAACCATGCATGCAACCAAACACAAGGTCAAGGCTTAGATTGTGAACTTTAACATACAACCAAGTATGAACCAAATGGAAGAACCAAAACCCACTTTTTGAACTCCATAAATTCGGCCATATAATAAACCCACCCAAAACAATAAATTTTTGCATTTTACAATCATGCATGTACATAAAATGCAAAATATATAGTGAGTTTAATAATCATCTCGAAGCATATTTCAACAACTTCGGCTCTAGATACCATTGTTGGGATTTAACAAGTTCATAAACATACTTGAAACATTTAAAGATCAAATTAAGCGAAAGCATGAAGTAATACCATTTTAGAACTTGTTATACTTTAACCAATTGAAGTTAAATCCCAATTAGGATCAAGTTGTGAAACATACTTACAAACTAGAAGCAAGAAAAGAGTATATACCTTCTCCTAGCTAGTTGATGGATGATGATGAAGATGATGATGAATGGAGCCTCTAACTTGAAGGCTCAAGCAAATAATACCCCAAGCAATAACCCCAAAACCTTTGCCTTTAGTTAGGATTTGTTTGACACTTAAAATGAACTTGCAAAAGCAAACTTAGAACCCTCCTTTGGTCCCTAAACAGCCACAGCCAAACAGCAGCTGGAGGGAGAGTTTTTTCAGTTTTTTCTTCAAGTGTATTGATGTGTTTGCATGTATTAGTTGAGTCAAGGCATTGGTAAACTACTTAAGCATGTGCCTTAGTAGTTGTGCTACCTTAAAAGTGATAAAACAAGGCATGAATGTCTCCTTGGAGACTCCAAAATTCTGCACACTTTTAAATATATAATAAGGTTTATATTTTTATAAAACATGTTATAAAATACTTGAAATTTATATAAAACTTATTATATAAAGTATGCATTTGTTAAGTCACTTATTTTATAAACCAATTTTATAAAATATAACACAACATAATTATTTAAACCTATAAATAATTAAATACACATCATATGTAAATTATCCAAATAATTTATCTCAAGTGATTATAATTTAGAAAACCGATTTTCTAAAGTTCAAGTGTCGCGTATTCATTTAACAATCCAACCGTTAAAATAAATACATATAAAGTGTTGGTAAGCTTGTTATTGGGTATGACCCAACTTGGATCATAACATAGTGGCCACGTTAATTTAATATGTCTCTCGGGCACACGAAATACCTTCATATAGAAGATCCCGTAGATTACGGAGGAATTTTCGGAATATGTCAGGCAAAGTTTATAGTAATAGATACGCTAAGATATGAATTTTTGTCTGTACACTCTTCATGCAATCCAGACAGTAAGATATGTCTAGATTAAGAATGATAAGTAAGTGATTCCCTAAGAATGATAAGCAGGTAATTTTCGACACAAAATGATAAGTAAAACTTTTTGACATGCAGACACGGTCGAAGTTCAGAGTCACTAATGCATCTTAACAACTACCAGTTAGACACACTAATGCAAGACCTGGTTCGCTAAGACCACCGCTCTGATACCAACTTTAATGACTCGTCCTAAACCATCTGGACGAATACATTACATTTAGTTACATCGCGAGGTACTTGACCTCTATATGATACATTTTACAAACATTGCATTCATTTTTAAAAGACAAACTTTCATTACATCGAAAGTTGACGGCATGCATACCATTTCATAATATATCCAACTATAGTTGACTTAATAATAATCTTGTTGAACTCAATGACTCGAATGCAACGTCTTTTGAAATATGCCATGAATGACTCCAAGTAATATCTCTAAAATGAGTAAATGCACAGCGGGAGATTTCTTTCATACCTGAGAATAAACATGCTTTCAAGTGTCAACCACAAGGTTGGTGAGTTCATAAGTTTATCATAAACAATAAAATTCATCATTTTGATAGACCACAAGATTTAAACACAGTACACCTATCTCGTGTACAAAATCATTTTTCATAATGCTTGGCAGAGTAGGTTCGTATCCTTTTCTCACCCGTAGGTTGCCTCGCGAGTTTCAATAATCGTGCACATATCTCTTGCACAAAACTAATACACATAACCTGTGTATAAAAATCATTCTCTCGATACATAACATTCATTTTGATTTTATTGCTCAACATGGTAACCGAGCTTAACATATAATGCGCATCAATAATATCCTCAAAACAGAACATCTCGTCTGTATAATAATAATAATAAACTTCAAAGTACTAAACACCACGCCCACTAGCTCTTTCGTCTAGTGAACATTCTGGGTGGGGGTGTTAAACCCGGTAGCTACCTTTAGGATATGCGTGAATTAGGGCCATACCCATTTCTAATTCTTAGGTTACCTAGCAATAATAATCAGGGGAAAATATTCATAACAATTAGTGGCAATTATAACGTCCAACTAATTCAATAATAATTCACAGAACTTCTGTCTGCATAATAATTCATTCGAGGAATGTTTTGCTTGTGTCTATCTCTTCAAACATTTATAAAAGCATTTAATGTATTCTCAGTTCAAAATATATTTCAAAAGAATTTAATAAAGCAGTTATAAAAACAGCGCATGTATTCTCAGTCCCAAAAATATAAAGAGTAAAAGGGAGCAAATGAACTCACGATACGATATTTTGTAGTAAAAATATGCATACGACAGAACTGAACAATGCAAGGTTTGGCCTCGGATTCACGAACCTATATCATTTTTATATTCATTAATACATATAATCGTAATCAAACAAATATTTATATTATTATTAGTGATAATTTTTATATTACTAACCTATATATTTTATTATATATTCATTTTGTATATTTTAAGTAATGTATTTATATATTCAAGTTATGGTTATTATATTTATTTTTATATACATAATGTTTTGTTTACAAAATAATAGTTATAGGAATACTAGAGTAATATTAATAATAAAAATGATAATAATTATAATACTTAATATTACTAATTAAGATAATAATGGTTATTGTTTCATTAGTGATAAAAATAATGATATTAATACTAATAATATACTTATAATAAAAATAATGATTCTAATATTTATAAAGTGATAATAATACTAATATTTTTGAAAATAATAATAATTTGTATTATTTTTACAATAGTAATAATAATTATAAAAATAATAATGATAATAATAATATAGAAACTACCTTTAGAAAGTTTATCAAAAAGAAATGCCTCCAACCGGGATCGAACCCACGACCTCCCGCTAACCCGTAACACCCTTAACCATTACTCCGTATCAGTTTATCTGATTTAACTAGGAATTAAATTTATTTAACCCGTTTTATTTTTCTATTTCATCTTCTCCAAAAATCCAGACGACCCAATCCATGATCAACCATAATAGCTAACTGAGGGACTTGACCTTAAGATTTAATATTCATTACAGAATCGCTTATCTATGATTAGTTGGATAAAAAAAATTAAAAAAATATAAGAAAACTGCTGCTGCAGCCTGTCGCTATTAGAACACAAAAAAAAAAAAAATTTGATCAAGAATTTAAGAACATTTTAGTTAAAGATTCCTACATGAAAAAGATCTCAAATCATTCCTAGAGACTATAAAAATTATCAATTTAACTTAAATTGAAACAGACAATTCGAAATTTTGCTGAAGAACAAATGTTGACTTTTTGATTCAAAAACTTTAACTCGAAAATTGAAACTCGATACAATGAATTGGACTTTGAAACCTTGCAGATAGTTTAAGTATATGATTTCTAACATATATTCATTTCTAGATTTTAAAAATCATTAAGAATTCTAAGAATTGATTAAAATGTACATGTACAGGGGTCTATATCTTCTTTTCTGAATATTTCTGATTAATTCTTCAATTGAATGCAATTACATGGTATTGTGTGATTGGTAATGAAAGAGGAAAAATCAAGTGAAGTGTTTTGCAACTGTATTTGATCAATTATATAAGGGATTCAAGGTCGACAAGAAATATTCTCCCAGTACGGAAATATAAAAAAAATAAAGTTAAAAGTGAAATCAAACTGATTTTGTATTTGTTATGAATCAAATTTTTGTTGTTTTATAAAGATTAGAGACATGAGTATATAACTTTGATTGTGAAAGATAAAAAATTGTATGATTTCCTATTTTATATAATATAATTAGATAATATATATAATAATTCTAAATAATAATAACAAATAAATAATAATAAGTAATAATACTGATTCCATATATATATATATATATATATATATATATATATATATATATATATATAACTGTGTTTATATATTTGTTTTAAATTCTTAATTTTGGAATTTAACAAGTAAAAATATATTAATACTATTAATAATACTAATAATAATATTACTAATAATAATATTATTGATAAAGGAATTAGCAATAATAAGTGATAATTAATAATATGATAATATTAATACTAATAAAAATGATGATTTTTAGTAATAATAATAATAAATAATCATAACAATAATTAAAGTTTTATCTTTAATCATCCTTATAATAATTTTTCTATTTAATATCTTAAATTTAATAATCATAAATTTTTAATTAAAATTGTAACAATAACCATAACATTAATATTATTAATACTGATATTGATATTAATATTAATAGTAATAATGAAAGTAATACTAATATTACTATAATAGCTATATTTTTTTTTAATTTGTAGTTACATTTAATATATTAATATTACATATTGTTAATTATGTAATAATATATATCATATAATAATATATATTTAATATTTTATGTATTACAATATACATATAATCATCAGTTATATATGAAAATCATATTCATATATATATATATATATATATATATATATATATATATATATATATATATATATATATATATATATATATATATATATATATATTCATTTTTATGTTACACTAAATTAATTCGTATCTTAGTTTACATATCTAGTTTTAATGTTTAATTTATATTTTATAAATTTCAAATTATTATATATACTTACATTCATATATATATATATATATATATATATATATATATATATATATATATATATATATATATATATATATATATATATATATATATTATTTACAAATAATTGTTGGTGAATCGTCGAGAAATAGTCAAAGTCAAATGCATATATGAAAACAGTTCAAAATTTTGAGACTCAACATAACAGACTTTTCTTATCGTGTCAAAATCATATAAAGATCAAGTTTAAATTTGGTCAGAAAATTTTCGGGTCGTCACACCTATCTCGTGTACGAACCTATTTTTCAACAATTCTTAATAACCGTACACATATCTTGTGTACAAAATATCATACACATAACCTGTGTATAAAATCATTCTTTCTATATATAATCTCTGCTTGGTAACCGACCTTAACATTTAATGCGCATAAATAATATCCCCAAAACAGAACCTCTCATCTGTATAAATATATAAACCTCGAAGTACTAAATACCACGCCCACTAGCTCTTTCGTCTAATGAACATTCTGGGTGGGGGTGTTAAACCCGGTAGCTACTTTTAGGATTTGCGTCACTTAGTAGGCAATTATAACGTCCAAACTAATTCTTTAGGTTACCAAGCTATAATAATTAGGGGGAAATATTCACATTAATTAGTGGCAATTATAACGTCCAACTAATTCAACAGAACTTCTGTCTATATAATAATTCATTAGAGGAATGTTTTGCTTGTGTCTATCTCGTCAAATATTTATAAAAGCATTTCATGTATTCTCAGTCCCAAAAATATATATTTCAAAAACATTTAATAAAAAGGGATCAAATGAACTCACGCATATAAATATTGTATAACAGTTACCAAAACATTGCATGAATTCACAGTCCAAAAATGTAATGAGTAAAAGGAAGCAAATGAATTCACAATACGATATTTTGTAGTAAAAATATGCATACGACTGAACTGAACAATTGCAGGGTTGGCCTCGGATTCATGAACTATTAAAACATATAATCGTAATCGAACAAGTTTATGTTTTATTATTAATTGTTATGTTAATAACTTGTATGTTTCATTGATAACTAAATTAACTATACTTATTTTATATACTTTAGTTAAATAATTAGTATTTATTATGAAAATATTAATGTTGTTATGCGATATAGCTATTTATTTGGTAAAATAATATCAATAATAATGATAAATGAAAATTTGTATCTTTTTATGATAATAATAATAATACTAAAAGTAGTTATATTTAGTAATGATACTGATTTTAATAGTTTTGATAATAATACTAATAATAAAAGTAGTGTTAGTAATAATAATAATAATTTTTTTAACAATGATAATAATGATAAGATAAAAATGTTAGTTTTCATAAAAATAATATTTTAAATAAAAATGGTACTTTTAATAAAAATGATGATTTTAATAGAAATTTTAATTGTCATATTAATAATAATACTATATATTTTAATAATAATAATAATAATATTAATTATACTAATAATCTTATTTCTAATATTGGTAATAATAATAATTACTTAATAATAATCAATAATAATAATGAAATAATAATAATAAGAGTATTAGCAATAACTACCTCAAAGGAGTAACCCTTTAAAAAAAATGCCCAACTCCGGGTTTGAACCCGCGACCTCCCGCTAACTCAATAATACTCTTAACCATTATTCCAAATTTGCTTTCCTGATTTATATCCCGGATTAATTATATTTAACCCGTATATTTAACTGATTCCATCATCTTCTTCTTTTTCTAAAAAAAAAATGCCACAGTCAAGGCTCGAACCCTCGACCTCTCGCTAACACTACACCTCCCTTGACCACTCCTCCATTTCATTCATTTCTGTTAGGTCTTGATTTATTTCTCTTTAAGCCATTTTTCTGTGTTCCCCTTCTTCTTCAAACATAACAGTACCATCACAATTTAAAACCCTAATCGTATCATTATTCTCATGTCATAACATATCATCATCATCGATTTTATTATCTTCATCATCATAATCAAATTCTAATCGTTATCATAATCATTATCATAATTGTTATCATAATCATTATCATAATCGTTATCATAATCATTATCATAATGGCCATCCACCACCACCGTATATAATTATTATCGTCACTTAATTCAAACATCATCATGCTCGTAGCATTACTGACAAGGGTTGTAGCAGTCGAAGAATAAAATCAAATAGGAATAGCAGCGTGTAAGCCTCGATCGTACAGCACATAGGCCAGTCTTGGCCAAACAGAACAATAGTTCTCTGCCCAACCAAATAAACACAGCTGATAGTGCTTCAAATAAACATATATTTAGGCACAATATCATTCCAATATGTAAAGCTTTTAGTTACTATTGTTCTATTTTTATGTAATATTCGTTTAAATAAATAAGTGCGAAGACAAAAGAAGAAAACAACGATTTGAAGACGCAAATGACCAAACAGCTCAAAAGTATAAAGTACAATCCAAGTGGTTCAAATTATTGATAAGAAACGTCTCAAAATTACAAGAGTACGAGCCGCGAAACGCAAAGTACAAGATATTAAATAGTACGCAAGGACGTTCGAAAATCCAGAACCGGGACCAGAGTCAACTCTCAACGCTCGACGCAACGGACTAAAAATTACAAGTCAACTATGCACATAAATATAATATAATATATAAATAATTCTTAAAATTACATATATTATATTATATATATAAACTGTCGGCAAACTATAAGACAAAGAAGTGTGAGCTGGATTCCTGCTTCATGCGATCGCATGGAAAATGCAAAGGAAATCCATGCGATCGCATGGCCAACTTTTTCTGGCCACATTCCTATAAAAGGCAGTCTTTTGCTCGAGAATCATATCCATCTATCCTCTCTATCTCTCTGTAATATATATATATATATATATATATATATATATATATATATATATATATATATATATATATATATATATATATATATATATATATATATATATATATATATATATATATTATAATTTTAATTTTAATTTTAATAATAAGGGTATGTTAGCGAATGTTGTAAGTGTGTAAGTCGAAATTCTGTCCGTGTAACGCTACGCTATTATTAATCATTGTAAGTTATGTTCAACCTTTTTAATTTAATGTCTCATAGCTAAGTTATTATTATGCTTATTTAAATCAAAGTAATCGTGGTGTTGGGCTAAATATTAAAGACGGGGTAATTGAGCTTTGTACCATAATTGGGGTTTGGACAAAAGAACGACACTTGTGGAAATTAGACTATGGGCTATTAATGGGCTTTATATTTGTTTAATTAAATGATAGTTTGTTAATTTAATATAAAGATTTACAATTGGACGTACCTATAAATAACCACATACACTCGATCGGACACGATGGGCGGGATATTTATAAGTACTAATAATCGTTCATTTAACCGGACACGGGAATGGATTAATAGTCAATGGACTTACTAAAACAGGGGTGAATTACATACAAGGAAAATTGGTATAATTATAGTTTAAGTCCCCAATTAGTTGGAATATTTGACTTCAGATATAAGGATAATTTGACGAGGACACTCGCACTTTATATTTATGACTGATGGACTGTTATGGATAAAAACCAGACGGACATATTAAATAATCCAGGACAAAGGACAATTAACCCATGGTAATAAATTAAAATCAACACGTCCAACATCATGATTACGGAAGTTTAAATAAGCATAATTCCTTTATTTCATATTTAATTGCATTTTTAATTATCGCAATTTTATATATCGTCATTTTATTTATCGCACTTTTATTTATCGCAATTTCATTATCGTTATTTACTTTACGCTTAAAATTAAGTTATATTTATTTTTAATATTTTACATTAGGTTTTAACTGCGACTTAAGTTTTAAAATCGACAAACCGGTCATTAAACGGTAAAAACTCCCTTTTATAATAATAATACTACTCCTATATATATATATATATATATATATATATATATATATATATATATATATATATATATATATATTTTATACAAATATAGTTTTAAAAATATAGCGTTAAACTTGGCGAGTTCCCTGTGGACGAACCGGACTTACTAAAAACTACACTACTGTATGATTAGGTACACTGCCTATAAGTGTTGTAGCAAGGTTTAGGTATATCCACTCTATAAATAAATAAATAACTTGTGTAAAATTGTATCGTATTTAATAGTATTTCCTAGTAAAAATTAATAGTATTTTGTACCCCTTCGCTTTAACATCAAGTATTTTTGGCGCCGCTGCCGGGAAACTACTTAAACGCCGGAAGCGAAACGCTATATTAAAAAAAAAATTTAAGTCTTAGTTTACTTTTGTAAAAATACGCTTTTGTAAAAATACGATTTTGTAAAAATACGTTTGAAATATTAAAAATACAAAAATATAAAAAGAAAAACAAGATATATATATTTTTAAGAATTGTTCAAAATATATAAATTATAAATATTTCTATTTCTATTTTTAGTTTGTAAAAATATAAGTTTTTATTTCATTTATATAAATATTTTATATAAATATTAAAACAGAAAATATATATATATATATATATATATATATATATATATATATATATATATATATATATATATATATATATATATATATATATATATATATATATATAAGTTTATGGGCCTGACACTGTTGCAGCCCAGACTTCTGGCCCGGATCCAAGAGTCATGCGATCGCATGGCCTGTATGAACAAAACTCATGCGACCGCTGGTATGAACCTGGTACTGCATTAATTACGGAGTATAATTTAATTATAATTAATATAAACCCTAATTAGGGTTAATTGTAATAATAATTAAGTTTTAGTTTTATTATTTTTGTATTTTAAGTTTAATTAGTTTTATTAATATATAAAAATTAATACTTTTATAAAATAATAATATAAAAATAATATTTTTATAAAATTGTAATTTTATCACTTTTTATATCTTTTTATTTTTGTATCTTTTTAATTAGTTTAATTCGTAATTTATATGTTTTTCGCTCGTAATTAGTTTTTAATTTAGTATTTGCCATAGTTATTTTTATTTCTAGATTTTTAGACTTTGCCGTAAAATCCCTTAAGTGCTTTTTCTTTAGACTAAGATTTAGGTGCTTTAGAATTTTGTGACGCCGTTTTAAGATTTTAGTACTTTTTAAGTTATTAACTTTTTGGATATAGTATTTCTTTTAAGCTTTAATACTTTTAGACGTAACTTTTAATTCTTAGTTTTTAGACTTTTAAGTTTCGACGCGCTACGTTCTTTTTATTATTTTTCGACCTTTTATTTTTCGACGTTTTCCGACGCGTTCTTTTTCTTTCTTATTTCTCGACGCTCTAGTCTTTAGGACATAGAATTTTATATTTCTTCTCTAAAATTTCTTTAAAATTCGACGAAAAATTATTTTAAGTGGTTAAATTGATAGACATCCAAAATTTTCTGGTTCGTAGTAATAGTTGGATTTGTTAGTGGCGAGTTGTGGGCTTCCGATTTAAAGGGTCCTGGCTACCTGCTGCATCTATTGGCTATTCTAAACGTGGGCAAAATCAGAAAAGTCTATTAATTTGATAACTTATATAATTTTTATTTTTATAACTAATAGGATATTCAGTGAATGCACCGAGCAAAACGTTCACCACCTTTCATACGTTCACCACCTGTAACTCGATCAAGACATCTAGCCAATATTGTCGTCGTTGATTTTTCTTTAGAATCGTCATCCAGTCGACCAAGTACTCCAATTCAAATTTCCGATAATCCATTTTTTGAATTCGATTTCACTATCGAGAACCCGGAGGATATTCAAGGACAATTCCAAGATCCAGAACCACTAATCATTCCTCCTGAACCATAAACCGTTAAATCAGAATCCTCTAGTGATTCATATTCAATAATTTCAATTATGGAAGTAACGGAACCTCTAAGTATGGAAGATCGAATGAGAGCCACACGTACAGGCCAAGGTCACGCCATTATTAAGCCAGACATTAATGTGCCAGATTATGAAATCAAAGGAAAAATCCTACACATGGTAACTAATCAATGCCAATATAGTGGTACGCCAAAAGAAGATCCAAACGAACATCTTCGAACCTTTAATAGGATCTGTACTCTATTTAAAATCCGAGAAGTTGAGGATGAACAGATATATCTCATGTTATTTCCCTGGACTTTAAAGGGAGAATCCAAAGATTGGTTAGAATCATTACCTAAAGGGGCGATTGACACATGGGATGTTTTAGTTGAGAAATTTCTTAAACAATTCTTTCCGGCATCTAAAGCCGTGAGACTTCAAGGAGAAATTGTTACGTTCGATGAAAAGGTTAATGAAACATTATATGAAGCGTGGACAAGATTTGAAAAGTTGTTGAGAGGATGTCCGCAACACGGTTTAGACACTTATCAAATAGTGCAAATATTCTACCAAGGTGTCAACGTTGCTACACGAAAAGACATCGACATAACAGCTGGTGGTTCCATTATGAAGAAAACAGCAACTGCAGCTTATAAAATTATTGATAACACTGCCTCCCACTCGCATGAGTGACACCAGGAAAAAGATATCTTTCGTTCATCTAAAGAGGCTAGAGCCAATTCTAGCCTTGACTTTGATTCCATTTCGGCAAAAATAGATGCTTTCGAGAGACGAATGGAAAAGATGACTAAAGATATTCATGCAATATGAATCAGTTGTGAGTAATGCAGTGGACCACACTTAACAAAAGATTGTCACATTGAACAAACGATGGAATAACGAGAGAATGTTTCCTACATGAACCAAAGGCCGGGAAATAATTATCAAAATAATTATCAACCGCCAAGGCCAAACTTCAATCGAAATCAAAACATTCTTTATAATCCAAATGGACCAAACAATAACTCGTATAACCAACAAGGTCCGAATAACCAACCAACTTAAAACAACACTTTCAATCAACAAAGACCTGGTTTGTATAAACCACCACAACAAACCGAAGAGAAAAAGCCAAATCTAGAAGAAATGATGGCAAAGCTAATGGAATCTCAAATACAATTTATTACATCTCAAACCCAAACAAATGAGAGTTTGATCAGTCATTAAGAACTCAACAAGCTTCCATTTTGAATCTAGAAAAACACGTAGGTACTCTTGCTAGCATGATGAGTGAGAGGGAACAAGGAAAGCTACCGAGTAATACTGAAGTAAATCCTCGGAATAAGAATGTTAATATGGTTTCAACGAATTCTGAAAAACCAGCTCCAGAAGATGGGAAGGTTTTAGATGTGAGTAACAATGAAGAAGTTACAACACCACCACCACCACCCGAGTATGTAAAGCCAGTGGTGGCACCATACAGACCACCCATCCCATTTCCAAGAAAAGGAGTTGAGTATGAGCAAGTAATAGGTAATAAAGTTTATGATACCTCTGGAAAGAAGAAGAAGAATAAGAAAGTGCAAGAAACAAAAACCGTAAAGATAAACCCGGTAAAGACAGTTCCACCAAAACCTCCACCAAGGTTAGGTGATCTGGGTGAATTTATTGTTCCTTGTCTACTTAGTGATTGTGTCATGTATGATGCACTAGCAGATTTAGGTGCAAGTGTGAGTGTAATGCCTCTTTCATTATATAAGAGATTAAGAGTAGGTAAGTTAAGTCCAACGAAAATGAGTGTTCAACTCTTTGATCAAACCATTAGGCACCCAGTTGGAATTGCTGACAACCTACCCATTCAAGTAGGTAATTTAACCTTTCTAGTCGAATTTATTGTCATTGACATAGAAGAGGACCCAAACATTCCTCTAATTTTAGGTCGACCATTCTTGGCGTCCACCGGGGCGTTATTTGATGTAAGAGAGGGTAGAATGACACTTAGTGATGATGAAAAATCGGTCACCTTTGTGATTCGAAAGACTAAATCTCCACCAACCAAAACCGTTGAACCAACAAAAACGATTGGTAAGAACCATATTGTTTTACCAACTCCAATGGTAGTGCTTAACAATAATAAAAAGCCTAAGTGTGGGGAAGATGAAGTAAACCCTAATGATGACCTGATAACAAAGAACCCCGTTGTTGATACAAAATTAAATGACTCCGTTATTAACAGTTCAATGAAGAAACTTATTAAACGGATTCGCGATGCTAGAACCAAGGGGAACTTTAAGTTATGTAACCGGTTAGTATCCAATCTATCTCCTAGATAAAAGGCGAAACTAGTTGAATTTGTGGATATTACACAAGAATTCGACCAATGGCTTAAAGCAAAAGTCACAGATATGCAAGTTAATTATGGTCCAAGAGAAATTGACAATGAAGTTATCCACAATTTCGACACCACAGCTACCTAAGTGTGGGGAGATTCAAATATTCTAAGAAATAATGCTGTCTAGGGTTAGTTGTTCTGTTCTCGTGTAGTTCCGAGAATGGAATTCGATTGGTCTTTTCCGCTAGCAGACACTAAAGAACTAGTTTTCTCCCTCCATTATGATTTTTTTCAAATATTTTGTAGGTTTTATATGAAATTAATATGCTTTATAAATTTAATTTTTGTGTGATTTTAAAAAATAAAATTTACTTTATTTCATTAAGTTTAAAAAATGATTTCTAAAAATTCATCGTAAGTTGAAAACTAGGTCATAGAACCGAAATTGCTTTACCCGAGGGCGGGGCAAAAAAATTTTGTTATCATTATTTTTAATTTTATTGATCTAAAGTATACCAAAAAAATTAAAAAACTCAAAAATCTTTTCTTTTAAAACAATCGCTTTAAAAACGACAAATTTTAAATTTTGTAGAGAGACGGACTAGGTACATACCGAAACTACCTAAAGTAAAAGGAAACAAAATTTTAAAAAATTATTCATTTAAATTGTTTTATAAAGAAAATATATATATATATATATATATATATATATATATATATATATATATATATATATATATATATATATATATATATGTTTGTATTTTATGTTATGTACAAAACAAGGTAAAATATCGCACTTTTAAATATTAAGTTCAGCAAAAGCTACTAATTTTGATGACAAGACACAAAATATCAAATGTGATTTAAAATGATATGTCTGCAAACTCGGTAATTTTAATCACTTTTCTACACTAATCACCCTCATGAATTTATAATTATAGTTTGATTTCATGCAAATGAGGGTATTGCATGATCTCAAGTGTGGGGAAGGGTTATAAATTCTCTGGGGTTTACACTTAGTTTATTTGCCAAATTTTGTGAAAATTTGAAAAATTTTCAATAAAATGAATTCAAAATCATGTTTATACATATTTATGAACAATAAAACTAGGTGATAATACCGAAATTATTGTTACCTCGGAGAGAACATAAATGGAGAAACAACCTAAAACGTCAGAATTCATTTAAAATGGAATAGAGGAGAATAAAAAGGCAAAGAAAAAAACTAAGTGTGGGGAGAATGTACCAAGTTATTCAATAAAACTATCTATCACATGTTTCTGTAAAGTTATTGCAGGTGCTTCGGTTTTGGACTAAATTAACTGTTTTACCCGTTTATTGTAATTCATTTAAAAGAAAAGATGAATCTACACGATGAATCAATTTCATCATTAAAAGGAAGTAAAGTCTTCCGAGAAAGAAATGCGCTTCTTGATTTAGTTCAGGAAGTTTTCATCCAGACCAGTTGTAGAGTCTACGAAAAACCTTAAAAAGTTTTCTCGAAAATCAACCAGAAATCCACGGACCTCAGCATCAAACAGGGTCGCCAAGTAGTCAGACTTATCCTAACCATGAGAGAATTTGTCTCATAAAATGGGGAGGGCGCCGTGCAAATTAGCTTGATAAGACTAATGAATCAGACCCCCAGAAAGGATAATCTCCTTAAAGATCAAAAATCAGCTTTTAAGACTGAAATTACTCAATCCTTGAGATTGACCTTAAAGATTGAGAATTCAAACTCATGGAATTCGATGATATCTAAACTCGAGCATGAACGAAAAAATATTTTGATCAAATTACAAACCGATTTATTTTCTGAAAACCCTATTTTCAATGCGTTTATTACCATTGAACGTAAAATCCTAAAAAGTCACCGGAATTCATAGGTCACCTGAACTAAATCGGGTGTCAACCGTAAGAACGGTGGTTGCATAGCATGGTCGAAGACAGGATCTTGTGCGAGACCGAAAAATTATAGGGTGATCTTTACTATTGCTCCTACAAAGGATAGTAATTGCATTTGACACGTTTTAGATCATGAACATCTGCATGTCATTAGACATTGCCTTAACAGTTGCTTGTTCAACACTTTTCTTTACAACCGGACGGTAGTTTACCGAAAGGTAATATACGGAGCAAGTAAACTGGACGTGTGCTTTCCTAATACAAGGTTAGTAAGTGGGTACACAAAACCACGAGTTTTGAGCTAAAATTTTAAAATATGAAACCCACAAAACCTACAAAAACATTTTGCAAACACTGGTGAAGGGTTATTCCGGAAAACTTGTCTAGGGTAAAAGCTAGAATAAATTTTCAAAAGAGCAAATGTTTTCATAAAGATCCAATTTCCTTAAAGGATCTAAATTTTTATAGTCATGTGGGACTGTAAACCACATCATTACTATCATTGTTTATACTGCCGTATCAAAAACACTGATGTATAAAGTGTGAGAATAAAAAAAGTGATTCGAGTGATGTGTGATTTTATTTTAAGTTCTGTATTGCTTGAGGACAAGCAACGCTAAAGTGTGGGGATATTTGATAGTGCTCTAAATGAACATATATTTAGGCACAATATTCTTCCAATATGTAAAGCTTTTAGATACTATTGTTCTATTTTTATGTAATATTCGTTTAAATAAATAAGTGCGAAGACAAAAGAAGAAAACAACGATTTGAAGACGCAAACGACCAAAAAGCTCAAAAGTATAAAGTACAATCCAAGTGGTTCAAATTATTGATAAGAAACGTCTTAAAATTACAAGAGTACGAGCCGCGAAACGCAAAGTACAAGATATTAATTAGTACGCAAGGACGTTCGAAAATCCGGAACCGGGACCAGAGTCAACTCTCAACGCTCGACGCAACGGACTAAAAATTACAAGTCAACTATGTACATAAATATAATATAATATATAAATAATTCTTAAAATTATATATATATATATATATATATATATATATATATATATATATATATATATATATATATATATATATATATATATATATATATATATATATATATATATATATATATATATATATATATATAAACCGTCGGCAAACTATAAGACAAAGAAATGTGAGCTGGATTCCTGCTCCATGCGATCGCATGAAAAATGCAAAGGAAATCCATGCGATCGCATGGCCAACTTTTTCTGGCCACATTCCTATAAAAGGCAGTCTTTTGCTCGAGCATCATATCCATCTATCCTCTCTATCTCTCTGTAATATATATATATATATATATATATATATATATATATATATATATATATATATATATATATATATATATATATATATATATATATATATATATATATATTATAATTTTAATTTTAATTTTAATTTTAATTTTAATTTTAATAATAAGGGTATGTTAGCGAATGTTGTAAGTGTGTAAGTCGAAATTCTGTCCGTGTAACGCTACGCTATTATTAATCATTGTAAGTTATGTTCAACCTTTTTAAATTAATGTCTCGTAGCTAAGTTATTATTTTGCTTATTTAAAGCGAAGTAATCGTGATGTTGGGCTAAATATTAAAGACGGGGTAATTGGACTTTGTACCATAATTGGGGTTTGGACAAAAGAACGACACTTGTGAAAATTAGACTATGGGCTATTAATGGGCTTTATATTTGTTTAATTAAATGATAGTTTGTTAATTTAATATAAAGATTTACAATTGGACGTACCTATAAATGACCACATACACTCGATCGGACACGATGGGCGGGATATTTATAAGTACTAATAATCGTTCATTTAACCGGACACGGGAATGGATTAATAGTCAATGGACTTATTAAAACAGGGGTGAATTACATACAAGAAAAATTGGTGTAATTATAGTTTAAGTACTCAATTAGTTGGAATATTTGACTTCAGATATAAGGATAATTTGACGAGGACACTCGCACTTTATATTTATGACTGATGGACTGTTATGGACAAAAACCAGACGGACATATTAAATAATCCAGGACAAAGCACAATTAACCCATGGTAATAAACTAAAATCAACACGTCCTACATCATGATTACGAAAGTTTAAATAAGCATAATTCCTTTATTTCATATTTAATTGCATTTTTAATTATTGTAATTTTATTTATCGTCATTTTATTTATCGCACTTTTATTTATTGCATTTTCATTATCGTTATTTACTTTACGCTTAAAATTAAGTTATATTTATTTTTAATATTTTACATTAGGTTTTAACTGCGACTTAAGTTTTAAAATCGACAAACCGGTCATTAAACGGTAAAAACCCCCTTTTATAATAATAATACTACTCCTATATATATATATATATATATATATTTATACAAATATAGTTTTAAAAATATAGCGTTAAACTTGGCAAGTTCCCTGTGGACGAACCGGACTTACTAAAAACTACACTACTGTACGATTAGGTACACTGCCTATAAGTGTTGTAGCAAGGTTTAGGTATATCCACTCTATAAATAAATAAATAACTTGTGTAAAATTGTATCGTATTTAATAGTATTTCCTAGTAAAAATTAATAGTATTTTGTACCCCTTCGCTTTAACATCAACAGCCCAATGTTTAAATAAATAAAAAAAAAACTTGTTTAATCGGCACAACAGAGGTAATCTGTTTCATGGATTGAAGTGTGGGGTTCTTGTTGTCATGATAATTAAAACAGCTAGAAGGTTATAATTCTTCGTGGGGATCGGTTTTTACCAGAAACAACATTATTCAATAACTTTAGTATAGCAAAAAGCACACCACTGGCGTCACTGTCATCCTCCTCATCATCTCTTTATCATTTTCATATCATCATCATTCATCAAAATTATTTTTTTTAACAGAAGAGAATATGCAGCGATTTAGTGATGGTACTTCGATAAGAATTAAGGAAACAGAAAGATGAAATTTCATATGGGTTTGTATTTCTTGGGGTTACCCGATGAGGGTTTGGTTCATGGTGATCGAACACGTAATCACAATAGTAGTAATAGTAACTCGTCGGTGATGGTTTCAAAGTGGTGGTGATTTAGGTTATTTGACGGTGTTGTTTAAAGAGAAAGAATCAGAATAATTGGGCAGTCACCTCCCATGGGTTTTGGTTCTTGTAGTGATGATCGAAAAATAGGAACCAAACAGAAATAAATAGCAGAAAAAAATATATCACAGGGGATAGTTTCGATCAGATATTATCAAGAAGAGGGTGTTGGAGTTTGCTCTCGGTTAGCAGTAAACGAAACACAAGTTGGTGACAATAGTAATCGTTTATTAATTATTGATGGTGGTGGTTGTAATGGTTACAACGATTGTGGTTGATATGGGTGTGGTTTTTTCGATTTGAAACAGAAACATTAAGCAAGCTTTGAGCATTTTATTTGGGAAGGATGGTGACGGGTTTTAATGATATGTTGGTGGTTTGTTGAGTGGGTTTTAATGATATGGTGGTGGTTATTTTGATGGGTTGAAACCAGGAATAAGAAGGACGAGCATGTAACAGTGATATAAGAAATAGAAAAGTATAGTTGCAGTTAGGTTTTGGTTTGGACAGGAACAAAAGCATTCAAGTGGTAGTTTTTGTGTGGTGACTGTAAATAAGAAAAAGAAATGAACAACAAAGGAAAACAGAAGAGAAGTAGAAGTTGGTGGCGTACCACAGCAGTATTCAATCAATTAAGAGGTGTTTTGATGGTGAGGTTGATCATGGTATTGTTATAATGATGATGTTGGTGCAAAGGTGATTGTTTCGGTTTGATCCTTTACTCGACAAAAATAAGTAGTAGTTAATTCGATGGTGATGATGGTTGAGTGGTTTCTGATGGTGGTGGGATTTTATATGGTGGCAAAATTGCAGTCGTGGTGGATGGAGGTGGCGGCCGTAGGTGGTACACATGGTGGAGTTAGGAGATGACGGGTGGTGGTGAAGGTCGTTGATAGCCGGATCAAAAGAGGAGAATGAGATGTGGGTTTAATAGAGGAAGAATGAGAACACTAGAGGTAGTTGTTCTTCTCTTGTGATGGAATGCATATATCACATATATGCACAAGTATATGTATACGTGTGTTTATAATCCAAGATTCAGAAAAAGGAAAATAGAAAGTAGGAAATGATGTGATAGATCGATGTGTAAGTAAAACCGAAAGGTGAAAGAATTACTTTAATAATTTTAATATATTCACATGAGATAGATTGATTTGTATATAATGAGTGGATGTGTGTCGACATATCTTCACGAGCAGAACAGAATGGTAGAAAAAAAAATTAAACTGATTGTGATATTACGCGTAATTTTCTGACTTTATATATGTTTAATATTACTAATTAATAAATATATTTATAATAATAATACAAATAATAATAATAACTATATTGATAATAATAAGTATTAATAATGATAATAGTTATTATAAAAGTGATAATAATAATATTATTAATGATAATAATATAATTTGTATCATAATGATAATGATAACTATCATAATAATAACGATTTTTAATGATAATTGAAATAATAATTGAAACGTCCAACAAGTATTAAAATAATTAAATAATTATATTTAATATATATATATATATATATATATATATATTTATTTATTTATTTATTTTAATAAAAATTTTATTATATCGTATAATATTTTATATTTTCAGTTCTAACGATTAAATCCTATATTATTATTTTAAGTTATTATATATACATATATTTGTATTTATATTTATATTTATATGTATGCACATTTACTTACAAATAATGGTTCGTAAATCGTGAGAAATGGTTGAGGTTCAATTGAATATATGAAACAGTTCAAAATTTTTGAGACTCAACCTAACAGACTTTGCTTATCGTGTCAAAATATTAAATTGTATCGAGAGTTTGATTTAAAATTAGTCGAAATTTTCCGGGTCGTCACAGTACCTACCCGTTAAAGAAATTTCGTCCCGAAATTTGATCGAGGTTGTCATGGCTAACAATAAGAATGTTTTCATGATGAATATGAGTTGTAAAATAGAGTTTTATCACCGTTGAGTAATATGGATAAAACGATTCTATTTCGCGAAGAATACGAGTGAAGCTATCACAAAAGAGTGAAACGAAGTAAATAGAGGTTCGTCTTAACTTTTGGCGTTGTCACTGTTGAATTCCGGAATTCAGGGGATTTAAAGATAATCTCCGTAATCTATATAAGATCCGATTCTTCGGAATTCAAGGAAATTATGATCCTCTTTGATTAATTGCGGTAATCTGCTTCGATTTCTATGTCTGATTTTTCGCTATAAATTCATCTCTTTCGATCCATTATTTCCACCACTCCTATACTTTCTTCCTCAATTCATACTCCCAAAAGATTATAAAAATGTTAAATCCAGTTCTGATTCTTGATATTTTCCTAACTATCGCATCTGTCATTCTTCTCTTTCATTTACCACCAGATGAATCTGTTTACTTCTACGATTACCTTGGGGTTATAGTGTTTTTCATTCTACCATGTCTTTATATTGCTATCAGCATTGATATATGATGTTATGCGAGGTGTATACAAAATAGTTATATTTTTACTACAAAATACTATTAAATACGATACAATTTTACACAAGTTATTTATTTATTTATAGAGTGGATATACCTAAACCTTACTACAACACTTATAGGCAGTGTACCTAATCGTACAGTAGTGTAGTTTTTAGTAAGTCCGGTTCGTTCCACATGGATCTTAGCCAAGTTTAACGCTATATTTTTAAAAACTATATTTGTAAAAATATAAATATATATATAAGTAGTATTATTATTATAAAAGGGGATTTTTACCGTTTAATGACCGGTTTGTCGATTTCAAAACTTTAGTCGCAGTTAAAACCTAATGTAAAATATAAAAATATAAAAGACTTAATTTTAAAGCGTAAAGTAAATGACAATAATTAAAGTGCGATAAAAGTGCGATAAATAAAATGACAATAAATAAAATTGCGATAATCAAAAGTGCAATTAAATATGAAATAAAGGAATTATGCTTATTTAAACTTCCGTAATCATGATGTTTGACGTATTGATTTTAGTTTATTACCATGGGTTAATTGTTATTTGTCCTGAATTATTCAATATGTCCATCTGGTTTTTGTCCATAACAGTCCATCAGTCATAAATATAAAGTGCGAGTGTCCTCGTCAAATTATCCTTATATCTGAAGTCAAATATTCCAACTAATTGGGGACCTAAACTATAACTACACCAATTTTCCTTGTATATAATTCACCCCTGTTTTAATAAGTCCATTGACTATTAATTCATTCCCGTGTCCGGTTAAATGAACGATTATTAGTACTTATAAATATCCCACCAATCGTGTCCGATTGAGTGTATATGGTTATTTATAGGTACGTCTAATTGTAAATCTTTATATTAAATTAACAAACTATCATTTAATTAAACAAATATAAAGCCCATTAATAGCCCATAGTCTAATTTCCACAAGTGTCGTTCTTTTGTCTAAACCCCAATTATGGTACAAAGCCCAATTACCCAATTTTAATATTTAACTCAACATCACGATTACTTCAATTTAAATAAGCATAATAATAACTTAGCTACGAGACATTAATTTAAAAAGGTTGAACATAACTTACAATGATTAATAATAGCGTAGCGTTACACGGACATAATTTCGAATTACACACTTACAACATTCGCTAACATACCCTTATTATTATTAAATTAAAATTAAAATTAAAATTAAAATTATAATATATATATATATATATATATATATATATATATATATATATATATATATATATATATATATATATATATATATATATATATATATTACGTGAGATAGAGAGATAGAGAAAAGATGTACCAAACTCGGCTGAAAACTTTGCAATTTATAGCACTTGGCCTGACTTTTAGCCCCATACGATCGCATGCAAATTGTGCTTCCAGGCCATGCGATCGCATGGCCCTCTGATCCAGCTCACATAATTTTGTTTTCTTGTTTGCCGATGGTTTTAATATATAATATAATATATATATATAATTTTAAGAATTAATTATATATTATATTATATTCATGTGCATAGTTGACTTGTAATTTTTAGTCCGTTGCGTCGAGCGTTGAGAGTTGACTCTGGTCCCAGTTTCGGATTTTCGAACGTCCTTGTGTACAATTTAATATCTTGTACTTTGCGTTTCGCGGCTTGTGCTCTTGTAATTTCTAGACGTTTCTCATCAATAATTTGAGCCACTTGGATTGTACTTTGTACTTTTGAGCTTTTTGGTCGTTTGCGTCTTCAATTCGTCGAATCTGTCTTTTGTCTTCACCTTTTATTATTTAAACGAATATCACTTGTAAATAGAACAATTGCAACTAAAAGCTTGTCTTTCTTGAGGGATAATGCTATGAAATATATTTTCGTTTTTAGCATTATCAAATATTTTCACACTTGAGGGTTGCTTATCCTCAAGCAATATAGTCTTGAAATAAAAATACAAGAATCAATTCTTTATTCTTCACACTTTGTACATCACTGATTTCGATTTGTCGGTATGAACAATGATAGTAATGTTGTGGTTTACAGTCCCACATGACTATGAAAATTTAGATCCTTTAGGAAATTGAATCTTTATGAAAACAATTGATCTTTTAAAAATTCAATCTAGCTTTTACCCTAGATAAGTTTTTCGGAATAACCCTTTACCGGTGTTTTCGAAATTGTTTTTATGGGTTTTGTGGGTTTCAGATTTGAAAATTTTAGCTTAAAACTTATGGTTTTGTGTCACCCACTTGCTAACCTTGTATTGGGAAAGCAACACGTCCAGTTTACTTGCTCCGTATATTACCTTTCGGTAAACTACCGTCCAGTTGTAAAGGAAAGCGTTGAACAAGAAACTGTTGAGGCAATGTCCCGTGACATGCTTTTGATTATGGTCTATATCGTGTCGGATACAATTACTATCCTTTGTAGGAGCAATAGTAAAGATCACCCTATAGTTTTTTGGTCCGGCACAAGGTCCTGTCTTCGACCATGCTATGCAACCACCGTTCTTACGGTTGACACCCGATTTGGTTCAGATGACCTAATGAATTCCGGTAAATTCTTAGGATTTTACGTTCAATGGTAATGAACGCATTGAAAATATGTTTTCAAAAAACAAATCGGTTTTAATTTGATCAAAATATTTTCTCGTTCAAGCTCGAGTTTATATATCATCGAATTCCTTGAGTTTGTAATTCTCAATCTTTAAAGTCAATCTCAAGGATTGAGTAATATCAGGCTTAAAAGCTGATTTTTAATCTTTAAGGAGATTATCCTTTCTGGGGGTCTGATTCATTAGTCTTATCAAGCTAATTTGCACGGCGCCCTCCCCATTTTACGAGACAGATCCTCTCATGGTTAGGATAAGTCTGACTACATGGCGACCCTGTTTGATGTTGAGGTCCGTGGATTTCCTGCTGATTTTAGAGATGACTTTTCTAGATTTTTCGTCAACCTACAGCTGGTCTTGACGACAACTTCCTGACCTAAATCAAGAAGCGCGTGGCTTTTTCGGAAGACTTTACTTACTTTTAATGATGGAATTGATTCATCGTGCAGATCCATCTTTCTTTCAAATATATTACAATAAATTAGGTAAAACTGATTAAAATCGTCCAAAACAAAAGTACCTGCAATAATCTTGTACAAACATATGTGATATGTGTTTTAAATAACTTGGTAAATTCTTCCCAAACTTAACTTTTATTTTCCTTTCTTTGCCTTTTTATTTTCCTCTATTCCATTTTAAATGAATTCTAACGTTTTGGGTTGTTTCTCCATTTATGTTCTCTCTGAGGTAACAATAATTTCGGTATTACAACCTAGTTTTATTGTTCATAAATATGTATAAACATGATTTTGAATTTATTTAATTAAAATTTTTTTAAATTTTCACAAAATTTGGCAATTAAACTAAGTGTAAATCCTAGAGAATTTATAACCCTTCCCCACACTTGAGATCATGCAATGCCCTCATTTGCATGAAATCGGACTATAATTATAAATTTATGAGGGTGATTAGTGTAGAAAAGTGATTAAATGTACCGAGTTTGGAATTTCTAAGCTCGTCGAATGATAGATGGCGCGCCTCATCGTTCATTTCTTTTGTTGTAATTTCACATATGTTTTGCGTCTTATCATCAAAATTAGTAGCTTTTGCTGAACTTAATGTCAGTCTTTGAAAGTGCGCTGTTTTACCATGTTTTGTACATAAGATAAACTACAAACATATATATATATATATATATATATATATATATATATATATATATATATATATATATATATATATATATATATATATATATATAAATATTTATAAAACCTTTATTTATTAAAACAATTTAAATGAATGATTTTTAAAATTTTGTTTCCTTTTACTTTAGGTAGTTTCGGTATGTTTACCTAGTCCGTCCCTCGATAAAATTTAAAATTTGTCGTTTTTAAAGCGATTGTTTTAAAAGCAAAGATTTTTGGGTTTTTAAATTTTTTTAATTTTTTTGGTATACTTTAGATCAATAAAATTAAAAATAATGATAACAAAATTTCTCGCCCCGCCCTCGGGTAAAGCAATTTCGGTTCCATGACCTAGTCTTCGACTTACGATGAATTTTAGAAATTATTTTTTTTAAACTTAATGAAATAAAGTAATTTTTTCCTTTTTAAAATCACACAAAAATTAAATTTAAAAAGCATATTAATTTCATATAAAACCTATAAAATATTTGAAAAAATCAGAATGGGGGGAGAAAACTAGTTCTTTGGTGTCTGCTAGCGGAAAAGACCAATCGAATTCTATGCTCGGAACTACACGAGAACAGAACAACTAACCCTAGACAGCATTATTTCTTAGAACATTTGAATCTCCCCACACTTAGGTAGCTGTGGTTTTGAAATTGTGGTTAACTTCATTGTCAATTTCTCTTGGACCATAATCAACTTGCATATCTGTGACTTTTGCTTTAAGCCATTGGTCGGATTCCTGTGTAATATCCACAAATTCAACTAGTTTCGCCTTTTCTCTAGGAGATAGATTGGATACTAACCGGTTACATAACTTAAAGTTCCCCTTGGTTCTAGCATCGCGAATCCGTTTAATAAGTTTCTTCATTGAACTGTTAATAACGGAGTCATTTAATTTTGTATCAACAACGGGGTTCTTTGTTATCAGGTCATCTTTAGGTGTTACTTCATCTTCCCCACAATTAGGCATTTTTTTATTCCTAAGCACTACCGTTGGAGTTGGTAAAACAACATGGTTCTTACATATTGTTTTTGTCAGTTCAACGGTTTTGGTTGGTGGAGATTTAGACTTTCGACTCACAAAGGTGATCGATTTTTCATTATTACTAAGTGTCATTCTACCCTCTCTTACATCAAATAACACCCCGATAGATGCTAAGAATGGTCGACCTAAAATTAGAGGAATGTTTGGGTCCTCTTCTATGTCAATGACAATAAATTCGACTAAAAAGGTTAAATTACCCACTTGAACGGGTAGGTCGTCAGCAATTCCAACTGGGTGCTTAATGGTTTGATCAAAAAGTTGAACACTCATCTCTGTTGGACTTAACTCACCTACTCCTAATCTCTTATATAATGAAAAAGGCATAACACTCACACTCGCACCTAAATCTGCTAATGCATCATACATGACACAATCACTAAGTAGACAAGGAACAATAAATTCACCCGGATCACCCACCCTGGGTGGAGGTTTTGGTGGAACTGTCTTCACCGGGTTTATCTTTACGGTTTTTGTTTCTTGTACTTTCGTATTCTTCTTCTTCTTTCCAGAGGTATCACAAACTTTATTACTTATTACTTTCTCATACTCAACTCCTTTTCTTGGAAACGGGATGGGTGGTTTGTATGGTGCCACCACTGGCTTTACATACTCAGGTGGTGGTGGTGTTGTAACTTCTTCATTGTTACTCACGTCTAAAACCTTCCCATCTTCTGATGCTGGTTTTTCAGAATTTGATGAGACCATATTAACATTCTCATTCCGAGGATTTACTTCAGTATTACTCGGTAGCTTTCCTTGTTCCCTCTCACTCATCATGCTAGCAAGAGTACCTACGTGTTTTTCTAGATTCAAAATGGAAGCTTGTTGAGTTCTTAATGACTGATCAAACCTCTCATTTGTTTGGGTTTGAGATGTAATAAATTGTGTTTGAGATTCCATTAGCTTTGCCATCATTTCTTCTAGATTTGACTTCTTCGGTTTGTTGTGGTGGTTTATACAAACCAGGTCTTTGTTGATTGAAAGTGTTGTTTTGAGTTGGTTGATTATTCGGACCTTGTTGGTTATACGAGTTATTGTTTGGTCCATTTGGATTGTAAAGAATGTTTTAATTTCGATTAAAGTTCGGCCTTGGCGGTTGATAATTATTTTGATAATTATTTCCCGGCCTTTGGTTCATGTAGGAAACATTCTCTCGTTGTTCCATCATTTGCTCGATGTGACAATCTTTCGTTAAATGTGGTCCACCGTATTGCTCACAACTGATTCGTATTGCGTGAATATCTTTATTCATCTTTTCCATTCATCTCTCGAAAGCATCTATTTTTGCGGAAACGGAATCAAAGTCATGGCTAGAATCGGCTCTAGCCACTTTAGATGAACAAAAAATATCTTTTTCCTAATGCCACTCATGTGAGTGGGAGGCTGTGTTATCAATAATTTTGTGAGCTTCAGTTGCAGTTTTCTTCATAATGGAACCACCAGCTGCTATGTCGATGTCTTTTCATGTAGCAACGTCGATACCTTGGTAGAATATTTGTACTATTTGATAAGTGTCTAAACCGTGTTGAGGACATCCTCTCAATAACTTTCCGAATCTTGTCCATGCCTCATATAATGTTTCATTTGCCTTATGCGTGAATGTAACAATTTCTCCTTGAAGTCTCACGGCTTTAGATGCCGGAAAAAATTGTTTAAGAAAATTTTCAACTAAAACATCCCATGTATCAATCGCCGCTTCAGGTAACGATTCTAACCAATCTTTGGCTTCTCCCTTTAAAGTCCAGGGAAATAACATGAGATAGATCTGTTCATCCTCCACTTCTCGGATTTTAAATAGCGTACAGATCCTATTAAAGGTACGAAGATGTTCGTTTGGATCTTCCTTCGGCGCACCACTAAATTGGCATTGATTAGTTACCATGTGTAGAATTTGTCCTTTGATTTCATAATCTGGCGCATTAATGTCTGGCTTAATAATGGCGTGACTTTGGCCCGTACGTGTGGCTCTCATTCGGTCTTCCATACTTAGAGGTTCCGTTACTTCCATAATTGAAATTGTTGAATACGAATCACTAGAGGATTCTGATTTAACGGTTTGTAGTTCAGGAGGAATGATTAGTGGTTCAGGATCTCTGAATTGTCCTTGAATATCCTCCAGATTCTCAATTATGAGGTCGGGTTCAAAAAATGGATTATCGGAAATTTGAATTGGAGTACTTGGTCAACTAGATGACGATTCTAAAGAAAAATCAACTGCGACAATATTGGCTAGATGTCTTGATCGAGTTACAGGTGGTGAACGTATAAAAGGTGGTGAACGTTTTGCTCGGTGCATTCACTAAATATCCTATTAGTTATTAAAATAAAAATTATATAAGTTATCAAATTAAATAGACTTTTCTAATTTTGCCCACGTTTCGAATAGCCAATAGATGCAGCAGGTAGTCAGGACCCTTTAAATCGGAAGCCCACAACTCGCCACTAACAAATCCAACTATTACAACGAACCAGAAAATTTTGGATGTCTATCAATTTAACCACTTAAAATAATTTTTCGTTGAAATTTAAAGAAATTTTAGAGAAGAAATAGAAAATTCTATATCCTAAAAACTAGAGCGTCGAGAAATAAGAAAGAAAAAGAGCGCGTCGAAAAATGTCAAAATATAAAAGGTCGAAAAATAATAAAAAGAACGTAGCGCCTCGAAACTTAAAAGTCTAAAAACTAAGAATTAAAAGTTTTGTCTAAAAGTATTAAAGCTTAGCGAAATTCTATATCCAAAACGGTAATAACTTAAAAAATACTAAAATCTTAAAATGGCGTCGCAAAATTCTAAAGCACCTAAATCTTAGTCTAAAGAAAAAGTACTTAAGGGATTTTACGACAAAGCCTAAAAATCTAGAAATAAAAATAACTATGGAAAAAACTATGACTTAAAACTAAATACGAACGAAAAATACAAATATTACGCTAAAACAAATAAAAAGATACAAAATATAAAAATAAACTTAAAGTTGCAAAAAGTACAATTTTTATAAAAAAATTATTTTTATATTATTTATTTTATAAAAGTATCAATTTTATAATTTATTAAAACTAATTAAAACTAAAAATACAAATTAAATAAATAAAACTAAAACTAAATAATTAAATAAACTAACCCTAATTAGAGTTTTAATTAATAATAATAATAATAATTAATACACCGTAATTATTGCAGAAATCAGTCAAACCTGGCGTGTCAGATCAGGCCATGCGATCGCATGGATATCCCATTAAATTTTCATACGGTCGCATGGGCTAGGGTTCCAGGCCTGAATATGGGCTGCTACAGTACCTTGGCCCGAATACTTTTTAAATGTTTTTTTTTTTCTGTTTTTAATATATATGAAATATAATTTATAATAAAAACTTATTTTTAAAAAAAATACTTATTAGTTTTTATAACTTTTCACAATAAATAAAAAAATATAAACTTTTTAATTTAACTAAACTTAAAAATATAGATATATTTTTCTTTTTTTTTTATATTTTTATATTAAAAAAATAGATTACAACTTAATAAAAATGTTTTTTTTATAGCGTTGCGCTTTCGGCGTTTTAGGGTCCCCGGCAGCGGCGCCAAAAATACTTGATGTTTGTAACATCCCGCGTTTTTCCGTTAAATTTATTTTTAACACCGTTTTTTTTTTAAATAATATCTTTCGCTATTTAAATTCCCAATTTCCGTTGACTAACGTTTATAATATTCTCGTTATTTAATTATAACATCACTCGTCTACTCGAGCGTTTTTAAAATATTCGTTTGGTTAAATCCCGCACCCGCTTCTAAACTCGAGGGACTAAAATTGACACGGGGCAAACTAGTTGACTAGGTCAACTAGTCCACCCCAATCACCACCATTCAATCCCTCCCTCTCTCTCTCTTTCTTTCTTTTTTTCTCTCAAGAACACAAACATAATTCATCATCTAAATTCGGATCGGGAAGCAAACTTCAAAACAAATTACATATTCGTGATCCTCTCATCATCCTCTTCGATTTGGTACCAATTTCATCCAATTTGGGTAACATTTCTAAAACACTAAATTTCTCTAAATTCGTTTTATATACTTGAAATTGTGTTAGTTAGTGTCTATGGCTCGTGTGTAACATGAATATATGTTTTGTTTGCTCGATTTGTGGTTTGGAGTAACTAGTTTGAGTTTTTGAAATGGGTTTGCTTAATCCTTGATTTTGGATGAGTTAATGTTGTTAGATTGTTAAAGTGCATGTTTTAATTGTGTTACTAGTATCATTAGCCACATTTGGATGTGTAGGTTGATTAAGAAAACTTCAAAAACCCGATTAATGATTTTGTGATGTTTGACTAGGGTTTGATAGTTCTTGACATGAACTTTTGGATGCTTAAATGCCATGGAATGTTAATTGTTAGTGTTTAGTAGTAATGTATGCTTCATTACCTTCAAAACGGCATATCATATGTGTGAATTGGATTCCCGGAACTCAAAATACGTTTTACGAACTTGAAACTTTGAAAATAAACCTTTCTTGATCAATTGACGAGTTTTCGGTTATGGTAAATGATGTTTTTGATTGATGATATGTGGTTAGTTGTATTTCTCGTCAAAATACCTTTTCGACGATATATGATAGGCATTATAAGTGTTTGCGGGTCAAGAATTGGGTTGGAAAAGGTTTTGGTTCGTGCACACTTGGAAAAACTGACCAGAATTCTCTGCCCAGGTAGTGGCGCGGCGCGCCACATCCCCGCGCGGCGCGCAGAATCGCCTGGCCAGATTCTGCTCACTTTGTCACATTTCACGCGAAATGTTTGACTAGCTACCGACCTCCGATTCACATGAAACTTGTTCTAATATGCTTATATATGAATAAAAACCTCAGAAAAATAGTTCGGGACCGAACCCGAACGTGTTGACTTTTTCGTTGACTTTGACCAAGTTTGACTTTTAGTCAAACTTAACCAAACTTTTATACAATCATTCTAACATGCTTTTATACTTGTTTCTTGTATGAAACTTGACAACGTGATTCACATGCTATACTTAATCGAGTCGTAACGAGCCATAGGACTAATTGAACACATTTCACCCGACTTTGTGTCGTAACCGGTTAATTGATATAACTTACTTGTTTAGGTCAAGGCTAAGCAACTTTCATGCATACGTTACTTTGTGAAGTACTTTTATACTCGTGCACTCGAGGTGAGATCATAGTCCCACCTTTTCAACAACTTTTTATACTTTTACATTGTGGGCTGAGAAACATATACTTTGTTACATTTTGTACTACTTGCTTTTACACTTTGAACACAAGTACAAGGAAAACAAACATTCCACAGCGAGTTAGAACAAAAATCCTCAATTCGATTATCATTAGTTACACTTGCAGGGTGTAAGCGAGAACTTATATTGTGTGGCCATACGGGTTTGACAAACCCTCATTTCGGACGGTTCGCTACCGTCTACGGATGAAATATATTTTCGGGAAACAGCGTATGTTCTAACACTATTGTGATGGGGTTCTATGGAAGGAAACGTTAAGTCTTGATAATTGGGTGCTCGCGAACAATACTTTTGGAATGCAAACGATTTTGATAATCAACTATGGGAATACTAAATCTTGTGGTTCAAAAACAACGTTTATTACAAACACCTATGATTTCACCAACGTTTTTCGTTGACAGTTTTCTATATGTTTCTCAGGTTCATACTTGGCTATTTGATACATGCTTCCGCGTACACTCATACTTGCTTGGAGTCGAGCATACATGCATACACTCTGATTTCATGCTTGGAGTCAAGCATACATACGTGCATACGCTAGTGATAGCACCTTTGGATTCAAACATATTGTTTACATACTTACGCTATTTATAGCAACTGTGGTTTCAAACTAATTATGTCGCAAGTTATTTCATTCATACTTTATAACTTTGTAAACTAAACTTTGTACCTTTCAAATGAACGCGACATAATTTTGGTCAAACGAGTCTCATATAGGGACTACGACCACGCAACGGGACCTAAGTTAACGGCGCCGTCAATAACGGTTTTGGTCGGGTCGTTACAAGTGGTATCAGAGCGTTGGTTGTAGGGAACTAGGACGTGCATTAGTGTGTCTAACAGAGTCGTTAGGACGCATTAGTGAGTCTAGACTACAACCGGATAGTTAGCATTTGCATTCTGACATACATTTGCTATAGATAGCACTTACTTGACTACTTGTGCATTATACTTGAATCATTCTTAGGCAAACTTTTTAATGGTACCCAACCTTCATCATACGAACTCGTATTCCGCCACTTTTTGGTAACACACGTAAATTCATGATTCATACACGTATGGATGACGACGACTTCATTAGTCACACTTGTTCGAGAACTCTGTCTCCCGGATTGTTATTTGCCACCGTTTCAACTTACTATCGGTTTCCCACTGGTGTTTCTTACTATCTACTTTTTGGTGTTACTACCATCACTACTCTAGGTGAGTATCGTCATCAACATTTATCGCTACGGTTGCGTATTACTTGTTATCATGACTCGTTACTCTTTTCATACCTAAATACAATATTGTTTGAATCAAACCGATTTGACGTGAACAATCATTTATACACTTCCCACGGGGAAACGCTTCCTTAGATTTGCAGAAATTCTTTCGATTTAATATGAGTCACGTTTGAGACGTCGTTACATTTTGTTCATTTTAGGTCTTCACGATGACACGAACTTGAATCTATGGAGTGATGTGGGAATGGAGGTATGAGTTAGCGTAATATAACGACACTCGATCAACGTGGTTATATTACGGTAAGACATACCAAATTTCTAGTGACGCGTGATGGTGGTTAGACTCGATCAACCTAAACACCACCATGTGCCATGTGCATGACTTCATCTTTTCATGGTTGGACATCCGAAAACTCCGAGAATATTTATAACAACCATACCGGGGACACACCTTCAATTATTGTCAAATTATATTTATGCTTCCGAATGAATTACCGATTCCATTCGACTTCAACCGTATGTCACACGGGTATACTAGCTCGTCCTCGCACAGTCTTATTGACTAACTACAATTTACTCGTTATGCTCACATCGGGGCGGAAACTTCTCTTGCATCACCCTCGTACTTCCGGTTCAGGAGGTCCTTATTCTAAATTCTCAATGGAGAGTGACTCTTCACGTCATACAAGTATTCGCCGCGAGGGTGGATAGTCCTAACAATCGTTTTCAAAACCCGATAAGAACTTGCCCCGACGAACGTTTTTGGAAACCGATAAATCTTCTGCGACGCGAATTTTCTTGAGAAACTTGTCCTAGCTAACGTTTTCAATTCCTAGCAAACTTGTTCAATATGCCTTAGGGAAATGTACCCCGTTTCGGATCGAGATCCTCGTTTCACTTCTAGATTTTGGAGTACCTTACAAAAAGCCTCGGGACCGCGTTTAGACATGAGTACCGCGTACCATCCACAACCCGACGGACCGAACAAACATGCGATTTAAACCTTGGAAACTATAATACAAGTTTGTATTACCAACTTCAAATTTACTTGAGAAAAGTATTTTCCTTTAACCGAATCCTCGTACTACAATGATTTTCATTCGAGTTTTAACGTCACTCCTTTTGAAACCACATGTGACCGGAAACGTCATTCTCCTTTGTCGAACCAAGTAAACGATGATCAATTCACCGGGGCCGAGGTTATTCATGAGCAACCGAGAAAATTTATTCATATTCAGGTAAAACCCTACGCGACTCGTAATCACCAAGAGCTACGCCGATGTTAGACGTAAACATTTCAAATTCCACGTGGGAAACCACGTCACGTTAAGAGTCGCACCTTGGGAAGGTGCAATCCGTTTCGGGAAAATGTAGGAAGCTAAATCCGCGATATTTTGATCCTTTAAATTCTTGGGGTGTTTTGGACCCGTCGCTAGCCGTTTAGACTTTTCCGACTCATTTTGGGTCTCCGTTTATCCTACATTCGATGTATCAACTCAAAGACGTGTTTTGCGAAACGAGAACTTGTTATCTCCTTTGATGAACTCACTATCGACGATAAACCTCACTTCCTAGGAGGACCGGTTGAAACCATGAATCATGGAAGCCAAACCTTAAAACAACATATGATCCCGACCGTCAAAATTCGTGGAAATACTCAAGGACGTACCTTCACTTATTCGTAGAATTTACAACGCAAGATCTCGAGTAAGATTCAACAACTACTACTTCCAACTAAATTTCGGGACGAAATTTCTTTTGAGGTGTGGATAATGTAACATCCCGCGTTTTTCCGTTAAATTTATTTTTAACACCGTTTTTTTTTTTAAATAATATCTTTCGCTATTTAAATTCCCAATTTCCGTTGACTAACGTTTATAATATTCTCGTTATTTAATTATAACATCACTCGTCTACTCGAGCGTTTTTAAAATATTCGTTTGGTTAAATCCCGCACCCGCTTCTAAACTCGAGGGACTAAAATTGACACGGGGCAAACTAGTTGACTAGGTCAACTAGTCCACCCCAATCACCACCATTCAATCCCTCCCTCTCTCTCTCTTTCTTTCTTTTTTTCTCTCAAGAACACAAACATAATTCATCATCTAAATTCGGATCGGGAAGCAAACTTCAAAACAAATTACATATTCGTGATCCTCTCATCATCCTCTTCGATTTGGTACCAATTTCATCCAATTTGGGTAACATTTCTAAAACACTAAATTTCTCTAAATTCGTTTTATATACTTGAAATTGTGTTAGTTAGTGTCTATGGCTCGTGTGTAACATGAATATATGTTTTGTTTGCTCGATTTGTGGTTTGGAGTAACTAGTTTGAGTTTTTGAAATGGGTTTGCTTAATCCTTGATTTTGGATGAGTTAATGTTGTTAGATTGTTAAAGTGCATGTTTTAATTGTGTTACTAGTATCATTAGCCACATTTGGATGTGTAGGTTGATTAAGAAAACTTCAAAAACCCGATTAATGATTTTGTGATGTTTGACTAGGGTTTGATAGTTCTTGACATGAACTTTTGGATGCTTAAATGCCATGGAATGTTAATTGTTAGTGTTTAGTAGTAATGTATGCTTCATTACCTTCAAAACGGCATATCATATGTGTGAATTGGATTCCCGGAACTCAAAATACGTTTTACGAACTTGAAACTTTGAAAATAAACCTTTCTTGATCAATTGACGAGTTTTCGGTTATGGTAAATGATGTTTTTGATTGATGATATGTGGTTAGTTGTATTTCTCGTCAAAATACCTTTTCGACGATATATGATAGGCATTATAAGTGTTTGCGGGTCAAGAATTGGGTTGGAAAAGGTTTTGGTTCGTGCACACTTGGAAAAACTGACCAGAATTCTCTGCCCAGGTAGTGGCGCGGCGCGCCACATCCCCGCGCGGCGCGCAGAATCGCCTGGCCAGATTCTGCTCACTTTGTCACATTTCACGCGAAATGTTTGACTAGCTACCGACCTCCGATTCACATGAAACTTGTTCTAATATGCTTATATATGAATAAAAACCTCAGAAAAATAGTTCGGGACCGAACCCGAACGTGTTGACTTTTTCGTTGACTTTGACCAAGTTTGACTTTTAGTCAAACTTAACCAAACTTTTATACAATCATTCTAACATGCTTTTATACTTGTTTCTTGTATGAAACTTGACAACGTGATTCACATGCTATACTTAATCGAGTCGTAACGAGCCATAGGACTAATTGAACACATTTCACCCGACTTTGTGTCGTAACCGGTTAATTGATATAACTTACTTGTTTAGGTCAAGGCTAAGCAACTTTCATGCATACGTTACTTTGTGAAGTACTTTTATACTCGTGCACTCGAGGTGAGATCATAGTCCCACCTTTTCAACAACTTTTTATACTTTTACATTGTGGGCTGAGAAACATATACTTTGTTACATTTTGTACTACTTGCTTTTACACTTTGAACACAAGTACAAGGAAAACAAACATTCCACGGCGAGTTGGAACAAAAATCCTCAATTCGATTATCATTAGTTACACTTGCAGGGTGTAAGCGAGAACTTATATTGTGTGGCCATACGGGTTTGACAAACCCTCATTTCGGACGGTTCGCTACCGTCTACGGATGAAATATATTTTCGGGAAACAGTGTATGTTCTAACACTATTGTGATGGGGTTCTATGGAAGGAAATGTTAAGTCTTGATAATTGGGTGCTCGCGAACAATACTTTTGGAATGCAAACGATTTTGATAATCAACTATGGGAATACTAAATCTTGTGGTTCAAAAACAACGTTTATTACAAACACCTATGATTTCACCAACGTTTTTCGTTGACAGTTTTCTATATGTTTCTCAGGTTCATACTTGGCTATTTGATACATGCTTCCGCGTACACTCATACTTGCTTGGAGTCGAGCATACATGCATACACTCTGATTTCATGCTTGGAGTCAAGCATACATACGTGCATACGCTAGTGATAGCACCTTTGGATTCAAACATATTGTTTACATACTTACGCTATTTATAGCAACTGTGGTTTCAAACTAATTATGTCGCAAGTTATTTCATTCATACTTTATAACTTTGTAAACTAAACTTTGTACCTTTCAAATGAACGCGACATAATTTTGGTCAAACGAGTCTCATATAGGGACTACGACCACGCAACGGGACCTAAGTTAACGGCGCCGTCAATAACGGTTTTGGTCGGGTCGTTACATGCGAGGTGTATACAAAATAGTTATATTTTTACTACAAAATACTATTAAATACGATACAATTTTACACAAGTTATTTATTTATTTATAGAGTGGATATACCTAAACCTTGCTACAACACTTATAGGCAGTGTACCTAATCATACAGTAGTGTAGTTTTTAGTAAGTCCGGTTCATTCCACAGGGATCTTAGCCAAGTTTAACGCTATATTTTTAAAAACTATATTTGTAAAAATATAAATATATATATAAGTAGTACTATTATTATAAAAGGGGGTTTTTACCGTTTAATGACCGGTTTGTCGATTTCAAAACTTTAGTCGCAGTTAAAACCTAATGTAAAATATAAAAATATAAAAGACTTAATTTTAAAGCGTAAAGTAAATGACAATAATTAAAGTGCGATAAAAGTGCGATAAATAAAATGACAATAAATAAAATTGCGATAATTAAAAGTGCAATTAAATATGAAATAAAGGAATTATGCTTATTTATACTTCCGTAATCATGATGTTTGACGTGTTGATTTTAGTTTATTACCATGGGTTAATTGTCCTTTGTCCTGGATTATTCAATATGTCCATCTGGTTTTTGTCCATAACAGTCCATCAGTTATAAATATAAAGTGCGAGTGTCCTCGTCAAATTATCCTTATATTCGAAGTCAAATATTCCAACTAATTGGGGACTTAAACTATAATTACACCAATTTTCCTTGTATATAATTTACCCATGTTTTAATAAGTCCATTGACTATTAACTCATTCCCGTGTCCGGTTAAATGAACGATTATTAGTACTTATAAATGAACGATCACATAATTTTGTTTTCTTGTTTGCCGACAGTTTTAATATATAATATAATATATATATAATTTTAAGAATTAATTATATATTATATTATATTCATGTGCATAGTTGACTTGTAATTTTTAGTCCGTTGCGTCGAGCGTTGAGAGTTGACTCTGGTCCAGGTTCCAGATTTTCGAACGTCCTTGCGTACAATTTAATATCTTGTACTTTGCGTTTCGTAGCTTGTACTCTTGTAATTTCTAGACGTTTCTCATCAATAATTTGAACCACTTGGATTGTACTTTGTACTTTTGAGCTTTTTGGTCGTTTGCATCTTCAATTCGTCGAATTTGTCTTTTGTCTTCACCTTTTATTATTTAAATGAATATCACTTGTAAATAGAACAATTGCAACTAAAAGCTTGTCTTTCTTGAGGGATAATGCTACGAAATATATGTTCGTTTTTAGCATTATCAATATACACGGTTTGTAATTATGTGTTGTCTGTCGTGTTTATATTCTCCCTTATATTTTGAAGCTTCATGCCTTTGTCTTCTTCCCGACTTAAAGTAAAACAAGTAATGGTCCAGAATTCGTAAGTATGAAGTTTTGAATGATCATAATTAATGTTCTAAGCATAAAGGAATTGTAATAGTTCGATTTAATTTGTTAAATTACCAAAATTACTGAGGATAGAACTATCAAGAATATATTTTCTTGATATGTTCAGAGGTTAATTAGAATGAAAGAGTTACGTAACACGGCACATGATGAGGGTGAGATATGTGAACCATCATCACGTTCCATTAGAAATTCAGCATGACTTACTGTAATATAGTCACGTTGGCCGGGCATCATTATATTATACTAACTCATGCTTCAACTCCCAACACTTCTCTATAAATCATTCATAATTTAAACTCAATTTTTTTATAGAAGGGTATAAACTAAAACAGTTTCTTTTATGATGTAACATAGATAGCACGAGGAGATAGATAATTTCGAACAAAGATATTTATGAAGGTATCTTCAGAAATATAGGATATTTATATTAATAGATACGATGATATCTTAGAGTTTCTAATCTTGAAAGATGATGAAGAAAATTTTTCCGCAAGATTTTAGATTAAATAAGGAACAAGGTATTCGCTAAAGATTTCATCAGATATTGAATCATCTGGATTCGGTAAGTACAGGTTTAGTTCTTGTGATTTGTCCACAACCTCCTTCATGGTTTGCTCAATCCGTTTTTCAGTACCAAAACTGAGCCTTTTCAATATACCATTCTTTATTATTAAGCTTCTGGTCATTTGGACCATCTATAGCTTTTGCTGCTTCATCAGCACTCTCATATCTGAATCATTGGTTATCAATCCGAGGTGTTTTCAAGAGTTTGAAGGGTTTGAATGAAGATTGTAATTGTCAAGATACAAATGATGTTTAAGATGGAATCAAGTGACAAACTTGAAAAAATATTTAACTGTAGAAGATGTAACTTATTAAAAATATTTTAAATCAAAATGTGTTATAATTAATATTTCCTACTCTTTTAATACTTTTTAATTGTCCAAGGTTAGTAGTCCAATGTTAGTAGTCCAATAGTCCACTAGTTCAATATATAATCTAGTTAATCAAGATTATATTATATTATCTTGGGATTAACCAAGACTAGTATATTATGACAGTATTTAAATGTCGATATTTAAAGTGCGTAAAATAAATAACAGTATTTAAATGATGATAAATAAAATTGCAAGTATTAAAATTGCGATAATTAAAATGACAATAAAGTGTAATTAGAAAATAGTCATAACGGGTATAGGAACAGTTAGCTAGGATTTGGTTAGTATAGATTTATAATTTTACGTAGTTAATTAATTGGTTGCTAATCAATTTTATTTTGTCCATTATTTTCTTCATTATGTCACTTTTTAAATCTTGACTTGGATTTTGATTGGTAAAAATTCGTATATGAAATTGAATTGGAATGAAAATGGTTATTCGTGGATGAACGGATACGCATATCTGTGGTTGTAAGTAGGATAGTAAATGACTGTTGAATCGGATTTGAAGAATGTACAGCGTAACATGTCAATGTGAGATCTAAATATTTCTAGGGTATTACCTACCCGTTAAAATATTTTCACCATTAACAGTTTGTACAAAAGAATTTTTAATTACAATCTTTATGAAAATATACATACATATATATTTTCTTCAGATGTAATTATGGATTTAATGAGTTAATATAACATCAAACTCATTTGATTTACCATTAGAACTAGAATACATAATCTCTAAAATATTAGAGATTACATAATCGCCATGTAAATGAAGATAAATGATGTAGAACTTCATGTTGAACGATGATTATCGACGTAGAACGATATGTAGAACGAAGATTATCGATGTAGAACGAAGATTATCCTCGAGGTATAGATTGTGATGTCGAGGCATGTGATGTTGAGGCTTGTGTTGTTGGTGGTACTGGTGGTGCTGCTGCTGATGATGGTGGTGCCGTGGATGCCGGTGATGCTGCTGGTGCTTGTAAGTTGTGTACCATATTCTCCAAAGCTATTATTCAAGCGCGAAGCTCGTTGACTTCTTCTATTTCTCCGAGATGATTGGCGATTGAAACGAGCGGTTAAATAAGGTTTAAAATTGTAGATAATATATAATCATTGCGAGCTATTCTGGAAATGAGGGTGAAAATGGTGTTTTGGACTGGTTCGTCGGTAAGTGCTTCAGGTTCTTTGCCAAGAGGTGAATTCGGTTGATGGAAAGGATCGCCTTCTTCTTGTCTCCATTGGTTAAGTCGACTACGAACCCATCCCCAATTCATCCAAAATTGATGATGGTTGATTGGTTGATCCATTCTGGTTACACTGCTTTCGGAGCTCGAGTGGAAGTCCATATCGAAATAGCTGTCGAAATCTGAGGAATTTGAACTAGTTGCGAGTTCCATCTTGTACAGTTAGATAAAGGATTTTTAATATGAAATGATTTCCGGATATCAGATGATATTCTAATTACATAGAATACATAATATCTATATATAGTACAGAGTACCCCCGTAGATTACGGAGGGAATTAAGAAAACGTGTCAGACAAGGTCTAATGTGATGGGATATGAATTTTTCTGTACGTCATCTATGCAATAATTGCAATAAGACGTTTCGAGACTAAAAATAATAGGTAGATATATTTTGACAAAGAATGGTAAGCAAAACTTTTGACATGCAGACCAGGTTCAAGTCCAGACTTATTAATGTATCCTAACAACTACTAGGTCGAAGTCCAGGCTCATTAATGCATCCTAACAACTACCAGTTAGACACACTAATGCAAGACCTGGTTCGCTAAGACCACCGCTCTGATACCACCTAAGACGACCCGTCCTAATCCATCTGGACGAAGTCTTCAACAACTATTCCCATTACGAGGTACTGACCTAATTATGCCATGGACGACTCCATGTGATATCTTTAAAATGAGCAAATGCACAGCGGAAGATTTTTTTCCATACCTGAGAATAAACATGCTTAAAAGTGTCAACCAAAAGGTTGGTGAGTTCATAGGTTTATCATAAACAATAAAATTCGTAATTTTGATAGACCACAAGATTTAAATGTGCATAGTACAAATGGGTCCAAATCCTATACCCACCTGTAATGTACATGCGATTTCTTTTAAATACAGTACACCTATCTCGTGTACGAAACCATTTTTCAACAATTCTTAATAACCGTACACATATCTCGTGTACAAAATATCATACACATAACCTGTGTATAAAATCATTCTCTCTATATATAATCTCTGCTTGGTAACCGACCTTAACATTTAATGCGCATAAATAATATCCCCAAAGCAGAACCTCTCGTCTGTATAAATATATAAACCTCGAAGTACTAAACACCACGCCCACTAGCTCTTCCGTCTAGTGAACATTCTGGGTAGGGGTGTTAAATCCGGTAGCTACCTTTAGGATTCGCGTTAATTAGTAGGCAATTATAATGTCCAAACTAATTCTTAGGTTACCAAGCTATAATAATCAGGGTGAAATATTCACATCAATTACTGGAAATTATAACGTCCAACTAATTCAACAGAACTTCTGTCTGTATAATAATTCATTAGAGGAATGTTTTGCTTGTGTCTATCTCGTCAAACATTTATAAAAGCATTTCATGTATTCTCAGTCCCAAAAAAATATATTACAAAATCATTTAATAAAAAGGGATCAAATGAACTCACGCATATAAATATTGTAAAACAGTTATCAAAACGTTGCATGAATTCACAGTCCAAAAATGTAATGAGTAAAAGGGAGCAAATGAACTCACAATACGATATTTTGTAGTAAAAATATGCATACGACTGAACTGAACAATCGCAGGGTTGGACTCGGATTCACGAACATATATCAATTATATATATTAAAACATATAATCGTAATCGAACAAGTTTACGTTTTATTATTAATTGTTATGTTAGTAACTTGTATGTTTCATTAATAACTAAATTAACTATACTTATTTTATATACTTTAGTAAAATAATTAGTATTTATTATGAAAATATTAATGTTGTTATGCGATATAGCTATTTATTTGGTAAAATAATATCAATAATAATAATAAATAAAAATTTGTATCTTTTTAAGATAATAATAATAATAATACTAAAAGTAATTAGATTTAGTAATGATACTGATTTTAATAGTTTTGATAATAATACTAATAATAAAAGTAATGTTAGTATTAATAATAATAATAATAATATTTTTTTAACAATGATAAAAATGTTAGTTTTTATAAAAATAATATTTTAAATAATAATGGTACTTTTAATAAAAATGATGATTTTAATAGAAATTTTAATAGTCATATTAATAATAATACTGTATATTTTAATAAAAATAATAATGATAAAAATATTAATTATACTAATAATCTTATTTCTAATATTGGTAATAATAATAATTACTTAATAATAATCAATAATAAATAATAATAATAATAATAATAATAATAATAATAATAATAATAATAATAATAATAATAATAATAATAATAATAATAATAATAATAATAATGAAATAATAATAATAAGAGTATTAGTAATAACTACCTCAAAGGAGTAACCCTTTAAAAAAATGCCCAAGTCCGGGTTTGAACCCGCGACCTCCCGCTAACCCAATAATACTCTTAACCATTATTCCAAATCTGCTTTCCTGATTTATATCCCGGATTAATTACATTTAACCCGTATATTTAACTGATTGCATCATCTTCTTCTTTTTCTAAAAAAAAATGCCACAGTCAGGGCTCGAACCCTCGACCTCTCGCTAACACTACACCTCCCTTGATCACTCCTCCATTTCATTCATTTCTGATTAGCTCATGATTTATTTCTCTTTAAACCATTTTTCTGTGTTCCCCTTCTTCTTCAAACATGACAGTACCATCACAATTTAAAACCCTAATCGTATCATTATTCTCATGTCATAACATATCATCATCATCTATTTTATTATCTTCATCATCATAATGAAATTCTAATCGTTATCATAATCATTATCATAATTGTTATCGTAATCATTATCATAATTGTTATCATAATCATTATCATAATCGCCATCCACCACCACCGTATATAATTATTATCGTCACTTAATTCAAACATCATCATTGTCGTAGCATTACTGACAAGGGTTGTAGCATTCGAAGAATAAAATCAAATAGGAATAGAAGCGTGTAAGCCTTGATCATACAGCACATAGGCCGGTCTTGGCCCAACAGAACAATAGTTCTCGGCCCAACCAAATAAACACAGCCCAATGTTTAAATAAATAAAAAAAACTTGTTTAATTGGCCCAACAGAGGTAATCTGTTTCATGGATTGAAGTGTGAGGTTCTTGTTGTCGTGATAATTAAAACAGCTGGAAGGTGGTACACATGGTGGAGTTAGGAGATGACGGGTGGTGGTGAAGGTCGATGATAGCCGGATCAAAAGAGGAGAATGAGATGTGGGTTTAATAGAGGAAGAAGGAGAACACTAGAGGTAGTTATTCTTCTTTTGTGATGGAATGCATATATCACATATATGCACAAGTATATGTATACGTGTGTTTGTAATCCAAGATTCAGAAAAAGGAAAATAGAAAGTAGGAAATGACGTGATAGATCGATGTGTAAGTAAAACAGAAAGGTGAAAGAATTACTTTAATAATTTTAATATATTCACATGAGATAGATTGATTTGTATATAATGAGTGGATATGTGTCGACATATCTTCACGAGCAGAACAGAATGGTAGAAAAAAAAAATAAACTGATTGTGATATTTCGCGTAATTTTCTGACTTTATATATGTTTAATATTACTAATTAATAAATATATTTATAATAATAATACAAATAATAATAATAATTATATTAATAATAATAAGTATTAATAATGATAATAGTTATTATAAAAATGATAATAATAATATTATTAATGATAATAATAATAATTTGTATCATAATGATAATGATAACTATTACAATAATAACGATTTTTAATGATAATTGAAATAATAATCGAAACGTCCAACGAGTATCACAATAATTATATTTAATATACTATATATATATATATATATATATATATATATATATATATATATATATATATATATATATATATATATATATATATATATTTATTTATTTATTTATTTATTTATTTTAATAACAATTTAATTATATCGTATATTATTTTATATTTTCAGTTCTAATGATTAAATCATATATTATTATTTTAAGTTATTATATATACATATATTTGTATTTATATTTATATTTATATGTATGCACATTTACTTACAAATAATGGTTCGTGAATCGTGAGAAATGGTCGAGGTTCAATTGAATATATGATACAGTTCAAAATTTTTGAGACTCAACCTAACAGACCTTGCATCGTGTCAAAAATATTAAATCGTATCGAGAGTTTGATTTAAAATTAGTCAAAATTTTTCGGGTCGTCACAAATAAAAGTTAGATTACATAAATATAATTCAGGCAGTATAACCGACCATATATAACTTAAATAACATAAATATAAATGTTAGTGAAGTTAATAAAAGTTAGATTACAAAAATATAATTTAGTTATGATGATAATAATATTTACCTTACTAATAAATAATAGAAGATATCGTTAAAGAATTTCTTACCTTGATTAGTCACTTCTGCTTGCTTAGATAAACCTTGATTATACGGAGCACTTCGTGCTGATAACGTGTTGTAATTTAGTAGTTAGTAACTACTTTCATGGCATATATTATATAAGATTTGAAACTTCTGTACTATATAAAGCTTAGAATATGAATGGAGAATAAGATTAACACTTGTGTTTGAGAAATAATGGTACATTGTTTGCTTACACTTGATGGATATTTATACTACAATACAAATGCTATATGCATTCAATTTTCAATGAGGAATAGTAAAAGATATGGAGTGATATAATTGATCATTCAAATTTTGGACTTTAGAGGACACATATCTTGATTTTTAGGATACTTGTATATTCAAGATATTATAACATGATGTATCTTTTTGCAAATATTCATACATCATACATGAGATGCTTATAGTCGATATTACTATATATTATTTTTTTCGTAATATATAATATATAATATATAATTAGTGGCGGTATCAGGATTTTTTTCACTGGGGGAAAAAAAAATTAAAAACCGTAGCAATTTTTTTGGGTAAAATATGGAGGTTTTGGGACAAAAATGGAGTTTTTTAGGTATATTATGGAGGTTTTGGGACAAAATTTGAAGGTTTGTGGGCAAAATTTGAAGGTTTTGGGGTAAAATTTGGAGATTTTTGGGCAAAATTGGAAGGTTTTGGGGAAAAAAAAATTCACCGGGGGCAAAGTCGAAAAATCCAAAATTTTTACACTGAAAATTGAAAATCCACTGGGGGCGGTTGCCCCCGCTTGTCCCTTCATAAAATCGCCCCTGTATATAACTAGTGTTTGACAGGCGCGCGTTGCCGCGCCGTCGTGTAGCCATTTTTGGGCAATGTGATGGAGTCGTTTTTGGCGAAAGTTTAGTGAAAATTGTTGGGAAAAAGAAGGGGGAAAAAGTCTTAGTCGTATTTTTTTTTTTTTTTTTAAGAAAATTAGTTTAAAAAATATCGGGCCAATGTTTTTGTGAAGTCTTTTAGTAAAATTTGTAGAGGAGAATGAGAGGAAAAAGTGTAGGGAAAATTGTAGGAAAAAAGAAGGAAAGAAAAGTCAAAATCGTCTTCTTTTTTTTTTTTTTTTAAAGAAAATTTGTTTAAAAAATATAGGGTCAGTGTTTTTGTGCAGCCCTTCAGTAAAATTTGTAGAGGAGAATAAGGGGGACATTTTGGGGAAAAAAATCACTGTAGATGAATAGTGCAGTACTCCTTATGGGTACAACTCCCTATTGCGCGACGTGTAAGTCATTAAAGCGTAATAGTAAGTAAATAGTAACAACTTTGGGGATTAGTATATAAATATAATATAATATAATAGTATGTTTTACTTAAAAAGGAGAAATAACATACCATTATTTACATTACATTATTTATTAAATGACATTAACATTGTTAAAAAATACTCCGTAGTGGATGGGGTTACTATAGATGATTCATCCACTATCTGTATATGAGAGTTGATCTCACACACTACTTTTTGATCTATCTATACTTTTATTTTATAAATTTACAGTTATACCTCTTAATTAATCTAGGAAGTTGAAGTTATATAATATTATGCCAAGTATAATTAAGGTATAATAGTAAATTAAGTAGTGAAACCTTAATCGTGACAGACTACAAGATAGGAATATGCAAGAACAATCGAACACAAGTATGTACTTAAACCCTAAACGATTTATTCTTTATTCAGCGATGATTTATCAAAAAAGAAAACTGAACTTCAAAAAGAGATAAAACCCAATATATGTAGTCTGGGAACTCAAACAGATAAGTACGAAATACACAATTTCAAAACCATAAAAATAGAAAACCAATTTGTATCCCCCAATTCATTTAGCTGCACGTCAATCGGTATCCTTTAGTCAACTTTGTACGCCTAGCTCAAAACGTGGAACATATTCAGCCCACGATGTACTCCTTGGCCCAACAAGATAAAAATCGGCAATTTTAATTGTGCTTGGGCTGGGCCCACCGGATTATAAACATATGCCTTTAGCACACCCGGATCAAACACACGCAAAACCATAGTTAATGGGTCTAGCCTACCCGGATCAAACATATATGCATCACCTCCCCTTCTTCAAAAAAACTCGTCCTCGAGTCTACCTCATCCTCGTTTTCCTGATCGCGGTATCATATTTCCCTTCTGAAGCGTTTCCTCCAATGGCAGCACCTAAATTTACATCAACAATAATCTTACTATTAATATTGCTAGTTATACTCCTACAATAGCCATAGCCCGGTGCATCCGTTTGCAGCAAACCATCCATCTGATTGGTGTTTTTAACCTTACCCGTTGCTGCTGACACGTACTGCTTATAACTTGAGACCACAATACCATATGTTATTGATTCAACATCCATAAGGATCACCGTGTTTGAGAAGCTTTTTGCATCAAAATCAATTACACTTCCTTATCCATGTTCTGAACTGAATGATACGGTTGCCTGCATCATTGTTTGATTACCATAAAATTCTAAATTTAATGGTACCTCTTCCTCCGCACCATCCGTATCATAGATGGGTTTAGAATCTTCGTCCACATAAGGCTCTGAAAAAGATTCTAGGCTAAAAATTAGCTCTGAACCACTATCTTCATAACGGTTAAAGGAATTTACTTCCAATTCTGGAATCAACTCCCCGACACTTAAGGAGTGTTGTTGGAGGTTGCGGTACTCCACGAAATCTTCTTGCATATAATTTTTTGGCAAGAATTTTTGTCGAAGTAACCGTTTCATCTTTTCCCATGTTTTCACTTTAGATTTTCTGGCATACGCCCTAGATTTCTGAACATGTTCCCACCATAAAGAAGCGCGTTTACACAACTTTATGGCCACCAATTTAACCTTGAGATTCTCCGGGATATCTTTGACATCAAAGATGCGCTCAACCGTGCTTAACCAATCTAGAAAATCTTCCGGGTGCATAGACCCGTTAAACTCCGGTATCTCAACTTTCATTCCTAGATGACGCAACAAATCTCCTCTATATTTCCGATGAGGACTCCTGGTTGCAAAGGGGTTCGTATTTGCCCACTGATCGTGAGTTAGGTCCGAATCACTCCCTTTATAATTGCAATTATGTTCAAGCTCTACAATCCTTCTTTGTAGGCGCTCGATTTATGCATATCTTGGATCATGATTATTGTTGCCTTGTAAGCGATCACCAATCCAGCAATCACCCATAACCTGACCGTCTGATACCAAAATAGTGCAACCTACAAGATAGGAATATGCAAGAACAATCAAACATAAATATGCACTTAAACCCTAAACGGTTTATTCTTTATTCAACGATTATTTATCAAAAAAGAAAACTGGACTTTAAAAATAGATAAAACCCAATATATGTAGTCTGGGAACTCAAATAGATAAGGACAAAATACACAATTTAAAAACCATAAAAATAGGAAACCAATTTGTTTCCAACTCTAATTCATTTAGCTGCACGTCAATCATTATCCTTCAGTCAACCTTGTACGCCTAGCTCAAGACTTAGAACCTATTCAGGCCACGATGTACTCCTTGTCTGAACAAGACAAATATCAGCAACTTTAATTGTTCTTGGGCTGGGCTCACCGGATCATAAACATATTCATTTAGCATACCCGGATCAAATACAAGCACAACCACAGTTAATGGGTCTAGCCTACCCAGATCAAACATATATGCATCATTAAGTGTCAAAATGGTTCAAAAAGTGGTGTGTGAGGATCACATCCCTTTATATATATAGTATGAATTCTTTTCAACAAATGGATTTCGTCATTACACACTTCATATTTTCAAGTTAACTCGAGTAAAAAGATAAGGCTTCTAGTTTCAAGCTCTTGCCCTCATTCTTCAAATATTGACCAAATTTTCAAATTAACAAATCAATTTCATTCTTTCAAATCTTTTCTTCATGGTGAAGGTTTTTCATCAAACTTTTCATCCTCACCTTCCACATATTCACTTCCATATCCTCTAATTTCCTTATCAAACTCTTCATTTGCCAAAAGTAGAGTGCCATCGATCATCTAAAGGTTGAGCCATGTTTATTTTTTAGTTTTTACTCATCGAGCAAATTACCCCCATCTTGCAATCTTACATGTTAGTCAAAAGAAAAGGTTTCTAAAAAAGTATTATAATAGAAAAGTCAAAAGAAAAGGTTCTTAAAAAAGGCATTATAATAAAAAAAAAAGTCAAAAGAAAAGGTTTCGATTAATTTTATTTTTCTGCAGATTAAAAAAACATAACAGGAAAAACTAACTGACGATAGTGTCACGGACCAATAATGTAATTCGTGAGAACCACCGTGACCAACCACACTAATAGAGTTTTAAATCTCACCACACATTGTGGGGATGTATATTGATCAAATATATTTATAGGATACATAATACATGTTTAACTAGAAAATAATTACAACATGGTAACAAATATAAATGTAAAAGAATGAAAAATATCCTCTTGACTTGTTCTTCAAGGTATAGTGTTAGCCCCCTCCCCCTCTCAAGCGAATGTTCAGAGGTCCAACATCAAGATATAACGTGGTAATATTTAATCAATGTGATTACTTTAATTCACATACCAAACTAGATAGTATTTTATTGATTATTTTCGTGTATATATTTATGGATTCAATCATTATATTGATAGTGCAAAAAGAAAGACGAATCAGACGTAAACGAGGAGTCCTTGTCCAATAAAAATTCCACCCGTCAGATACCCATTGCGGTCACGATGGAGCCATCCCGATCGCGTTGAGAGTTTCAAAACAACCTAATGCTACTGTCCATATTTTGCAAGTCATCCCAGTTGCAATCCCTTCTATCTCAGTTGCGATGGGGTCATCGCAGTTGCGATAGGAACCATCTCGATTGTGGTAGACAACAACTCAACTTTGTTTAATTTGTAAGTAACTAGAGGGGGGGTGAATAGTTACTTGATACGTTTTTAACACTTTTTCGATTAATCACCAAATTTGATTAGCTATGATCAACCAATTCAACTCAAACTTGATGTGTGCCGTGTGTATGTTCAAAATGATGAATAAAGTAATGTAAGGAACATTGACACAAGGATTTATAGTGGTTCGAGTGGATGTTTACTAATCCACCTTAATCCACTCCCCGATTACACTAATCGGGATTTCTTGCTTCACTAAGCACTTTTCTCCAAACTCGGTGGAGATCCGATTTATAAGTCTTCAACTTCTTTGGTAGACAACAAACCTAATCTTTATATCCCTTTGAAAGAACAACTCCAACCTAGATCAACTTGTCTTCACCTTGGACAAGTATTAATCTCCAAATGAGATTAATCAACTTTCTAAGTCCCTTTAAGGAAGTAGATCACTAAGCTAGCCTATGCTTCTACTAATTTAAGTTACAAGACTTATACACTTTGCAATGATGATCCTAAGACAATACTAGAACATACATTACACCAAGTAAACTCATAAAATAAACGATTTTGATTAGTAAGTTTACAACAACTCAATTCTATATCTATAAGATCATAGAATCTTCTCTTACTTGATCACATTTGAGTAGTAATTGATGCACTTGTGATCAATGAAAATAAGCCTTTGAAATATGCAAGAGGGTCAACTTCAAATGCTCTTCAATGCTTGCCTTTTATAGTGAGATTCAAAAAATAGTCGTTGTCACACGGTTGCAAGCACGGTCGACCGTGGCTCGATCGCACGTGCTCCAGTCCAAAATATGTATCCGTTGTATGAACGTTTGACTCAGATTTGAACACCACATTTTGGAATCTTTACTCCATCTATCACCTGCAAAAGAAACCCAACATCCTATATAAGTACTATATGCATTAAGTGTGTGTGATTTAGTCTTATTGAGTGAAAGTGACATAACACTCCAAGAGTGGTAAACCCAACATTCTTGGAGAAGTGTCTTGATTGATATATTGGAAAATCTCAGTTTAGTCAAGACTTAGTTAGTCACATCAATGCATTTAGTTCAATCCTAAAGACTAGTCAATATGTCATTAACTTCCTAGTTTCAATTAATCATAAGTCATATTCATTTCAAGATTAAGTAGAGATTAATTGAATGATGTCTTTCTAAGATAATCACTAAGTGTGTAAAAACATCAATGTTAAGTCATACATGGATAATTAATCGTAACTTGTTACTTAGACAAAACCAAATAGAGAATTGACCATTATTCTTTTGTGAGCCATTTTACACTTAATTTATTGGAGTAGACTAGTTACTTGAATCCTAGTATTCTAACTAGTAAGCACATAGCAAGCATATTAATCAAGTTGGCAAATTGATGAGTATTAAACATATTAGCAAGTAGCAAGTAATACTCACACATATCAAGAGATAGTTATTCTAAAATCAATCATATAGATATTTACACAACATTATAGTTTAAGCTTTTAGCAAGCTTACTTGCAATATAACATATTGCATGATTAATGTGTAAACACACATTAATGTTCAACACATGCACAAGGGAAGAGCAATCTCTACTTCGGACGTGGTGACCATCCTAAATGTATCTAAGTGTATTTTAAGATTACAAGTCTTTACTAGTTACACTTGAAAGCATTGTTCTTCCTTTAGCCTTAATTAATCACTAAGTCATATTGTTGAGTCCCCAAAATAATTAAGGATTTAGTTATGATAAAACAGAATTTATTTGCACTAAAATGTTATGTGTAGCCAGCAAGTTTGTTTATGTATAGACATCAAATATTGTTGTGTCGAGTGTTTCAGTATACTGCCTAGTCTACCAGCACAAGGTAGAGAGTATTCTTTGAATCAGAACATGATGAGTACCCAGCAACTCAAGTATATCAAGTGACTCAGCATGAGAAAAACCAGTAAACCTGGTAAGCAGCATACAACACAAGATAGCCATGCTCCATTAAAAGCATGGCGGTTTCCTGAGTGATCTACATCAAGTGTACTATTCAACAGAAGTCAAAGACAAAGTTGAACAGAAAAGGACACGCGTCGGCGGCTGACAAGTAACCTTACAAGAGCACGTGGGAATGCAGAAGTTTAATGCATGTGCAGACATGTGTTATACTTTGTCAATGCCTAGGGAACACAACATTCTATTTATTTAAATGAATAATGGTGCCAAACCGAATTGGGGTGTTCTTGCAAATAGCTACCAAAGAGGAAAGAGGAGAGCACGCCCTCTGATGCAATTGTCCTCACAAGTACAGACATCCTATGTACCAGTGGACAATGGATTAATTACACGGATAATAAGACTACTATAAATTGATGCATCCACTATTGTAACAACTAGTGGTGAGAGTTTTATTATTTAGAGTCCAAAACGTGTAATAGCTTTAAGTTATCCTCATAGCTATAATCTAGGTAATCTGTATCAACCAAATATCATTCTGCCATGGATAGTTGTAATTCATTGTAATTTAATCAATAAAAAACTTAAATGTGACTCTATTTAAATTACATGCTTGAGTACTAATCGTGTTTAACTGTTAAGTTAATAAAAAGAAATTGTGTTCACCCCCTACAATACTCCTGTTGTTTATCAAGGGACCAAGAACTGGTATAAGAGCTTCAGTCTTGATAATTTAATATCTTGGATCTGAATTCTCACATGGCTGCATATTCAAATACAGCTTACCTTGAAAATGGCTCATCCAATAGACCACCTAAATTCGATGAAGATGCGTATGAATCTTGAAAGGCAAGATTCATGCTTCACCTTGAGTCTATTGACCCACTCATTCCTGGCATTGCCACAGATGGTCCATTTATCCCTACTGAGACTCTTGATAGTGTTCAAGCTACAGCTGACACTCCTGCCAATCCTAGCAGGAAGTTGTTCTCACCCCTTCAAGATGGGATGCTGAGGATAAATGTCGTGTTGGACTTGACCCTAAGATCAGAACCTTATTAGCTATAACTTTACCTAACCCATTGTTCAAACTAATTAAGGAAACGCTGAATGCTAAGCTTCTGTTAGACTATCTAGATGTCACCTATGAGGGTATGGGCGAGGTAAGGCAGAACAGGATGATTGATTTGAAAAGAGAATATGAAATATTCTTTTCCTACAAGAGTGAAACCCTTAAGCAAACCTTCATTAGGTTTAACTCCTTGATTGCTAACCTGATTACTTTACAAATCACATATACTGATTTTGAACAAGTAAACAAATTCATTGACTCACTGCCTTCTAAATGGAAACATGTTACTGACCCTTTGAGAACCACTCAGACCTTAAAGAACTTCAACATGTCTTCTCTCTACAGTACACTGTGGAACCATGAAAAGGCAGAAGCAAAGTTTGAACTTAACCTGAAAGAAAATTTTAAGTCTGCCCCCACCACTTCAAAATCTTCAAAGTTAGATGACACTGCTCTTATTGCTGCTGCTAAAAAGAAAGCTCAGAAAGCTGGTTCAAAAGTTGATGGCAGAAGAAGAGTCAGCTGAGGATGAGGTGGATAGTGGTACTGGGTCTGAAGAAAGCAGTAATGATGAAGATGATGTAGAAGGGTTTGTTGAAGGTATGGCTTTGCTGGCTAGACAGTTCAAAAGGTTCAATCATAATAGAACCAATAAGTTATTCAAAGGGAGTAAGAAACCGAGTGCTAGGTATAGCAGCAAATCAGTCAAGGGTCCTAAATCTGAGTGTTACAACTGTGGGAAGGTTAGACATTTTACAGCTGAATGCATGTCCAGAAAACCTTCTATCTCACATGCTAACTCTTTCTCAAAAGCTGACAAGCACAAGAACAAGTACAAAGCTATGAAAGCTCAGATGAAGGAAAGTGCTAAGGCTGATAAGAAGGGAAAGAAGTCAGAAAAGGTTTTAGTTGCTGAGCATCATGATTGGGATGAAACCAGCTCCTCTTCATCGTCTGACAGTGATACTGATGATGATGGTGCTGGTTATGCTTCTGGTAGAAAGCTGTGTTTGATGGCCAAGGAGGTCGAGGAGTCTGATGAGGATGATAATGGTAGTACATTTGTGGCTGATATGAGGGAAGCTGACCTGAAGAAGGATTTACCTCAATGGAAATCTGAAATACTGTATAAGGTTGATAATTTTCGAACTTATACTGATGATGAAAAAGCTGAAATGTTTGACTACCTAAGAATTGATTTATGTAGAGGCAGTAAACGTGAAGAAGTTTTGAAAACTGATAACAAATCTTTAAATGAGAAACTTAAAAGAAAAACTGATGAAATTAGAATCTTGAAAGATGATATTTCAAAACTTGAAAAACAAAATTTTGCTTTAAAATCTCTTCACGTTGAGGCAGCAAAAGTCAAGAACCAGCTGGATAACCTTAAAAAGGTTGTCGCTTCATGGTGTACATCTGCTCAACGCACAGCAAAGTGTGTTAACGAGCAGGTGCCTGCCCAAGTTGAAGCTTTCTTCGCTGGTGACTATGTTGCTGCTGCTGCTATTGCAGAAGTTACTTTCATGGATGTAACATCCCAAGTAACACGTTCCCCGTAGCATGATATTATTCGCTTTGCCCGTAGGCGCACGGATTATTCTTGGCGACCACACATGACGTGCACTTTCCCAGGAGGTCACCCATCCTGGTAGTTCTCTCGCCTGAGCACGCTTAATTGCAGAGTTCTCATGAGATCTGCTGCGCCTGTGGTCCCAAAACGCGTCATGCTAGGAAAGGTCTCCATACCCTTATAAGGCATGCTTCGTTACCCTCTCCAACCGATGTGGGACGGATGTAACACGGATGTTACAAAGTCCAAGGCAGTAGTTAAAATTCATACTGGTCAATCAGCTTCAATAGACAAACCAGTAACTTCCCACACTGGCTCGTCAAATGGTAAAGGCAAAGCAATATGCTATGACTATGGTACTGGTTCTAAGAAGAAAGCTGCCCATAAGGGAAAAGCTAAAGTAGACTCGAATGCTGAGCTGTCTATCACTGAGATAATGACAGTCAAACTTGACCAGCTAATTGAGGCAGTGTGCAAAAGTGAACCTGATCTTACTGCCCCTATTAGATCTGTGTATGATCAGCCACCTAAGCCAAAAGTGAGAAAGTGCTACAAATGTGGCAGCAGAAATCACCTGGCCAACCCGTGTACTCAAACCCAGACCCCCTCTGCTACTGCTTCTTTTAGCAAATCAGCAGAAAGGAAGAGATCATCAAAAATGAATCTTCCAGAACCCATCCTCAGATGGGTTCCCAAAAAGAACTAATTTCTAAGCTACTGTGCAGGGCATTCAAAACAAGCAAATCTGGTATCTCGATAGTGGTTGTTCGAGACATATGACTGAATGTAAGTCCCTGCTGATGGACTATTAAGAAAAGGATGGTCCAGTTGTTTTGTATGGAGATAAATCATTGGGTTACGCAAAGGGTTTGGTACGTTAACAAATGGGAATGTTACATTTACAAATGTAGCATATTTCGTTGGGCTCAAACATAATTTACTCAGCATAATCCAACTGACAAGCAAAAGTAAGATAGTCCAATTCAGAAGGAAAATTGGCACTATTTTTGATAAGACAGGGAAGTCACTGCTGACAACAAAAAGACATGAGAACATGTATCAAATTGACATGAACA